>NC_132917.1:26868526-27168526 GCF_047675955.1 Chlorocebus sabaeus
AGTCTTGGGTGTGACTATTTGCCATGGGACAGCTAGGGTCAGGCCAATCTTTATGAACAGGGTACCTGCTGGACTGTTTTTCTCTCCTATGAATGTGCATGGGAACTGTAGTGTCTTTCCTAGAGTCTTCATGACCCTGCCCAGTTGCTGGGGCAACTGAACTTGAAAATTTCCAGCTCTAGAGCCACTTTTTTTTTTTTTTTTTTTTTTTGAGACAGGGTATTGCTCTGTTGCCCCTAAGGCACAATCACAGCTCACTGCACACTCAACCTCCCAGGCTCAAGTGATCCTCCCACGTTAACCTCCTGAGTAGCTGGAACTACAGGGGCACCACGGTGCCCAGCTGATTTTTTATTTTTTTATTTTTTTGTAGAGACGGAATCTCCCTATGTTGCTTAGGCTGGTCTCGAACTCCTAGGCTCAAGGAATCCTCCCTCCTCGGTCTCCCAAAGTGTTGGGGCTACAGGTGTGAGCCACTGCACCTGGCTCAGAGACACCTTGTTGTTACTATGGCACCATTGTGTATGTGTGCATTTAATGACACCATTGCAAGGGCTAATTCTTTAACCAGATTGTAAACATGCGTAGAGAAGTTGCCCAGCAAATTAACAGGAAAGTTGTGCAATTTGCAAGCAGAGCAGCATGACCTAAAGCCTTGATGGGCCATGATCTTTCAGTGTCCTTCACCTGACAGGTGGGTAGCAAACATTATGAATTATCACAAACCCAGTCCATCCTCCCCAACCCAAAAAAACGCCTCATGATGTAAATTTTCCTAACCAGGTTAAGTACATGATTCCTACCATTTAAATCTATGTCTAAATAAAGCAGAAGAATACAAGCTGCTTATTTTAAAGTCTATTTTTTATTTATTCTTAGAGCCAGAATATTTTCTTAAGATTTTCCTAGTGTATAAATTCTAGATTTTGCCAAGATTTTGGTTCTGCTCAGAGGCACTAGATTGGGCAGAAATTGATAGAAATTTCCTCTATCTCCATTCAGATGCATGTTGTATCACCCCAGTTGTATTCTGTGAGCTTGTTTTCTGATTTATTTATTTATTTATTTATATTTTTATTTTTTTTGAGATGGACTCTCGCTCTCTTGCCCCGGCTGGAGTGCAGTGGTGCTATCTCGGCTCACTGCAAGCTCCGCCTCCTGGGTTCACGCCATTCTCCTGCCTCGGCCTCCCCAGTAGCTGGGACTACAGGTGCCTGCAACTGCACCAGCTAATTTTTTGTAGTTTTAGTAGAGACAGGGTTTCACCGTATTAGCCAGGATGATCTCGATCTCCTGACCTCGTGATCCGCCCACCTCAGCCTCCCAAAGTGCTGGGATTACAGGCGTGAGCCACCGTTCCTGGCCTGATTTATTTTTAAGTGGGACCCATTCAGTTCCATTAAGACCCTCAGGAATACTATCTGGGCTGCGGCTTGGCTGTGCCTATCTTGGGGCAGAGTAGTCTCTATTAACCGGAAGAGCTCCTGGCTTGATGTCTTATCTTTGCATTGTCAAATGTATTCAGCAGGCATTCATGTTATACCTGCGACAGTGGTACATCATGTCACCTCCAGATCTGGACCAGAGATCTCCTGGGATCCTGTTTGTATAGCCTGGCTATCATATCTCCCTCAGGAAAAACGAGTGTTATCGGCTCCCTTTCTTGCTTCTTTTAAGGACCTACATCGATTTTTCTGAAGGGCCACTGCACAATGCTTCCTCTTTCCAACACCTGTTAGATCTGAAAGGGGAATTGAGTCTCCTGTGGGTGCTGGGGTATGGCTGAGGGGTAGGTGTGGTCTGCTGGGTACCACGTGCAGCTTGTCTGTAGGCTCCATTGAAGACCAGTCAGGGCCAAGCGCGGTGGCTCACGCCTGTAATTCCAGCACTTTGGGAGGCCGAGGTGGGCAGATCACGAGGTCAGGAGTTCGAGACAAGCCTGGCCAACACGGTGAAACATTGTCTCTACTAAAAATACAAAATAAGCGAAGCCTGGCGGCACGTGCCTGTAGTCCCAGCTATTAGGGAGGCTGAGGCAGGAGAATCGCTTGAAACTGGAAGGCAGAAGTTGCAGTGAGCCAAGATCACGCCACTGCACTCCAGCCTGGGTGAAAAAGTGAAACTCCAACTCAAAAAAAAAAAAAAAAGACCAGTCAGATGTGCAGGGATGGGAAGATGCTGGCCTGCATGTACTCTTCATCCCCTACCTTTCCCGACATCCTCCCAGGAGCCATGGGAGAGCCAAAGTGAACATTCTAGCGGTGCCTCAGGCCACGCCTTCTCTCAAGATCCATATGCCACTTTCCTTTATATGCCCCTGAGCATGAACACAAGGATCACAGTGGAGACAAGTTTTCCTCTCCTAGAAGCCTGGAACAAAGGCTGCAAGCCTCAGGTTCCCTGAGGGAACTCACCTGGCAGGCCTCCGTGGATCCCCTTGGAGAGGGAACTCCAAGGGTTTGCCCCACCACCGGCTGTATCATGGGGGAGTCCCCCATGCCGCCACACAGACATGAGGAGCGACTGCTCTGACTGATTCATGAGCTCCCCAATGCATGCACTAAGGGAGACCCCTTCCTTGCCCCCTCCCCACACAGTGGAGGGTCATGACGGGGCAGCTTTTTAACTGTGTCCTACCAGGATGAAACATTCATCTTCCAATTCCTGGTGTTTCACCCTGGTCCAAGAGACCCTGGCTGCCTGTTCTGAATGTGAATATCCCATCATTAGTAAGTTAGAGAAAACTACAATCCCTTTAAATGACTCAATAATCTGCAGAAGGAAAACTAAACCGAACAACTCAAACAAGTGGTTTTTAATGAAACCGAACCAAAAGAAGTAATGGAAATGATTCTTAGCATCAACACAAAACTGTATAAGAAATTAACATACTGTAAGACTTCCCTTCCCTTCTAGCAATAATACCTCAACGTCCTCTCCCAGCTAAGTCTGCGTGGTTTCAGAGGGACGAACTGCACCCCAGATCTCGATTTAGACATGACCCCATTTATGCCAAGAAGAGTCAAACCCAGGATTTTGTGGGCATGGAAGTGAGTAAGTGTCCATCTGACTCCTTGTTGCTGCTTTTCAATGATTTCTTCTCCCTCCTATTTCAAAAACACCAGGGGCTTTAGAGTTTCTACCTTCTGGTTTGTCCCCCAATATCCTTTGTTGGTGGCAACTTCTACTAAATCCTGAGTCATTCCCTGTCTTTCACTGAAGATTTTAGCATCTGACTGTCTTTCTCTCTATCCTATTCTTGTCATCATTTTTTAGTTTCAACACCCAAATGGATGATTTATCCAATATCTTGGGATCTTAGATTCTGACCTCCTCAAATGCAATTTTCTTATTTTCTTCAGCCACCCATTTCTATGGTCATACCCTTAACCTTGTCAAAACCAATAATACACCATGTTCAGAATCTCTATTTTAAGCATTCTGATTTGATATTGTGATCCCTATCTCTTACACTTCCATCTCAGGCTCATGCCTGCAGTCCAGTATTTCTTCAGTCTTCTTGAGGCCTTTAATTCATTTATTTCCTTCTGTCTTTCTACCATCTTCTCTGTGTCCTTACTTCCTCTTTATTCATCCCAGATTCTATGTTCATTGTTGTAATTGCTCCTTTGCAAATATCCTTATCCCTTACCCCTCCTCTCCCACTGTTTTTGCATCGCAACATCCGGACCCTGCACGGTCTTCCCAGTCTACGCTTCCACTGAACGCTGCTGGAAATGAACACACGATTGTGTTCACTGGCCTGCCTCAAAATTCTCAACCAAAAATCTCAAATAGGCGCTCAACACTGTGTGACAATCTTCCCTGATATGTTTTCTTTCTTACATTCTAACACATTTATTTCTCGCCGTCTTTTCTCTCCTCAGAACCTCTCAGCTTACCATCACCACGTACTTCATGACGAAAACAAGAGCAGTCAGGCAGGAATCCCCCGTTTTCAGACCAGGCTGCAGTAAGCTGTGGTCGCACAAGACTGCAGTGAGCTATGGTGGCGCCAGGCTGCTGTGAGCTGTGATTTCACCAAGGTGCAGTGTGGCTGCTACCACAGCTGCCCATTTCCCAGCTGGCATGTCCAGGCTCACCATGGGTGATGCATCCCTTCCCACCAGAGGCCTGTTTTCTTCCAGGGCCAGAATCCCACCCCCTCTTGCTTTTCCAAAGGGTCTCACTCCTAAAATTATTCCCTCTGCCTTCCGTATCCTCAGCTTCTCTCCCTCCACTGGATCATTTCTCCCATGTATAATAGCATGCAAACACTCTCGAGTATGGTATCTCCCATTAAACAAAACTCCTGACCCCCTTTCCCCAGCTTAACTACCACCACATTTCCCTGGCCTGCTGCATAGCAAGAAAATTTTAAGTGCTCTCTATTGTTGCTGTCTCCATTGTCTTTCCTCACTCACTCACTCCAATCAAGAGCCCATCTCCAGCTCACTCCTAAAACAGCACTGGTAAGGTTATTGATGGCCTCCCTTTTGCTAAAGCTGATGTCGATTTCTGTGGTCCTGTGTCACTATGTTTTTGTTTGTGTTTTTAGCATCATTTGATTTGACTACTCCATCTTTTCTTTCCTTCCTTTCTTTCTTTCTTTTTTTTTTTTTTTTTTTTTTTTTTTGAGAGGCGGGGCCTCACTCTGTTGCCCAGGCTGGAGCGCAGTGGTGTGATCATAGCTCACTCCAGCCTGGCAGCTCACTCCTGGCCTCAAGCGATCCTTCCACTTTGGCCTCTGGCATTACTCCCAGCTCCATCCTTCTTGAAACACTTCTTCTCTAGGTTTCCTAATCAACTGTTTTTTCTCAGTCTTTTTCCTGGCTCCTTCTCCCTGTTCTACTTCTTCGTTTTTTGTTTTTGTTTTGAGGTGGAGTTACACTCTCGTTACCCAGGCTGGAGTGCAACGGTGCGATCTTGGCTCGCCAAAACGTCCACCTTCCGAATTCAAGCGATTCTCCTGCCTAAGCCTCCTGAGTAGCTGGGATTACAGGCATGTGCTACCATGCCCGACTAATTTTCTATTTTTAGTAGAGATGGGGTTTCTCAATGTTGGTCAGGCTGGTCTCAAACTCCCAACCTCAGGTGATCCACCCGCCTTGGCCTCCAAAAGTGTTGTGATTACAGGCATGAGCCACTGCGCCCAGCCCTCCCTGTTCTACTTCTAAACCTAAAAATAGTGTGAGGAAAATCAGCAAGGCAAAAATCACTATCAGCATAATCAAAAGGCAAGTGTCAGACTGGACAAGAGTATTTGAGCTCAGGTCATAAACATAGGGATAATCTCGCTAATATTTAGAGAGCTCCTAGAAATCATTAAGAAAAAGACCAAAATGGAGAAAGAATATAAACAGGCAGATCTCAGAAAGGGAATACAAATGTCCAGTTAGCAACACAGGGAGAGAGGCCAGCTCATTAATAATAAAGGGAAGTGTAGATTAAAGCTACACTGAAATACCATCTTATAGCCAGGTGCAGTGGCTTACACCTATAATCCCAGGACGTTGGGAGGCCGAGACGGGTGTATGACTTGAGGTCAGGAGTTCAAGACCAGCCTGGTGACCACAACAAAACCCTGTCTCTACTAAAAATACAAAAATTAGCTGGGCACAGTGGCGCATGCCTGTAGCCCCAGCTACTTGGGAAGCTGAGGCAGGAGAATCACTTGAACCTGGGAGGTAGAGGTTGCAGTGAGCCGTGATAGTGCCACTACACTCCAGCCTGGGCGACAGAGTGAGACTCCTTCTTAAAAAAAAAAAAAAAAAAAAAAAAAAAAAAAAAAAAAAACCAACCATCTCCCCTATTATATGGATAAAAACTCAAAGTTTGACAATATGCTCTATGGGAAACAATTCTTTCTCATATTTTGCTGTGAGAGTAATGCGAAAGATTTTAAATGGGTAAGAAGAAAAGTACAAAGCTGTGTGTATTTTATGCTACCAGATCATACGTCATTTCTGTTTTATTTGCATAGGATACACACACACACACACACACACACACAAACAATAAAAAGCAGTTACTTGTTCTAGTGGAAACTGGAGCAGATGGGGGATAGGTGAAAGTGAGTCTTGTTTTTTTAATTTTTTTGAGATGGAGTCTTACTATGTTGCCCAGGCTAGAGTGCAGTGGCATGATCACAGCTCTCTGCAGCCTTGAACTCCTGGGCTCAAGCAGTCCTTCTGTCTCAGTCTCCCAAGTAGCTGGGACTACAAGCGCTACGCACCACCAAGAGAGTGAATCTTTCAAGTGTATGCCTTTTTAGGTTATTTGACTTGTAAACTATATGAAATGTATTAATTTTTTTTTTAGTTTTTTAATTTTTTTTTTTTTTTTTTTTTGAGACAGAGTCTCGTCCTGTCGCCCAGGCTGGAATGCAGTGATGCGATCTCGGCTCACTGCAACCTCTGCCTCTCAGGTTCAAGCGATTCTCCTGCCTCAGCCTCTTGAGTAGGTGGGACTATAGGCATGCACCACCATGCCCAGCTAATTTTTTTTTTTTTTTTTGAGACGGAGTCTCGCTCTGTCGCCCAGACTGGAGTGCAGTGGCTGGATCTCAGCTCACTGCAAGTTCTGCCTCCCGGGTTTACGCCATTCTCCTGCTTCAGCCTCCCGAGTAGCTGGGACTACAGGCGCCCACCACCTCGCCTGGCTAGTTTTTTGTATTTTTTGGTAGAGACGGGGTTTCACCGGGTTAGCCAGGATGGTCTCGATCTCCTGACCTCATGATCTGCCCGTCTCGGCCTCCCAAAGTGCTGGGATTACAGGCTTGAGCCACCGTGCCTGGCCAATTTTTGTATTTTTAGTAAGACAGGGGTTCACCATGTTGGCCAGGCTGGTCTCAAACTCCTGACCTCAGGCGATCTGCCCACATCAGCCTTCCAAAGTGGTAGGATTACAGACATGAGCCACCATGCCTGGCCAGTTTTTAAATTTTTTATCTTTATTAGACAGTCTCACTCTGTTGCACAGGCTGGAGTGCAGTGGTGCGATCTCAGCTCACTGCAACGTCTGACTCCTGGGCTCAAGTGATCCTCTCACCTCAGCCTCCTGTAGCCTCCCTCCTGTACCTAGGACTACAGGTACATGCCACCACACCCAGCTAATTTTTGTATTTTTTGTAGAAACAGTGTTTCATCATGTTGCCCCGGCTGGCCTTGAACTCCTGGACTCAAGCAATCCGCCCACCTCAGCCGCCCAAAGTGCTGGGATTACAGGCATGAACAACCGCACACAGCCAATTTTTCTGTTTGTTTGTTTAATGAGAAGCAAACAAATATGAGTTCAAAGAGTTTCCTGGGGAAGTTTTTCTGTACAGTAGTTGAAAGAACACAGAGAAATTTGTTTCATCTTCAAAGGAAGTTAGGGCATTATTATAAGCAGGGTGTGTAGATCCTGAGTTGGACTTCAGTCCTGTACCATTCGGAGATGATCATGATGGCCTGGATGGATGTTTATGATGACAGGCACCAGCATCACCAAGCATGCATTGATCTATTTGAATACTTTCCACCAGAACCATGACTTGGCTATGTACTGATTCCAATTTTATCAGCACGTCAGCTAACACCATTACCTGCTTTAATCATGACTTTTACCAGAAGCATTGGCATCAGTTGGACGCTTCTAGCTGCTAGGCAGAACACACTCAAACCAAATAGCTTACACAATAAGGATAGCCATCGTTTCACATAAGATGATGTCTGGAGGCTAGGTGGTCCACAATTGGCTCAGAGCCTTGATGAGGTAATCACAGATCCAGGTCCACTGATGAGTTTTTCTTTCTGCCTTGCTATCCTCAGCAGGTTGATGACGCTTTCACTTTGGGTTTCAAAATAGCTGTAGCAATTCCAGACAATATGTGAAGATATGACTTGATCTAACAAAGGAGAACAGGAGAAAAGGGGGTGCTTCTTCTCATGCATCTGTTTTTATTGGAATAGAAATAAAAACTTCCTAACATGATTTTAAGACAAAAATATGCTCTATGAGTAATTGTATTACTAATTTTTATTTCTTCTTTTTTTGTCTTTTGAGACAGGGTACCCCTTTGTCACCCAGGTTGGAATGCAATAGAGTGATCTCAGCTCACTGCAGCCTCCACCCCCTGGGCTCAAGCAGTCCTCCCATCTCAGCGTCCAGAGCAGCTGGGATTACAGGTGTGCGCCACTATGCCCAGCTAATTTTCAAAATTTTTTTTGTAGAAATGGGGTCTTGCTTGTTGCCCAGGCTGGTCTCAAACTCCTGATCTCAAGTTATCTACCCATTTCCACCTCTCAAAGTGTTGGGATTACAGGTGTGAGCTACCTGCCTGGCCTGTTTCTTAGTTCTAATAGTCTTTTTGGTGTATTCTTTGGGATTTTCTATATACAAAATCATGTTGTATGCAAATGCGGGCGGTTTTACTTCTTCCTTTCCAATTTGGATGACTTCTATATACATTTTTCTTGCCTAATTGTTCTGGCTAGAACTGCCAGTACAAAGTTGAATAAAAGTGACAGCAACAGGCATCTTTGTTTTATTCCAGATCTTAGGAAGAAAACTTCAGTCTTTCATCATTAATTATAATAGTGTTAACTGTGAGTTTTTCCTAAGTGCCTTTCATCAGGTTGAGGAACGTCCCTTCTATTCTTAGTTTGTTGAGTGTTTTTATCATGAAAGGGTGTTGGATTTTGTAAAATGCTTTACTGCATCTATTAAGAGGATCATATGGTTTTCCCCCTTCATTTCATTAATATGGCATAGCACATAAATTGATTTTCATAGGCCGAACCACAGTTGCAATCCTGGGATAAATCCCACTCAGTCATGGTGTAAAATCCTTTTTGTGTGCTGCTAGTGTTTTGTCGTTGTTGTTGTTGTTTTGTTTTTAGAACCTGTGTTCAGTCAAGCTGCTAGTTTTTGTTTACTAACATTTTTTGAAGATTTTTGCACTGTATTCACAGGGGATGATGTTCTGTAGATTTCTTTTCTTGTGATATCTTTGTCTGGTTTAGGGCAGGGGGCAGGGAACTCACAAATGTCAGCAGGGGAACACCTTCAGATTTGTTTCTGTTGCCCTAAGTCATAGAATAATAAATCACAACTGGTGAGATCAATATACAATAATTATTTTTTTGGTTTAATTTCTTTTTCTTTTTTCTTTGTTTTGTTTTGGTTTTGGTTTTTTTTTTTTTGAGACAGAAATCTCGCTCTGTCACCCAGGCTAGAGTGTAGTGGTACAATCACGGTTCACTGCAGCCTTGACCTCTTCTGCCCTAGCCTCCCAAGTGGCTGGGACTACAGGCACATGCCACCATGCCTGGATACATTTTTTGCTTAATTTCTAGTAGAGATGAGGTCTCACTATGTTGCCCAGGCTGGTCTCAAACTCCTGGGCTCAAGCGACCTCCCACCTCAGCCTCCCAAAGTGCTGGGATTACAGGCATGAGCCATCTTGCCCAGCCAGTACAAGGATTCTTATTTGAATGTTGGATATGACATCAAATGTCAATTTGGACAGCTTGAAAGACCCTGCAATTAACCATTGCTCAGTTTGAGAAGCTGAACCAACAAAGATAGTTATGTACAAAGGAACATTACATATGAAAAGAGACAAAGTGGCTAAAAAAACAGAGTACCGTTTTTAAAAAGTATCCAAAAGTTTTGAAATGCACTCTTATGGCTACTGAGTCCTTATATGTTCAACTGAAGCAATATTTTGTGTGTGTCCATATCCTGGCATGACTGTCAATTTTGGAGAAAAACTAATTTGAAGAGAATTTTTTTTACATTGGAAAGGTGATTAAAGAGTATTTAGCTGGGCTTGGTGGCTCACCCCTATAATCCCAGCACTTTGGGAGGCCGAGGCAGGCGAATGAACTGAGGTCAGGCATTCGAGACTAGCCTGCCCAACATGGTGAAACCCCGTCTCTATTAAAATTACAAAATTTAACCACACATGGTGGCAGGTACCTGTAATCCCAGCTAGTTGGGAGGCTGAGGCAGGAGAATCACTTGAGCCCGGGAAATGGAGGTTGCAGTGAGCCGAGATTGCACCACTGCACTCCAGCCTAGGTGACAGAGTGATACTCTGTCTCCAAAAAAAAAAAAAAAAAAAAAAAAAAAAAAGTATCTAAAGTGCCAGAAAAAATAATCTGGCGCAATGGCTGTTTGGCAACCCTCGTTCAGAATGTTACCACACATTTCCCAAATATTCTGCTAATGGGAATCTTCCTGGCAACACAGACAATGAGTTTATCTCATGCAAAATATATGAACATGGTTGTTGTGGATGACCTGCAAGGCACAGAGGGGATGGAGGTGAAAGAAAAATACTCTCACTAAACATTTCCAGCATCAGAATTTAATATCCTTTCCATCACTTAAAACATGTTCTGGCCAAGCAAGTGACACCACATGATCAATGAAGGAATCCCAAATACGTGCTTTGTAAAATCAAAACAAGACCTTTAGACCAACCACAGTTGACTCTCTGATTTGTCCTTTGCACCCCCTGGACCAATCCGCAGTTGCATTTCTACTTTTCCATGATGCCTGAAAGAACCTAAAGACGCTAGTGGGCAGACATGAACTCGGCCACATCTGATGGACACTCCCCAAGAACCATCTTTCCTACTTGGAAGAGCCAACTGTCTCTGCCTCAAGAACAGGCTTCTGTCAGGAAGTCAACCTGTGGAAAACTGATTTTTTTTTTTTTTTTTTTTTTTTTGAGACAGAGTCTCACTCTTTCGCCCAGTCTAGAGTGCAGAGGTGTGATCTCAGCTCACTGCAACCTCCACCTCCCAGATTCAAGCAATTCTCCTGCCTCAGCCTCCCAAATAGCTGGGATTACAGGCACGTTCCACCATGCCCAACTAATTTGTATATTTCCAGTAGAGGTGAGATTTCACCAGGTTGGCCAGGCAGGTCTCAGGCTCCTGACCTCAGGTGATCTGCCTACCTCAGCCTCCCAAAGTGCTGGGATTACAGGCGTGAGCCCCCATGCCCGGCCTGACACTGACTTCTAATGGTGCTGAAAACTTGTCCCTGTGTGTCCTAGGAACTTTGAACTGTTGCAGCTGCTTGTCTAGTCCAGCCTTACTAGGAGAAAGAGCTTGTGGCAACCTCATCTCCACAAGTGTGGAGCTTTGTGCATGCCCCTGACCTTTAAAGAATAATCTACTTCTCCTGTCACAAAGATCCGTGTCTTTAAAAGATGTTTCAAGTCCAGCACAGTGACCGAGCATGGTGGCTAATGCCTATAATCCCAACACTTTGGGAGGCCAAGGCGGGCAGATCACCTGAGGTCGGGACTTCGAAACCAGCCTGACCAACATAGTGAAACACTGTCTCTACTAAAAATGCAAAAATTAACCAGGCATGGTGGTGGGAACCTGTAATCCCAGCTACTCCAGAGGCTGAAGCAGGAGAATCATTTGAATTCGGGAGGCAGAGGTTGCAGTGAGCCGAGATCACGCCATTGCACTCCAACCTGGGTGACAGAATAAGACCCTCAAAAATATATATATATTTTTCCATTAAGCATTATTTCATTTATCTATTTGCTTTGTTTCCAGCGTTGGCATGAATTTAAATGCTACCTTGTCAGATACTCATTCTCTCTCCATGTTTACATCTGTTTCTGGACTTTCCTGTGTGCTACTCATCTGTCTGTTCTACCATATAGTAAGGCAAAGACCACCTCACTATTCTTCTATAAAATGTGTCCATCTGTTCTCAGACTTATTCTTCCCTATGAGTCTTCAAAACATTTAGTTCAGTTCTCTCTCCCTCTCCCCAAAACCTGTTGGGTATTATTTGAAATGTTATTCTATTCATTTGTTTATTTGTGATGTGGAAATCCCGGACATGAGACAACTGGAGAAGAGTATCTCAAATTCTGTGTACAAACTAATCTAAGTTCCAAGGTTCACCCCTAAACTATGCATGTGCAGAACATGCCCAAAGATGGATAGTAAAGGGTCTGAGAATGAAACTAAAATGTAAATATAAATCAACATCCAAGTCCCAGACCAACCCCTGAGTGGTGCACGGAGGGACAGACCCAAACAGCAGAGCAAGGTCTTCCAAAACTGAACTGACTGATGTGGGAATCCATAGAAGATGAGACAGAACTTGTGGTCTGAATCTCACTGTGTGGGTGGCCTGTTAAAACAAAGAAACAAACGAAAATCAACATTAACCAGCTCAGCGCTGTGGCTCACGCCTGTAATCCCAACATTTTGGGACACTGAGGTGGGTGGATGGCTTAGGTCCAGGAGTTAGAGACCAGCTTGGGCAACAAAGTGAGACTCCCATCTCTACCAAAAGATAAAAAATTAAAAAAATTAGACAGGAGTGGTGGCTTGCACCTGTGGTCCCAGCTACTCAGGAGGCTGAGGAGGGAGAACTGTTTGTAGCCAAGAAGGCAGAGGTTGCAATGAGCCAAGATCTCGCCACTGCTCTCTAGCTCTGACAACAGAGCTAGACCCTGTGTAAGAAAAAAAAAAGAGGCCGGGCGCGGTGGCTCAAGCCTGTAATCCCAGCACTTTGGGAGGCCAAGATGGGCAGATCACGAGGTCAGGAGATCGAGACCTTCCTGGCTAACACGGTGAAACCCCGTCTCTACTAAAAATACAAAAAAAAAAAACTAGCTAGGCGAGGTGGCGGGTGCCTGTAGTCCCAGCTACTCGGGAGGCTGAGGCAGGAGAATGGCGTAAACCCGGGAGGCGGAGCTTGCAGTGAGCTGAGATCTGGCCACTGCACTCCAGCCTGGCTGACAGAGCGAGACGCTGTCTCAAAAAAAAAAAAAAGAAAGAAAGAAAGAAGAAAAGAAAAGAAAAAAGAAAATCTGTGGGGAAAAGAAAGAGAGATCAGCCTGTTACTGTGTCTAT
The DNA here is from genome assembly GCF_047675955.1 of Chlorocebus sabaeus. Taxonomy (NCBI): domain Eukaryota; kingdom Metazoa; phylum Chordata; class Mammalia; order Primates; family Cercopithecidae; genus Chlorocebus; species Chlorocebus sabaeus. Next base: position 26,881,411 of record NC_132917.1, read on the forward strand.
ATAGAAAGAAGTAGACATAAGAGACTCCATTTTGTTCTTTGTTCTGTATTTGAGATACTGTTCATCTGTGACCCTACCCAGACACAGTAACAGGCTGATCTCTCTTTCTTTTCCCCACAAAAATCAACATTATCCAGAAAGTATAACAGAACTCAGAGCCTCAGAACAAAATATTCAGAATATAAAGAACCAGGAAAATCTGATCAGTTCTATCAGTTCTCAAGGGGAAAGACAATCAACAGATGCCAGGCCCAATGTTGGGATTACCAAAGACTTTAAAGCTGCTATTACAATCATTCTCCAAGGAGAAAAGGTGAATATTCTTGAAATGAATGGAAAGGTAGACATTTAAGAGATGATTAGGTCATGACGGTCTGCCCTCATGAATAGATTAATGTCACTATCATGGGAGTGGGTTCATTATCCCAAGAGTGGGTTTGTTATAAAAGTGAGTTCAGGGCTGGGTGCGGTGGCTTATGCCTGTAATCCCAGCACTTTGGGAGGCTGAGGTCAGCGAGGATCACCTGAGATCAGGAGTTTGAGACCAGCCTGGCCAACATGGAGAAATCTCGTCTCTACTAAAAATACAAAATTAGCCAGGCGTGATGGTGCACGCCTGTAATCCCAGCTACTCAGGAGGCTGAGGCACAAGAATTGCTTGAGCCTGGGAGGCAGAGGTTGCAGTGAGCCGATACTGTACTACAGCACTCCAGCCTGCGACAGGGTGAGACTCTCAAAAAAAAAAAAAAAAAAAAAAAAAAAAAAAAAATTTCAGCCCTCTCTTGGCTCCTCCCCTCCCTCCCCAACCATGCACAAACATGCAACCACAAACTCTCTTGCCCTTCTGCCTTCCACCATAGGATGACAAAGCCAAAAAAGAGAAGGCCTTCACCAGAGGTGGCCCCTCAATCTTGGACTTCCTAGCCTCCAGAACCATGAGCCAAATAAATTTCTTCTTTTGATAAATCATGCAGTCACTGGTATTCTGTTATAGTAATTCAAAACAGACTAAGACAGCCCATATGCTTTCATTTTCCAAAATTGTGTTGACATATTTTGACTCCTGTCAAAATTTTTCCCTTCTCTTTAACCCTGTGAGTTTATGGTCCTTTTATTTCTTTACTGTTTTTACAGTGGGGATTTGGGAGGGAACAGATCAATGCATATTCAGTCTTTTGTGTTTACTTACACAAGCTCTTCTTTAATCAAGTCTACAACATAAATATAGTTTAGGAAATGAATACTACTTTTTCATGAATGCATATAAGTTTATCTCTGGGGCCAGGTTCTCTGACAGAAAATATAGGTGTTTACCAGTCACGTTCCCAATAATTGTCTCCATGAAAGCCATTGGATTTTTCTGTTCCAAGGGAGACACACTTAAAAGCACTGCCACATGGTTTCCAGTCCGGCTGCCAGAATTACCAGTGCTACTTGGGCTGTGATGAAACAGAGTTCACACAGTCTCACAGACAAGTGGTTTTAGACAGGGTCTGTGAGAGCTGGGGCAGCCCACTGACAGTGGTAAGCTGGAGATCTGGCAAAAGGGTTGTGGGTTTCCGTATGTCTATGAGTAGCATCCCAGTATTCACACATATAATCAGCACCCAAAAATGCCTTTTCATTACCTACATTGTAATCACCTCCTTATGGAAACTCATAAAAATAGTGTTGAAATAGCATTGCCTCCCATAGGAAACATTCTCTTTCCTCCTCCTCATTTCTACAGCACCTTGATCTTCAGTCCCAAGGGGTCTTTGAAAAGGCAGTCATACTCAATTAAGTGTCTTCTAAACAGAGATAACTCCAGGGTCTCAGGAAGCAGCTGGCCTGTGTTTCACTCTCTTTTGGGTGCTGCAGCAAAACTAAAGAACACTAGGTGATGGTTTTTAAAATTTTGGATGGCACAAATGTAAACTGGCAACATGCCCTATACACATCTTAGTTTTAAAAACACTGTCCCTGTTCATCTTAGCCAGCCGACTCTGAGAATTTTTATTTTATTCTGTAATATTATAAAACTGTGATCTTTCATCTCCCCCTGCTGCCTGCTTTCCAACCCCACCCCCAACCACTGCCTCCAGAAAGCGCGCGCGCACACACACACACACACACACACACACACACAATACTAGCCACCCTTATGCTTATGTGAAAATGCTGAGCTGTGTAAACTGGAACTCCCTTGAAAAGATGGAGGTGTTGTCCCCCTGTAGGGTTGGCCAGATTTAGCAATAAAAATACAGGATGTTGGCCGGGCGCGGTGGCTCACGCCTGTAATCCCAGCACTTTGGGAGGCTGAGGCGGGCGGATCACGAGGTCAGGAGATCGAGACCATCCTGGCTAACACGGTGAAATCCCGTCTCTACTAAAAATACAAAAAATTAGCCGGGTGCGGTGGCGGGCGCCTGTAGTCCCAGCTACTCAGGAAGCTGAGGCGGAGAATGGTGTGAACCCAGGAGGCGGAGCTTGTGGGATCGCGCCACTGCACTCCGGCCTGGGTGACAGAGCGAGACTCTGTCTCAAAAAAACAAAAACAAAACAAAACAAAACAATACAGGATGCCCAATTAAAAGTGAATTTCAGATAAACAACGAATAGGCAACCCCAGGCACTGAGGATGAGCTTCGATTGAGCTGAGTGTTAAACCTCTCCTCGTTGCTAGTGATTGGTTTGGGGGTGGGCTCATAACACAGTTCTGACCAACTGGAGTAGAGGAGAAATCTTCCAAGGGCTTCTGGGAAAGATTTTCCTCCCTAATTAAAAACAGAGAGTGTGTTCCTTATGCTTCCTGCCTTCAGTGATCATCACGTGAAGATATGGTGCTGGGAACAGCGGAGATCATCTTGTCACCGGGAAGGGAAAGTCACGAGAAAGTCAGAGAGACTGAGCCAGAACTCTGACATTGTGGAACTTCTGAATTAGGCAGCTCTAGGATTCTCTTTTCCAGGCCTTTTATGGGAAATAATGAATGTCCTCAGTTTGAGTCACTTTTAGTTGGGTGTTTTGTTTGTGCTGCTGAAAGCACCCTCAATGATTTAGCTGAAAGTTTTTGAAGCTCACTCAACAAGTATTAAATTGGTTAGTGGACCCAGAACTCGGCTAAAGAAACTTATCTCATTCAAATAAACAAAATTATATTATTATAAGATCCACTGGTCCAAAAGTGTTGCACGGGTCTGTCTCAACTTCTCACAGTTTAGGAATCACAGAAACCCTCCCACAGACTTTGAGAAGTGGGCAGGAGACAGGATGGATTGGCTGTTCTTGTTAACAGTTCTCTGTGTCCTCGCTGTCATTAACAGCTTCAGAGATCTGAACTGGCTTCATGAAGAAGTGCTAGCCAGGCAGGCCAGTTCTGTGGGACAGATGGCTGCTGTTTCACAATTGTAGACATTAGAAGGGCAACCTTTAGCCCAGAAGCTGGGGTTGGTGATCCTGAGATATCATTAGCATCTATGGCATCTGTGCTGTCACTTTTGATCACAGTGTGGATAGTACTCACTGCTCATTTGTTTTATTTCTAAACATTCTAAAATGAATGCAATTTATCAAATGTTTAACAGCACAATTCTGACATATGGCAAAAAAAAATTTTTTTTTTTTTTGAGGAGTTTTTGCTTTGTCGCTCAGGCTGAAGTGCAATGGCGCCATATCGGCTCCCCGCAGTCTCTGCCTACTGGGTTCCAGTGATTCTCCTGCCTCAGGCTCCCGAGTAGTTGGGATTACAGGCACCCGACACCACGCCCAGCTAATTTTTGTATTTTTAGTAGAGATGAGGTTTCACCATGTTGGCCAGGCTGATCTCCAACTCTTGACCTCAGGTGATCCACCCACCTTGACCTCCCAAAGTGCTAGGATTACACGTGTGAGCCACTAAGCCTGGCCACAAACTTTTTATTTTAAAAAATTTTGCATAGATTATATATACACACAGCATATATAGAATTCACACCAATAAGTCTTCCTTCCCTTCTAGTCTCCCTTTTCCCTTCTCTAGAAACAACCATTATTATCAGATTCTTGCACATCCTTCTAGGGTTTTGTATACGTGGACAACCATATAAATATGTATAGCTCCCTTTTTAATACCAATGGTAGAACATAATACGCATTGGCCAAACCTTGGAGATTCTCACACATCATCACTTTTAAAACTATCTCATTCTGTTCAAGGGCTGCCTGGGGTTCTGATGCATGGATGTGCAACAAGGTATTAGCCAATATCCTATTGATAGACCGTGTGATGGACATGCGTCATGTTTCTTGCCTCACCAGCTCCTTTGGAATGCTTCTAATGTTTTTAGAAAAACTCACTCTCCAGTCTCCTTTGAAGCTCCCCAGATCTGTCCAGTTGCACCCTTGCCAGTCTCCAAATCAGAAGTAGTCCCTAGGAGGAAATGGGCTGTGGGAAGGGCATCCATTTTGCTGGCAAGAGTGCACCACAAGCTATAGCTTTGAGAGCAGTAGGGGCTATAAAGCAAGTTCCTGCTGCAGAAGGGATATTGGTAGCACCAGCATGAGTTACAGTTGTGGCTACAGTCAAGTTCTTGTCAGCAGTCCAAATTGCGGCTTGGAGTTCTTGGTGGCAGCTCAACATTTCAGGGTGTTTTCTTCATCTGGCTATTTCTATGTGTGGTTTGCGGCTTTATTTCTTGAGGTTTAGCATCAAGTTTATGCTTCATCCCTCTCAACACTTGTCTTTATAGCAAGTCACTTTTAGCTCACCAACCAGAGTCACATCTGCCACTTGCAACCAAGAATACAGTCTGAGACAGACATGTCATTTTCCTCCCAATTTGTTGTTTTTTTAGGACAAAAAGAACCTTGTCACAATTACCCTTCCACATACACCTTTGTGCCTGTGTGTGGGTAAATCTGTGGCATAAAAATGTTAAAAACAGAATTGCCACATCTGAAGTACTGGGATATTGGGCCAGGCACAGTGGCTCATGCCTGTAATCCCAGCACTTTGGGAGGCCAAGATGGGGAAATCACCTGAGGTCAGGAGTTCAAGACCACCCTGGTCAACATGGTGAAACCCTGTCTCTACTAAAAATAGAAAAATTTGCCAGGTGTGGTGGTGCCCACCTGTAATCCCAGCTACTTGGGAGGTTGCAGCAGGAAAATTGCTTGAACCTGGGAGGCAGAAGTTGCAGTGATTTGAGATTGTGCCACTGCACTCCAGCCTGGGTGACAGAGCAAGACTCTGCCTCAAAAAAAAAAAAAATACTGGGATGTTGATGGCTACTGCCAAATTGACCTCAATGCAATTTTACCAATTTGCATTCATGCCAAAAATGCATTGCCACACCCTGGTCAGCAGTGTATTATCAAAATTTTTTTAACTTTGCGCCATTCTGAGAGGTGAAAGGAATATCTCATAGTAGTATGCTTTTCACTTGTCTTACTAGGGGATGAAGTTTTTATATACTAAAAGACATTTGTATTTTCTTTTCTGTGAACTGTCTACATTTTTGCCTATTATTTTATTGACTATAGGCCTTTTACTTGCTGATTTGTTGGAATTCTTTATGTACTAAAATAATTAGTCTGATGTTTAATTTTTATATAGTGAAATTTAGAAATCACTTATTTTATGACTTCTGAGCTTCAAGCTGAGAAAGGACTTCCTGGCTGGGTGCAGTAGCTCACACCTATAATCCCAGCACTTTGGGAGGCTGAGGCCACTGGATGGCTTGAGCCCAGGAGTTTGAAACCAGCCTGGGCAACAGAGGGAGAGTCATTTCTACTAAAAATAAAAAAATTAGCCAGACATGGTGGCACTTGCCTGTGATCCCAGCTACTGGGGAGGCTGAGGTGGGAGGATCGCTTGAGCCCAGGAGGTCAAAGCTGCAGTAAGTCATGATCATGCCACTGTACTACAGCTTAGGAGACAAACTGAGATCCTGTCTCAAAATAAAGAAAGGAAGGAAGGAAGGAAAGAAAGAAGGAAAGGAATGGCCAGGATGATGACTCATGCCTGTAATCCCAGCACTTTGTGAGGTGGAGGCAGGCAGATGACCTGAAGTCAGGAATTTGAGACCAGCCTGGGCAACATAGCAAGACCTTGACTCTACAAAAATTAAATAAGTAAATTAGCCAGGTGTAGTGGTGTGCACCTGTAGTTCCAGCTACTTGGGAGGTTGGGGCAGGAGGATCTCTTGAGCCCAGGAGTTTGAGGCTACAGTGAGCTATGTTCTTGCCACTGCACTCCAGCCTCGGCAACAGAGAAAAACCCTGTCTAAAAAAAAAAAAAAAAAAAAAAAAAAAAAAAGACACAAGATTTAAATATAAAGACAAAGTGGAATTAAATGTTAGAAAAAACAGGGCCAGGGGTGGTGGCTCACGCCTGTAATCCTAGCACTTTGGGAGGCCAAGGCAAGCAGATCACAAGGTCAAGAGTTTGAGACCAGCCTGACCAATATAGAGAAATCCTATCTCTACTAAAAGTACAAAATTAGCCTGGCATGGTGGCGCATGCCTGTAATCCCAGTTACTCGGGAGGCTGAGGCAGGAGAATCTCTTGAACCCGGGAGGTGGAGGTTGCGGTGAGCTGAGATTATGCCATTGCACTCCAGCCTGAGCAACAAGAGAGAAAACGCTGTCTTAAAAGAAGAAGAAGAAGAAGAAGAAGAAGAAGAAGAAGAAGAAGAAGAAGAAGAAGAAGAAGTAGTAGTTGTTGTTGTTAGAAAAACACACCAGGTAAACAACTAACCAAAGGGAAACATGTTATGTTGATATTCAAAAATAAATCTTATCATCCCCTTTTCCTCTCTACCATAGAATAGAATTGAAAGTTCAGAAAGCAACCTTTTTGTGTATGGTCTACTGATTTTCAGTGAGGGTGCCAAGACTATTGAATGGGGAAAAATGGTCCCTTCAACAAATGGTTTTGGGACTGCCTTATACATGCTGGCCAAAAAATGAAGTTAGGTCACTACCTCACACCATATACAAAAATTAATTCAAAATAGACCACAGGCAAGTGGATGGCTTGAATCCAGAAGTTCAAGACCAGCGTAGGCAACATGGTGAACTATCTCCAAAAAATTTAAAAATTAGCCAGGCGTGGTGGCATGCACTTGTGGTCCCAGCTACTCAGGAAGCTAAGGTGGGAAGATCACCTGAGCCCAGGAGGTTGAGGCTGCAGTGAGCCATGATCACATCACTGCACCCCAGCCTGAGCAACAGAGTGAAACTCTGTCTCAAAAAAAAAAAAAAAAAAAAAAAAAAAGGTCAGGCCTGGTGGCTCACGCCTGTAATCCCAGAACTTCAGGAGGCCGAGGCAGGAGGATCACAAGTTCAGGAGATTGAGACCAGCCTGACCAACATGGTGAAACCCCGTCTCTATTGAAAATACAAAAATTAGCTGGACGTGGTGGCACATGCCTGTAGTCCCAGCTACTCAGGAGCTGAGGCAGGAGAATTGCTTAAACCTGTGAGGTGGAGGTTGCAGTGAGCTGAGATCACGCCAGTGCACTCCAGCCTGGGTGACAGAGTGAGACTCCACCTCAAAAAAGCAAAAAAACAAACCAAAAAAAAACCAGTAAGGGAAATTGTGTGCCCAGGGAGAGAAGGTATATGGGAACTCCCTGTACTCTCCTATCAATTAAAAAAAATACCAAAAAACTAAAACTGCTCTAAAAATAAAAATAAAATACAAGAAAGAAAACCCCTGCAATGAGAACAACTTCATACCTACTAAGATTAAAAAAAAAAAAGATGGACACTAACAAGAGTTGACAAGAATTTGGAGAAATAGAAACTCTTTTTTTTTTGAGACAGCGTCTCGTTTTTTCGCCCAGGCTGGAGTGCAGTGGCGGGATCTCTGCTCACTGCAATCTCCGCCTCCCAGGTTCACACCATTCTCTTGCCTCAGACTCCCGAGTTGCTGGGACTACAAGCACCCGCCACCATGCCCAGCTAATTTTTTGTATTTTTAGTAGAGACAGAGTTTCACCATGTTAGCCAGGATGGTCTCGATCTCCCGACCTCATGTTCCACCCACCTTGGCCTCCCAAAGGAAATAGGAACACTTGTAAGTTTGCTGCTGGGAATATAAAGTTTGCAACCACTCTGGAAAACAGTCTGCTAATTCCTTAAAAGGCTAAATGTAATTACCATATATCCCAGCAATTCCACTCCTAGGTATATAACTAAAAGAAATGAAAACATGTCCACACAAAAACTGGTACATGAATGTTCATTGTGGCATTATTCGTAACAGCCAAAAATGGAAACAATCCAAATGTCCATGAACTAATGAATAGATAAACAAAATGTAGTACATCCATGAATGGAAAATTATCAGTCAGGCGCAGTGGCTCACGCCTGTAATTCCAGCACTTTGGGAGGCCAAGGCAGGTGGATCATGAGGTCAAGAGATTGAGATCATCCTGGCCAACATGGTGAAACCCTGTCCCTACTAAAAATACAAAAATTAGCCGGGCGTGGTGGCACATGCCTGTAATCCCAGCTACTCAGGAGGCTGAGACAGGAGAATCACTTGAACTCAAGAGGCAGAGGTTGCGGTGAGCCGAGATCACGCCACTGCACTCCAGCCTGGGTGACAGAGTGGGAATCCATCTCAAAAAAAAAGAAAACAGAAAAAAGAAAATTATCAAAATGTAGTACACCTTTTTTTTTTTTTTTTTTTTTTGAGATGGAGTCTTGCTCTTGTTGCCCAGGCTGGAGTGTGGTGGCATGCTCTCGGCTCACTGCAACCTCCACCTCCCAGGTTCAAGTGATTCTCCTGCCCCAGCCTCCCAAGTAGCTGGGATTACAGGCGACCACCACCACCCCTGGCTAATTTTTTGTATTTTTAGTAGAGACAGGGTTTCACCATATTGGTCAGGCTGGTCTTGAACTCCTGACTTCAGGTGATCCACCCACCTTGGCCTCCCAAAGTGCTGGGATTACAGGCGTGAGCCACCACACCCGGCCCGAAATGTAGTACATCTACATTGTAAAGGAATGAAGTCCTGATGTATGCTACAACATGGATAAACCTTGAAAACATTATGGTAAGTGAAGAAGTCAGGCACAAAAGGCCACATATTTTATGATTCTATTTACATAAAATGTTCAGAATAGAAATCCCTAGCATCAGAAAGTACAGTCCCACACCCACAGTGTCACTGGAGGCCACGTAGGAAGCACTCTTCCCCAGCCAGGGTGTGTCAGCAGAGACTAGTGGGGAGCCTGAACTTAACACCCCCGCCCAAACGTAATGAGGTGCTCTTCCCAGGGTGTTAACAGGGGCTCTGTGGGGAACCTGGCCTTCTGCTCCCACCTCATAACAAGGTGATTAGAATACCTGTACAATCAGCAAACCCAGATTTGAGAAAAAAACACAACTGATTCTTGGCAACATGGTAGGAGAGTCATGTGTGTGCGATTGCTTCAGAGTAGCCACTAGCTGTGGGATTTCAGTGGGCTTTGCCCACTAGTCAGTATGTTTTGCAGAGTAAATGGAAAGCTTCTTTCAATCTGTCAAGGTGATTAAACCAGGTTGGTTAGGATCACTACTGCATTTCTACGTGCAAATAATGCAAGTTAATTGAGCCTTAATAATCCAAGCCTGCTTGCCACTTTGAAATAACAGTGCCTATGCAAAGACAGAGGGGAGCTCACTATAAGCACCATCCATACTTTGGATATTGGGGACCCCTTGTGGACAATTCAGACACAGCGAGGGCTCTCTGAGATTGCCTGTCAAAAGCAAGTAACAAAAATTCACACATAAAAAACTGAATGGAAAGCCACACAGATGTGGCACTCATGTCGTCCAGGAAAAGCAGTTTCTCTGCTTTTGTCATGCAAGACAATCAGATTAGTCTGTAAGTTTAATACAATCCTAATAAAATCTTAATAGGGTTTTAAAATTAGAATTGGAGAATTCTGATTCTCTTTTGGAAGAGAAATGTTCAATAACAGCCAAAAAAAAAAAAAATCTTTAAAAAGATTATGAGTGGGAATTTTCCCTGCCATATATGAAAATGTAGATCTAAATATACAGAAAGTTTATAAATATAACTCGATTTTGCAATATAAATGTAGCTTATGATAGCGGTGGCATTTAAGGCCTTGAAGGAAAACTGGCTTTTTCAATAAATTGTGTGAGATAATTGGCTATCCACGGAAGGGGAAAATAACATTAGATTGAATCTTATACCCCATCACATCAAACACAGGTGGTAAAACGATTAAACATTTAAAGACAAAAGTTTAGGCCGGGCGCGGTGGCTCAAGCCTGTAATCCCAGCACTTTGGGAGGCCGAGACGGGTGGATCACGAGGTCAGGAGATCGAGACCATCCTGGCTAACCCGGTGAAATCCCGTCTCTACTAAAAAATACAAAAAACTAGCCGGGCGAGGTGGCGGGCGCCTGTAGTCCCAGTTACTCGGGAGGCTGAGGCAGGAGAATGGCGTAAACCCGGGAGGCGGAGCTTGCAGTGAGCTGAGATCCGGCCACTGCACTCCAGCCTGGGCGACAGAGCGAGACTCCGTCTCAAAAAAAAAAAAAAAAAAAAAAAAGTTTAAATATTAAATATTTAAACTGTATTTTAGTAATATTGGGGTGGCAAACGCCTTCCTCAACAAAATACAAAACCCAGGAGCTGGGTTGGGTATGGTGGCTGGGCCAGGCACAGTGGCTTACGCCTGTAATCCCAGCACTTTGGGAGGCCAAGGTGGGTGGATCACAAGGTCAGGAGATGGAGACCAGCCTGACCAACATGGTGAAATCTTGTCTCTACTAAAAATACAAAAATTAGCCAGGCATGGTGGTGCGTGCCTATAATCCTAGCTACTCCAGAGGCTGAGGCAGGAGAATCACTTGAACCCAGAAGGCAGAGGTTGCAGTGAGCCGAGATCGCTCCACTGCACTACAGCCTGGGCAACAGGGCAAGTCTCCATCTCAAAAACAAACCAACAACAGGAGCTATAAAAGACTGAGAGATTTGCATTCATAAAATTTAAAAGTTACGTTAAAAGAAATACTAAAATAATCAAATTTAAAGGAAAAGGGAGTGAGGGGAAAAAACTGTTGCACAAAATTACTATTCAGAACATACACAGAGTTCTGACAATGTTTTAAATTGATGAAGGATGTGATCAGGAAGTTCACAGAAAAATCTAAATCAAAAAAGAAGAAAAAGGAAGAGGAGAAAAGAAAGAGAAAAAGAGTGAAAGGTGCTCAAACTCAATACTAATCAAACAAAGCAAATTAAATGAGATTTTCTTTTTTGCCCATCAGATTATTCAACATTTAAGATAGTCCATCTAAAGCTACAGTTTTTGCTATATGATGCTCTAGCTGCAGTATTTTTTTTTTTTTTTTTTTTTTTTTTTTTTTTTGAGACGGAGTTTCTCTCTTTTTACCCAGGCTGGAGTGCAATGGCACAATCTCGGCTCACCGCAACCTCCGCCTCCCGGGTTCAAGCGATTCTCCTGCCTCAGCCTCCTGGGTAGCTGGGATTACAGGCACGTGCCACCGCACCTGGCTAATTTTGTATTTTTAGTAGAGACGGGGTTTCTCCATGTTGGTCAGGCTGGTCTTGAACTCCCGACCTTAGGTGATCCACCTACCTCGGCCTCCCAAAGTGCTGGGATTACAGGCTGCTGCAGTACATTTTTAAAGGATTTATAATTTCCAGTGTGATTTGATTTTCTCTTTAATGCAGATGTTATTTAGGAGTATTTTTAAACTTCCAGATGTATAGGGCTTTAAGAAATACTTTGGCCAGGTGCGATGGCTCACACCTGTAATCCCGGCACGTTGGGAGGCCAAGGCAGGCAGATTGTTTGAGCCTAGGAGTCTGAGACCAGCCTGGGCAACATGGTAAGATAAGACCCGCATCTCTGCAAAGAAAATTCAAAAGAATTGGCCAAGAGTGGTGGTGTGCACCTGTAGTCCCAGGTACTCAGGAGGCTGAGGTATGAGGAACACTAGAGCCCAGGAGGTTGAGGCTGCAGTGAGCGATGATTGCACCATTGCACTCCAGTCTGGGCGACACAGTGAGACCCCGTCTCAAGAAAAAAGGAAAGATGGAAGGAAGGAAAGAAGGAAGGAAGGAAGGAAAGAAAGAAGGAAGGAAGGGAGGGAGGGAGGAAGGAAGGGAGGGAGGGAGGGAGGAAGGGAGGGAGGGAGGGAAGGATTTGAGTATTAGTAATACAGGAATTGTTCCTGTATTATTAATACTAAAATATTATCCTTTATAAATTGTATAAAAAGGCATAGAAATTCTGTGATAGCCATGTCTAAATCAAAAAGACTTTTTTTTAAAAAAAAAAAGCATAGAGAGATAAGAGATCAGGCCCCTCTTACCCCTGTCTCCCTTCCTGTTGGCCCCTCTCTCAGCCAGCCATCATTGTTAGTTTCTTTCATAGTACTCTAGAGATAGTCTATGCATATGCAAACAAGTACTGACATATTCTTTTGCTCATCATTTTTACTAGAAATGGTGGCATATTACATGTTATTCTGCATCTTGCTTTTTCTCCTTAATAATATATTGAAAATAGACAGCAATGCCAATGATCATCATATGATATCAATAGATTAAAAATATTTACCATGAGATACATGCATTTAATACATACACATTTGTAATGTTTAAAGTGAACCTCTAGGCTGGGCGCAGTGACTCATGCCTATAATCCCAGCACTTTGGGAGGCCGAGGTAGGTGGATCACCTGAGGTCAGGAGTTCGAGACCAGCCTGGACAACGTGGTGAAACTCCGTCTCTACGAAAAACACAAAAATTAGCCTAGCATGGTGGCAGGTGCCTGTAATCCCAGCTACTCGGGAGGTTGATGCCGAAGAATTGCTTGAACCCGGGAGGCAGAGGTTGCAGTAAACAGAGGTCACGCCACTGCACTCCAGCCTGGGTGACAAGAGCGAAACTGTCTCAAAGAGAAAATAAATAAATAAATAAAGTGAACCGCTATGATGTCCACTACAATAGTGCTGGTACTTTTAAAGCAAATCCCTGACCATATCATCAACCCTCTTCCCTCAAGGAGCCACTATCCTGACCTTGGGGTTAATCATTGCCTTGCCTTTTTTCATGGTTTTACCACCTTCCTATGGGGCCAAGAATAATAGAGCTTAATTTTTTCCATGTTGAACTTTAACGAAGAGAATCAGTGTTTCCTTCTGTGACTTGCTCTCTTTTGATCAACATTGTTTTGTCAATGTGTGTGGTTGTGGTTAATTTGTTTGCCATTGCTACATAGCACCCCTGTAAGCACGTAATACTACATTGTATGGACTTTTGGGTTGTCTCCAGCTTGGGGTTGTTTTTGTTTTGTTTCTTTTTTCCTTTTTTTTTTTTTGGCAGAGTCTTGCTCTGTTGCTCAGCCTGGAGTGCAGTGGCGCGATCTCAGCTCACGCTGGGATCACAGACGTGCACCACCACCACGTGTGGTTAATTCTTGTTGTTGTTGTAGTAGAAATGGGGTTTCTTCATGTTGGCCAGGCTGGTCTGGAACTCCTGAGCTCAAGTGATCTGCCCACCTCAGCCTCTCAAAGTGCTAGGATTACAGACGTGTTATGGCGCCTGGCCTGAGGTTAACATGTTATTATGATAGTTCTTGTATGTCTCCTGGTTTAGGGTGACAGTTCCCAAAGTGTGGTCCACGAAACCCTAGGGGTCCTTGAGATCTTATCAGGGGGTCGCTAAAGTTAACAGTTTTCTTATACAATAATACTAAAATGTAATTTGCCATTTTCATTCTATGGATATTTGCACTGATATTATAAAAGCAATCTGGGTAAAACTGCAGCCGTCTTAGCATGAATCAAGTCAGTGGCTCCAAACTGTACCTTGTTTGTAACTGATGTGAGTTCTTCACATCATGTTATGGGTTGTTCCCTGGCTAACTACCTCCCCATGTAGTCCTGGCTGAGGTGAGAGGATTGCTTGAGTTGAGCCTGGGAGACAGAAGTTGTGGTGAGCCAAGATGGTACCACTGCACTACAGCCTAGGCGACAGAGCAAGGCCCTGTCTCAAAAAAGAGAAAAAAACATACGCAGTTCATGTGTGCGTTGGATCATGATGTAAAATGTATTTCTTACTGTGGGTCTCAGTCAAAAAAGTTTTCAAGCCACTGCTCCAGAAAGATTCTAGAATGATATAGTACCATCGCCACCAACTTAATGCCTCACTGTACTAGGGACTGATGTCCCAGAAAACACTCTATGAACACAGATAACAATATCCTATCCAAAAGGACATTGTTTTCATGATAACACAAATACAACTTGGTAGGCTACTGGGAGTCATAGACCCTCATTTTAGCTCTGCCTCAAGCACTTACAAGTCAAGCAATCCAGTTACTTTATATATTAAAAATGCAGATGATATGGGAAGTATTTCTTTCCCAAGGAATATTAGGTAGTATATGAAAAGTGCTTTAAAAACTACAAAGAATAATTATAATTATTACAATAACTGATATTTAAGGAATGCATATATATGTACATATATGCATGCAACATAGTTTTGAGTCCTTAACCCTGTGAATTTCACATTTAACAGACGAAGAAACTGAAGCTTAAGGTTAAATGGATGTACCAGTATTTGAACCCAAGCCTTAGACTACACCCTCATAACCATCAAACAGTACTTTTTAAATGCTGCACTGCACGCAGAAAAAGGTTTACTATGTTAGAAATGAAAGAGCATCTTTGCTCTCTGTTACAAGGTTTGAAAGTTGTACAGAGAATTGGACCTTTTTGCCACACTTAAATTATCATAACTCCTGAAAATTTTTAATCCTGTGGCATTCTTATTTCCTCTTCTATGCAAATATAGTTAAAATAAGAATTTCAGATTAACACCTCGTAGAGTCCTGGGGTGGCACAGCAGTTTCTTTAGCTGTATAAAAGGTGAGGCCTGGCCAGGCGCAGTGGCTCACACCTGTAACCAGAGCACTTTGGGAGGCCAAGGCAGGTAGACCACGAGGTCGAGTTCAAGACCAGCCTGGCCAAGATGGTGAAACCCTGTCCCTACCAAAAATACAAAATATTAGTCAGGCATGGTGGTGGGCGCCTGTAATCCCAGCTACTCGGGAGGCTGAGGCAGAGAATTACTTGAACCCAGGAGGCGGAGGTTACAGTGAGCTGAGATTGCGCCACTGCACTCCGGCCTAAGCAACAGAGTAACTGTCTCAAAAACAAAAAAAGCTGAGGCCCTTGCATGTAGCAGGTGACTGATACATATACTGAACAAAGAGGGCCCCCTTTGGCAGATTGGTAGGATAAGGTAGTTAACTAAGGAATAGTGCCCTTGGGTCCCAGGGGAGGGACTACGGAGAAGAGGGCAGACCTCAGGGCAGAGTCAACCTGGCACGTTCGGGGACTGTCCTCACTTCTACTGGAAGGATGGACAATTCTTGGAGGACTTAGAGTGTAGTTCTGGGCATTACTCACTTTACAATCCCCATGTTTGCAGTATGACCAATGTGGTTTTTTTTTTTAACGTAAAGCCCTGGACCAAGGGCAGCAGTGAGGGGCATCCTGCTCTCAACTCTCCTATAGACACTGGCTTGGCCAGAAAATGGGTTCAGAGGTCAGGCCCTAAGAATCCAGAGATGATCCCATTCCCTCAACAGTTCTTGGTGACGTGCAATCACCAGTCTCTCCTTCTTGTAGGGCTTGAGCTATAAATTGCCCGCTTCTAGTTTTTACAGACGTTCTTAGTTTCTGTTGCCTCCGTTGGTAAGACCTTGTCCTAGAAGCAGCTCTACCAGGGCACCTGAACCAGGAAACAAATAAGGCTTGAATTTGGGAGTCTGGCATGATAGATTCAATTACATTCCCCAAAAACAATCTATGAAGGAAAAGGGATTTTGTTTTGTTTTAGAGACAAGGTGTTGCTCTGTTGCCCAGGCTGGAGTGCAGTGGTACAATCTTGGCTCAATGCAACCTCAAACTCCTGGGCTCATGCAATCCTCCCACCTCAGCCTCCCAAGTGGCTGGAACTACAGGCACATGACACCATGCTGGCTAGTTTGTTTGTTTTTGTAAAGACAGGCTCTGATTATGTTGCCCGGGCTGGTCTGGAACTCCTAGCCTCAAGCAATCCCCTTGCCTCAGTCTCTCAAAGGAATCTTTTCTAAATAATAATTATAGGCTTCTTATCTTTCCATCATTGAAGTTTTAATTCACAAGACAAAACAAAATAGGCCTGAGTCCAAGGGCCCCTAGTAAAATGTCTCCATATCCTCTTACATAGACTCACTTCCACCCTACCTAATTCAGCTAATTAAACCCTGGGGATCATTCTCCCCAGCTCTCCCTGGAATACCACTCAGGCACGTCTGAAATATGGTAGATTCAGTGGACACACCTTTGGCCTGTCAAAGTACTTTCCCAGACAGAAAATAGATCATGACCAGATATCTAAAGTTCATACTGGAAGGAATGTTTATGTTCAAGACCAGAGCCTTGTGGAATGGGGAAAAAAAAAAAAAAAAAAAAAAAAAAATCCAGGGCAGCAGGTTTAAGACCCATTAGGAGCCATTATTGTCATCATGAATATAAATGAGGCCTAGGCAGGTTAGGAGTGGCTAGTGTCTGGGCTCTGGCACAACCGGGCCCTGTTCTTCCACAGGGCTGGCCAGGGCAGAAGTGAAAGGGGCTGGGGCATGACCGAGTGAGCTGGGGTAGAGGTAGAAAAAGGGACACAGAACATCCCAGGCCTGAGCTGCATGAAATGTGAGAGAACAGCTGGAATGTGCTCTAGAAGCCCCGGGAGGCCTCAGTTGAGGCTGAACTCAGATATGCCTGGGACCTGGTCTCTGTGAAAAGACCCCGGACAGCTTGTGCAGAGCTGATGTGGGCAGCTGCACAGGGCCAGGCAGGGGCAGAGGCCAAGTGTGGGAGGGTGTGAGCACAGTGTTCTTCACAAGACCATAAAAGTCCAGCTAGAATGTTCCGTTTCTAAAATCAGATGGGAACATTCTTCCTCCAGTTCCAAAAGTAAAAATCTGAGAGCAAAAGGTTCTGGCAAAGGGAAAGTGGGGCCGGAGAAGGGAGTGACTAAGTAAGCCCCAGGGGATGAGAAGCCTTAGGAGAGGGTGTGCATCTTCCATCCTGGTGAGCACAACGCTGTCCCCTGCAGACACGGGGACAGCAGAGACTTGAAGCCGCAGCCCCCCTCCTGAGCACAGGAAGGTGACCTGTACATAGGATGGGACTCCTTATCCTCACCAGGGGATGCAGTGGGGTGGACAAGAGCAGGTGGAGACAGTACAGGAGCCCAAATTCTAGGTCCAATGGTAGTTTTTATTCCCCAGGAATAGATATGTGGGGAAGAAACTCCAAAAGGAAACGGAGCATAGATGACAGAAATGACACCACGGCAGCCTGGCTCAGGAGTCGGGTAGATAGATGGCTGCTCCACAGTGGACCCGGTCATGGCCCTGGTTTCTTGGATCCATATTTGCCCTGTCTCTAAGTGTCCATCTCAGAGGTGGAGGACGGAGAAAGTGAGGCAGAAAACTTGCTTGCTCTACACAAAGGAGATAAATGGACCTTCTATTCCCAGAGGCCCAGGGACACCAAAACCTCCCTCTTCAGAATGGAGGTAGACAGATAAAAATGAGAGGGGCTTGAGTGTCACAGACAATGTGAAAGTAATAACGGGCTCACTGTGGCTGGCAGAACTGGTACTGAGATGCGGACTGACTACAAGGGAAGCAGCTTCCAGTTTTATGGTGGAGAGTCAGTCCTGAATCGGGCCCTGGGGCAGTTATAACCAGAGTGCTGTTTCTAGCCACTTACTTCAAAGGACTCTGGCTATGTTGAATCAGAAGTCATTATCTTTTTCCCAGAGGATGCACTTCTATCCCTATTTCTGGCATGATCCTGCTCCCTACGAGCCTCATCCTTTAAAAAAACAGATTGGCAAGCGAGAGAGAAACGGTGCCTCACAGCTCGAGATGTGACAGCTTCTCCTGCAGGGAAGAACAAGGTCCTTTGGTACGAGCTAGATCATCCAGATCTGTCCCTGCAGAACACATCAAGACTCATCCCTGTACTACAGGGTGGCCTCTGGCTATGGCCTGGCACAGTGAGGACAGAGGCAGGGTCCTGAGTCAACATCACAGGGAGGTCTCCTGGAGGATGCAGGTGGAGCTGCTCCCCTGATAAGCTGTGTCATCCAGGGCCATGGGCTCCTTGTCTCTGCTGTCCCCCAGCACACCATTCCTCGGCTTCTCGGGAAACACACCGGTGTCCACGAGGTGGTCCTGCAAACACAAAGCCAAAGGGGTGGAACTGGTGAAAATGGACGACAGGTGGTGACAGGATTCACACAGAAAACGTCCCCGCTAGAAGGCAGCCCAACAAGGCTGGGTGTGGGAGGGAGAATGGGGGAAAAGAGGGAGAGCACAGCACAGTGGGCAGTGCAGGGTGGGCTGGGGAGGGGAGCTGACCAGCCCAGGCCGGGGCTGAGCTCCCCGAGCCCTGAGATCCTTCTGCCCCTCCAAGGGAGTGCAGCCCTGTGGGTAGAACCTGAGACAGCTGTGTGGGGACAGCCCAGGCTTAGCTGATCCTGAGAGGGGCACCGGGGGCAGGGGCAGAGAAAAGGGGTAGAAGGGGTAGAAGAGTCAGTGGCATCTGCAGAGGGATGGGAGGGGTCACTTGGACATTAGGTGCTACCTGGCCATAGCTCCTGCAGTGGAGCCGCTTCTGCCAGGACAAGGGCAAGAGGGCCAGGAGCTTCGGCAACACTGGGTAAATGGTCGCAGGGTTCAGGGACCGGCCTCGCATTCTCCCTGAAGGGAAACGTGCTTCTGAGTCTCTGCGTGGAACCATCCATAGCAGCAGGCCCCATGTCCTCCCTTGGCCCCCAGATACCCCAGCCCCCACCCACATCGTACATCCCAGTAGAAAAGCCTGACAGCTACTGACACCCAAGAGGTCAGAGGGCAGGAGCCTTTCTCCCTAGACAGTAGAGTCCCTTAGGGCCCTCTGTTAACCCCTCGGTGCTCGTCTGCACCGCGATCCCACACCCTCACCGGTGAGTAGACTGACAATCAGGCCCACCACAATGACTGTGGTGGAGTTGTGAGCGCTGTACCATAAGTAGGACAAGGAATAGAACCGCCGCAGCCCTGTAGGCCTGGGAAGAGCAGAGGGGAAGACAATTAGCAATTCGTTGGCAGGGCATTCCTTGGGCACTAGTTTCTACTTGCCTGCATGGTCCCAGGGTCTTGGGACCCAATACCCAACATTTCCCTGGAGCCTCTGGTGGCCCATCCCTTAGCAAGACCCCTGTGAAAGCCCTCAAACTCAAAGGTGGGCTTTGAGAAAACAAGGGGAAAGACAGCAAGCCCTGCCTTACTTGGAGACGGTAGTCAAGGGCATCAGTGTGGTTGCAGTGGCAATGGTTAGATTGGTGGGCAGGGAGAAGTTGGACCCATTAGTGGAAGAGGGTGGCATGCTGGAGCCCATGCTGGTCACGATGCTCCCGATACCGATCCAGAAGGCCATGACAAGTCCAGACAACAGGCCTACGATAGCACCCTGCCGAGACACGGTGCACGCCTGTCACAGGGCCAGCCGTGCCAGCCCTCACAGCAGTCCTCAGGTCTCCTGGTGAGAGCCCTGCCAACCCGCAGACCCATCCTGCTACACATGACTGTGGGTCCAGATGCATCACTCACAGGAGGGTTGGCACACGGAAAGAACATTCCAAGGCAGAAGAGTCCCAGCAGCGGTCCCCCAACCATGCCAAAGATGCTGATTGCTGCCTAGGAGGACCGGGCAAGAAGAAAAGAAAAAAGAGCACAGACTCAGAAATGCCCAGATTCACCATTGAGCACAGCCACCCGCCATGGCCTTGGAGCCCCACTCATCAGATCTGTCTCTTCTATGGGAACAATCAGAACTCCAGAGGTTGCTGGGCGGTGGCTCACACCTATCATTCCAGCAGTTTGGGAGGCCGAGGCGGGAGGATCACCTGAGGTCAGGAGTTCAAGACTAGCCTGGCCAACATGGTAAAACCCTATCTCTACTAAAAATACAAAAATTATCCAGACATGCTGGCACATGCCTATAGTCCCTCAGTTACTTGGGAGGCTGAGACAGGAGAATCGCTTGAACCCAGGAGGCAGAGGTTGCAGTCAGCCGAGATCGCACCACTGCACTCCAGCCTGAGCAACAGAATGAGACTCCATCTCAAAAAAAAAAAAAAAAAGACTCTAGAGGGCAGGAAAGGCTGATGGGGGGCTGATGGAGAGGGATGTGTTTTGGGTTCTCCTCTGAGGCTCTCTCTTGGCCTACAATATCCCAGGAATGACCCTGGATCCTCTGGCTGCTTAGAAGTCTGTTCACGGTAAAGATGGTCCATCAAAGGGGAGTCTCTTACAACTGCCCCCCGTCATTCCCCTCAATATAGCTGCCCTTCTCAACTTCCTGCTTCAATCAATCCCTTCTCTCCCTTAAAATTGCTTCCTACCCTCTACAGTTATTACCTGCAGCACAGGTCCCATCTGGGAGGAAATATAGGCCATTCCTAGACAAAGTAGCCCATAGCCAAAGGCTGGGGGTAAAGGAGAGGAAACAAGAAGGTGTGAGTTAACACAAGCAATGGGATAAAGCAAGGCTCCCTGCGCAGCCAAACTACCATCTCTGTCTCCTTTGACACAAAAGGCATATTACATCATGCTGCAGCTTCCTCCTACCAAGTCCTCACTCCTATGTGACTCAGAGACCTCCCTAGGACATGCCCTGAGATGTAAACAACCATGCATGCAGGGAAGGTTGTGTGCCTCGTTAGGCAAGTGCTGAGCCCCGAATAAAGTGGGTGTTTTACAGCAGACTTATGACAGTGGTCAGGGTGTAGCTTAGAAAGACCCAGACTGAAGAGATGAGGAAGCGTAACCCCACCGAGGCCTCTGGAAAGCATGATGGCCCGGGCTTCAGAGAACTCAGGGAACCAAGGTCGAATCAGGTCTTCCATCGTAACAGTTGCCAATGAATTAAAAGCAGAGGATATAGTGCTGAAAAAGAAGAGGATGAGAAGTTGAGCAAGGCAAAATTGTCAGCTCTGTGGGACTCTGTGGAGATGGTGTCCTAAAGGGGAGATGACAGGTACCACCAAGAAACCTCCTCATAGTTGGACTTGACACCACCTCAGAGTGGGCCTGGAAGGCAAGGACACAGTCCTTTTTTGAATGTGAATATGGGTTTCATTTGAGCAGATGAATTTCTGGTACCATAAAAGAACTCTTAACCAAAACAGGGGTATCTCTTAAGAGAAAATGTGCTCTGCCCTACAAAGATGAGCTATCCCTTGTCATCCACACAGATGGGACAGACACAGTGAGAGACTCACTGTGACTGGGACTCCCCGCCCGCCACCACCCTGCTCCACCCATCACCTTGTACCCAACAGGGGTCAGGTGCACCAGGTCTGAGAGAAATGGTCAAAGGGGGTACCTGAGGGAGCCGCTGAAGAGGCAGGCAATGAAGAGCCCTGGCAGGCCCGGCAGGCCCTTCAGGATATCCATCACAAAGTACAGGACGAACTGCAAGCAGAACGGAGGTGCAGAGCAGTCCTCAGAGAGGGGCCTTCCCAGGGCCGGCTCTGCAGAGAAGCTCCCTTTGCATGTGCCCCAGCGAGTCTATTGAGACTGGGTGCGTTAGAAGGGAAGCCAGGGCCTGGGGCATCTCTGCTGACCCAAGTGTCTACACATTAAGTGGAGAGAAAATAGGCTCTGCAGAGGGAATGACACAATTCGCCCGCAGCTCTGTTTCTGGCTACCAGTGTAACTTCTGCTTACTGACTACCTCATTGAGTCTGTTTTCTCCTCTGTGAAATGAGGCTGTTAGAGGTTAGGTGAGACCAGGTATGTGACAGCTCCCAGCAGAGCACATGGAGCCCAGTGGGGAGTCAGTAAGGGTAGGTCCTCACCCCAGTAGGATGAGCACTGTGGTTAGACGCTAGGGACCAGGATCCTCACATGCTAGATTCCTAGCATCTTAGAGTGGGAAAGGATTTTACAATCATTTCCCACCCAGGGTGGGAGTCCTTTCTGTAGTCAGTCCTTTCCTACCTAGACACTCCCGTTGTGGGGCCTGGCCTGCCCTCAAGGGAACAGGATAGGGCCTTCTCACCTGGTCTGGGGCTGCCTGAGCCTGCTGAATGCTCATGGGATACTCCTGGTAATACGTGAACATGACTAGGCCAATGAGGCTGCCCACGCAGAGGGACACCTGCTGGAAGGGGAACACTGCATAACAGGAGCTGCAAAAGATGTCGGTGCCAGGAGGAGAGACGGCGTTAACAGATGCCCTCAGGCATGTGCCCCTGACCTCCAGAAAGGAGACCCACATCCTGAACACAGTGGATGTGTATGTACTCTGGCATTCTGCCCCACCCCAATTATCTCTGGGGAACCCCTTCCCCTAGACCTTGCTCTGCTCCCTTCCTGTCGCTGCTGCACTCACAGCATAGCAGCCTTCTCCGTGCGGGAACTGAGGTACCGCTGCACCTGAGCCTGGTTCACTCCGTATAAGGAGAGCATCATGAAGACACCCCCGATGGCCAAGGTCCAGAAGGTGTGCCGCACAAAGGGGTCTGGATTCAACCTGTAACAGACACCCACCCAGTCATTGTGCAAAGCCCCAGAGATATAGCCTTCCTGCCCTCTTGGCAACAGGAGTCAGTGACAGGAGAGGAGAGACACCACTGCTAGGGCCAAGGGGATGACTGAAGGCAAGAAGCTGGGTGCACTCAAGAGACAGCACAGCCAGTTAGAGGGAGGCTCCATTCTTCCACCCCAGCCTCGTTCCAGGTACTCATCCCAGGTAATGTCCTGACTCTCCATAAACATTAGCTGAGCACCTGTAATCACCCGCCATCTCTGCAGGACCAGTTTCCCACTGTCTGCTGTTACACCTTAGGCTTCCCAGTTTGCACTCTGCTTACTATAGCCCCGAGCCCTCAAGGATGGGCTCAGCGCCCAGGCACTGCAGACCCCAGCCGGGAGTAGGGGTATACTTACTCAAACCCAGAGATGCGGCCGTGCTGGGAAGCCACAGCCCACACACGCCCCAAGCCGCCCACCTTGGCTGACCCCACAGTGATAACTGCCAGCTGCCCAAGGAACATGACCACCGTTTGGAACACATCTGTCCAGATGACGGCCTTCAGCCCACCCTGCAAGGAAAGCACAGCAAACCTGCCACAGAGGCCTTCTAAACCCAGCTCGTCCAACCCGCCTTATTGTTGTTCCATTTTGTTTTGTTTTAGGCTTTTTGCAGCCTGAAGCCAGTTTTTAGTTTCTATCTCTGGTGGTAAGTATAAAAGAGAGATGAGGAAGGGGCTTTACTGACCCAACCAGAAACAGAAACTAAGAACCCATGACTATATTCTCTCCCTTGGACACTCCTGAAACCATCCACCCTAAGGACATGTTACCAGTGAGGGGACTCTCCTGCCGTTAGGCACATAATTGCTGTGACCCTGTTGACATCATTCCCATCCCATCCTCTACCTTCATATACCACCCCCACTGCTAAATCCTATTTCTTACCACCCTAGAATTTCACCTATATTCTCACCTATATTCTCAGCTTATCTCTTCTTTTCCTTCTCTTCCCATCTCCCCTCCTTACTTCATCCCTTCCCCTCCCCCCACCAGGGCTTACTGCACTTACCAGAGCTGTATAGATGGTACAGACAATGCCTAGGGCCAGCACGGACAGCCACAGATCAAAGCCAGTCACTGTAAGCATAGAAGCCACATTTTTATCCCTGGAAAAGGGTTCCCCAGGGGAGAAGCCCTGGTAGGGCAATCGTGTCACGCCACAGAGATAAAGCATTTGGTCATTAACAATGAAATAAATCATTCACCACAATAGAAAAAATTGTTTGCAGAGCTCCACCAAAAGGTGCTGATTAACCAGTTTAGATAGACATGGTAACACGTTACTAGCTTTCAATAGAGGTGGACCAAGCCTTCCTCTGGTAGAGACCCACCCAAGGCCCCAAGCAGTGAATTAATTCCCCATCCAAGGTCAGGTTCTTTTCCGTACACGCTCCTCCATCTGCCTCTCCCAAAGGTGCTTTCCTAGCCTGCCATGGCTGAAAGCCAGGGGCGCTGTGACTCCTCACCTGCATTGAGAGCCAATGACGGAGCATAGAGCACAACTCCCATGTAGATCACCTGTTGCATGTGGAAAAAATGTAAGGGGGCAGGAGGAGGGTGGGAAGAGAGAGGAAGAAAGATGGGCCTCAGTGCCAATATGCCCATGGCTTCCCCTCACCTAGGCTCACTTCCCTCTTCCTTCTCTCAAATTCTGGCTTGCTGCCACCATAGTATCTGTGTTGGAATTAGAAGGCATGGGCAGCAGGATGCCTCTGGGGGCCTCACAGATGCTGACCCTCTAGCAGGAATTTCAATCCTGCCAGTCTGAGAGCAGGGGAGACTCCAATTCCTGCAGCACACTTGAATTCAGGTCCCCCAACATGCCCCAGGCTCGGTTTCTAGCCTCATTCTGCTTACCATCTGAAAGATGAAAGTCACAGTTCCACACACTCGAACAGTTTTATTGAATCGAAGCTCCAGGTACTGGGTATACAGAAAAAAGATTTTCCTCCTGACTTCACCCCGACAACTCACACACAACTTCCCTCAAGACGCTCAGGAACATGAGGGAATATCCAACCCATACCCACTCTGAGTCCCACTCGGCACAGCACCCTCCTCTCCAATCCTGCCCCTACTCCTGACATCACTGAGAAAGAATTACAAACACACAATTGAGTTTTCTGTCCCTCTCATTAGGTGGAGGAGGTCTAGGGTCCCAGGTCCTTCCTATGTCCCTGTCCCTCCTCTCCACCCCAACCCCAGTGTCCCACGTGCTTCTCCCTTCCGTCCCTGCTCACCTCATAGGCACTGGTGAGATGTAGGCGGTAGAAAACGGGGATGAAGATGTGTGCAGGTATGAGCAGCCCCAGAAAGTAGCAGCAGCCCAGGAACCAATACTGGGTCCCAAATCGGTAGATCTCTGACGGCACACCCAGGATGGCCACGGCTGACTGGAAGGTGGCCAGCAGGGACAGTGCCACCGGAAGGCAGCCCATTTTGCGGTTCGCCATCAGCAGCTCACCAACAGTATGCCGGCCCCAGCCACGACAAGCATGGTAGAGCCCAATGGCAAGAGAGAGAACCAGCAGCAGGATGAACACCACGTAGTCCACGAGGGAGAAGGCGGGCATGCTCACGCTTGTGCCCGAGGTTGGGGAAACGGGGGCTGAGGTGCTCACCCCTACACTCATATCCTCACTGTGCCTGTGATCTGCAGCCAGCTGCTGCTCCAGGGCTCTGGGGCAGGGCAGGGGCGGATGGGTGGCTACAATCTGGCTCCCAGCCACAGTCTCACAGTCTTCCTCCACGGAACAATACTGTCCAGGGTGAGCTGCAAAGGAATTAGCTCTTAGTGAGGCCTATCTTGCTTTGGTAGCCATTCACCCTTGGGCCTTGTACATCACATGCCATCAGAAGTGGACCAGTCAGCATAAAGGTAGCCCTTCAAGGTCTGGAGGCCCTGGTATGGGTTTGGTAGGGGACAGAAGTGAGGGAGAAGCATCAGAGTGAGACAGCCAGGAGACAATATAACTTGGCCAGGACCTTTGAGTATGCAGAGCTGTGAAATTCAAGAACCTTCTTAGGTCTCCACCCGAGTACCAAAATAAAAATAAACTCTAGCCTAAGTTTCTTTGCAAAATTTCCTGACCCCACTTAAAGGCAGAGACCCAGTCACTACAATACACTAAGCCAGCAGAGCCCAGCCTGGCGCCACAGCCCAGCAGGAAACACAACATGGAGACTAATGGCAGCAGGGCTTCCCCTGCTGACCCTGGCTGGCCTCGGCCCTCGCTTCCTGAGATCCCCAGTGTCACCCTTCTAACTGATCATCAGTGGGACTGCCTCTGTGGCAGCCACAGACTCCATTTCAGGCATCCCTAGGCCAACCACTCCGAACCCCTTTCTTAAGGTTCTCCCCAACACCACTAGATAAGTGCTCGCTGCCACCCACCTCTCAGCCCCCTCTACCTGCAACACCACAGTCAAGAGCAGATGCAGCAAGAGCGGCTGGATTCAAAAGTGAGACAGGAAAGGTGAGAGGGCATCATGCTGGAGTCAGGGTTTCAGAGTTACGATTCTCCGTTTTGGAGAGAAGCAACCCAGCCAGGGAGCTGAGAGGCAAAGGGACCAGCCAAAGAGAGTGGTTGCATCCTGCTGAGGACAGACACCTACCTGGAGAAGCAATCCCTGTTCTGAGGCAGAGTTGCCTGGAGCTGCAGGAGCTGAGGATCTGGCTCTATGAGTAGCTGAGGTGAGAGATCAGGAACTGGGGGTGGGGTGAAGCTCAGCAGTCATTTGTTCTGGCCCCTTCAGGGAACGAATCGCTATGTTCCAAATGGCCCTATCACCCTATGGCCCCCAAACTCCAACTCAGCCCTAGAGGCTCCAGAACAGGGAAGAGGGAGCTCACATTCAACAGCATTCCTAGATGGATTAGGCTTTCAGCCTAAAGTACTCTTGGCACTCTGTGCGGAAGGGAGTTGGAATGAAGGAACTGAAAAGATGGGAAAGTTGAAAGTTGATTTTCTAACTCCTACACAAGAAATGTTAATCCTCCAAGAATACACCGTAATCCTCCGAGAAAGAGGGAAGGGATCATAATATTTAAAATCTTAAATCTTTGGATACCACTATTACAACCAACTCCCCA
Organism: Chlorocebus sabaeus; assembly: GCF_047675955.1. Lineage (NCBI taxonomy): Eukaryota > Metazoa > Chordata > Mammalia > Primates > Cercopithecidae > Chlorocebus > Chlorocebus sabaeus. Next base: position 26,908,175 of record NC_132917.1, read on the forward strand.
CCACTGACCATTTCACAGATAAACACACTAAAGCTCAGATGGTTCAAGTGACCTTTCCAAACAAAAGCACAGAGCCCACTATTGTTAGAGTGTAAATTAGAACCCAGGTCTAGGGATTCACCATCCACCCTGTCTGTTCTCCATGTGTATCACATTATCTTCAGAGGCAATCCTCCGGGGTACTTACTGGTACGGGGGAAAAACACCAGAGAATGCCATGTAGTTAGACAGCCTAACATGATAACAGTTAACATTTGTTGAACACCTGCTATGTAACCCAGCAGTGTGTGAGGTGCTTTATAAACATTAGTAGTAACACATAATGAAGCTAACGCTTTCAAAACAGCATGTCTCAGGTTAAGACATGAATACTCTACAGTTATCACAAGAAAACTGAGAGATTAAATAACTTGCTCAAGGTTATGCAGCATGGTACAAAACAAGAGAGAAAGAAACAGTGCTGTCTGCAGCTATGACAGGTGTTCACCAACGGCCCTGTCCTCACTATTCCCAGAACCAGGGCAGGAGCAGAGTGTTGTAGTCAGTCATTCACAGGACATAGTTTAGATTTCAACTAATCAAGAGACAGACTAACATAAAGTGTGTCTTCTCCTTTTGCCCACTAGGAGAAAGATTAGGCTCTCTTTCGGCTCTCCCACAGTGTGTTCTTGGGCAGACACTGTCTGGCTGGCAAGATATGGCCTCATGCAGACTAAACCTGAACTCTGAACCTCTTGGGGCCAATAAAGAGGGAAAATAAGAGCTGGCAACTCTTGGATCACATGTCTACAAGATGCCCAACAGGCTTAAACTCTGGTTTAACCTAAACATGCCCTGGGCCTTTGCACATTGCAACATCCTGAGTTTTCTCATTGTCCTTGGCAAGTTTTTGCTGCTATGATAGAGATGATGGGAACTACTGGAGAGTAAGAGAAAAGATGTCTCCGGTGTGCAAAGAACACAGAACACTATAGGGTTAGTGGTATAGACAGGTAGGTGGCCAGAGACAGGAAGGAAAGTCCCAGTGTGGGAAACCGAGGTACAGAAATAAAGACACTCTGCTGATGGGACTTCCTGATAAAATTCTATTTGCATGATGTATGGAGAATTCTCGTGGATGGCCTGAGAGAGCCCCAGGGAAGACAGGAAAAACCTGACTTAGCAACAGACCAGATTCTGAGAACAGATCTATGGTTTTCTAAAAACTCTACATTGATCCAAACCTTTGGACTTACATTTCTCCAGAAAGAGGGGGGCCAAGAGGAAGAGCTAGCTGTTGTTTCACTACAACTATAACACACTAAGGCACAAACAGCAGATTGTGGGAATGCCCCTTTTTTTTGGAGACGGAGTCTCACTCTGTCACCCAGGCTGGAGTGCAGTGACACGATTTCGGCTCACTGCAACCTCTGCCTCCTGAGTTCAAGTGATTCTTCTGCCTCAGTCTCCTGAGTAGCTAGGACTACAGGCATGTGCTACCGCACCCAGCTAATTTTTTTTTTTTTTTTTGTATTTTTAGTAGAGACGGGACTTCACCATATTGGCCAGGCTGATCTCAAACTCCTGACCTCATGATCCGCCTGCCTCGGCCTCCCAAAGTGCTGGGATTACACGCGTGATGTGGGACCCCTTTTAAAAACCCGAACTCGGCCAGGCGCCCTGGCTCACACTTGTAATCCCAGCACTTTGGAAGGCGAGGCAGGCGGACCACGAGGTCAGGAGATCGAGACCATCCTGGCTAACACGGTGAAACCCCATCTCTACTAAAAATACAATTTAGCCGGGCGCGGTGGCGGGCACCTATAATCCCAGCTACTCGGGAGGTTGAGGCAGGAGAATGGCGTGAACCCGGGACGCGGAGCTTGCAGTGAGCCAAGATCGTGCCCCTGCACTCCAGCCTGGGCGACAGAGTGAGACTCCTTCTCCAAAAAAAAAAAAAACTTGAACTCACTTTGGTCACACACTGCAGTGGATCATACTGACTCCTACAAAACGCAATGAGACCACTGCAGGACTAACTATTCCAAAAAGATTCCCTCAAAATCTGTCCTGGAGCTTATAATTCCTCAAGGTGTGAAAGGCTTTAGGGGCCCTCAAAATGCTACTAGCTACTAACACCTTAGAAAACTTGCCAGTGAGCTAAACGTAAACCTTTCAGGAGCTTCCAGGCAGACACCATGGGGGGAATGTGGAAGGGAAGCATGGGTCGGCTACTTGAGATGATCGCTTGGGCTGGCATTAAGGAGCTTTTTGGCTGGCCCTAACCAACACTGTCACTCCGGGAGCAGGGATCCCCTGGCGCCCTTCAGTCAGGGCGCTGGCCCACCCTGGGGCAGCGACGCACTCCCTTACCTCTGTGGTTTAGTCCGGGCTAGGAAGATCCCTTTGTGCTTCCTGAGATCAACATCGCAGCCTTTTCCTGGGAAGGCAAAGAAAATGAGTTAGGGAAGCGTCTATCCCGCTCCTACCTCCTCGCCAGACTCCGGGACGCTACGCGCTATCAGGATTGAGGTGAAGGGGACTACGTGCCCGGGGCGATCCAGGCTCCTGCCCTCCCGCCGGAGTTTGCGATTTGCCCTTCCCTCCTCCATCACCCTAACCCTCGTTCTCTCCTGGTTTCCCGCTTCCCTCTACGCGGCAGAGACCACCACCTTACCGCGCACACTTCATATCTTCTCAGTCCCACGCCGGAGGCCGGCTCGCTCCGCCCCTCCCCGCCCCTCCCCGCCCCTCCCCGCCCCCTTGCCCCTTTGCCCCCGCCCCAGCTCAGACGCCGCTCCCTGGGGCCTCTCTGCACCGTCTCACGCTCTGCAGGCCCACCTGCCCGGTCTCCACACGTGGGTAGCCAGAGCCGGGCCGCTGCGACCTGGCCGGGAGCCCGCGGGGGCCCCGCCCCCTGCCCGCCCCGCTCGGTGCGCCGCCATGTTTACTGAGGGCGGATGGAGGAACCCGAGTCTCTTCGAAGGCGCGACCTTGGCTTCCGGACGCGGGGAACACCGGGCTGAGGGAGCCTACAGTCGGCTCCGGGAAGCCGCGCGGCGACAGGGGTCGCCTTCATTAAAGGGGAAAAGGAATAAGGGGCGGCCAGTGTCCCCGAAAGAGGGCTGGGGCGCATGAAGACCAGCGCAGAGCTCCGCAAGCAGGAGAAACCCCCAGCCAGCCCCAGGGCGACTGGACCGGGTCGCTTAGGCCACGCCCGGGGAAGAGGGCCTGACGCGCTGCGGGGCGGGGCCGCGGGGCCGGGTCGCGTGAGCACCGGAGAACTAAGGGAGCGGAAAATGGCGCCTCACGGCCCGGGTAGTCTTACGACCCTGGTGCGCTGGGCTGCCGCCCTGCTCCTCGCTCTGGGCGTGGAAAGGGCTCTGGCGCTACCCGAGGTACAGAAGCAAGTTTGAGGTCGGGCTGAAGCAGGGTCGCTCGCCAGCCGTGCGTCTCGCTCGCCCGCGGCTCCCCTTTCCCCTCGGCCGGCCTGCGGCTCTGATTTCGTCCCAGACCCTTTCCGACCCTGCCCAGCCAGGTCCTGTTCCCGAGTGCTCACGTCGTGCAGGCCTTCGGCGCCCCAGTCCTGCCGACTTCCAAAGATCTGTGAAACTTGATCTCGTCCCTTAATTTTTGAGTAACTTTACATTATTTCTACAGACGGGTCCTCTGGCTCTTGTGCAAGCTCTCTACGCCCGAGCACCATATATCGTGCAGTGGTAGGGCTGTACTTTGCTTTGTAATGCTTGATGAGTTATTTACCTACCTCCGGTCCTTTTAAACCAGGCCAAACTGGGACTTGAGAAGTCTTTGCAGAGAGCATAATAAATATGTTTGAATAGTGATCTTCAGAGATGAGGACCTTCTCTGGCTGATGTCTGGTACTGAAAGTGTCTGGAGAGCTGATTCGGCGCCGGACTCTAGGGGAAGACATGGCATCTCCTAGCCTAGCCTGTTACAAGGGTAGGACACGAGCCATTTATCCATTTATCGGCCCGATGTTAGAGGAATTCTGGAAACGTGTACTGGCAGTTAATTCTTGATGGCCGTTTGTTCTTTTCTTGGCTTTTCTTTCTGGAGTTCTAATGTTTCTTTCTCTTCTGCAGATATGCACTCAATGTCCAGGGAGTGTGCAAAATTTGTCAAAAGTGGCCCTTTATTGTAAAACGACACGAGAACTAATGCTGCATGCCCGTTGCTGCCTGAATCAGAAGGGCACCATCTTGGGGTGAGGGGAAGACATCCCTAGATACTGGATACAGGCCATTCCTTAGCCTGGCTGCTTTTCTACCCTTATATTATTTTAAGAATCCACCTATTATGGTTTCAGCTGTAACCATCACGCAGATGTCTACCAAAACTAGATCTCTTTAGTGTCTTTTTACCTTTCCACACTCCAGGTACATGTGAGTACCTGTAGCTTCCTATTAAGCATTTCCTACTGAGTGCACCCTTACTTCAAACTCAAAATGTTGTTTTGCTTCCATTCTCTTTTTTCCTTCATCTACCTAAATACCTCTCTATATTAAGCTTTCAGAAAACCGACAGTTTCCATTATCACTCTCTTGCTTTAATACTACAGTTAGTAACTGTTGCTCTCAGGACAAAATTCAAACCATTAACTACCATACACTAGTCCCAAACCCCTTTTCCAACATTATTTCCAATTGCTTGTCCACTGAAACCTCCATAATGGTCTGCACCAGCCAGATTTGCCTACCCTCAATGGCATTCCATCTTTGTTCAGGCCTCTCTCCATACCTGAAATTGCCTTCCTCCACCAAATTAGGACATATCCATCCTTCATTTCCAACATATTTTGTGACTTTCCTACTCCTATTAAGTTCTAGAGTAATACCTTTTTTTAATTATTATTTATTCATTTTTTTGAGATGGAGTTTTGCTTTCGTTGCCCAGACTGGAGTGCAATGGCATGATCTCGGCTCGCTGCACCCTCTGCCTCCTGGGTTCAAGTGATTCAGTAATACCTTCTTAAAAAACTTTCTGTAATCTTTAGTGTCCACTCAAATATATTTATACACTATCCTGTGGTTTCTTTTATATTGTAATGTTTACAGTGCTTTTATTTTGGGCAGCGGTCTTGTTCCTCTAACTACATTGTAAGCCACTCAAAGGCTAAGATACTGTGTTATATATTTTTTAACATTCTCCCAGTGTTTGCAGTTTTTAGGGACTCAGTAAATATTTGCAGAATGAAGGAATGGATAGCAGTTGATATTGAAGAAAAAAAATAATGTGGCATGATCCTTAATGTCCAGCAGTTTACAACCAATCTGTGGTAGAAAATACATGTGGAAAAAACTTTGATTTATGTGACTTGCATTTTTTTTTTTTAATTTAAAGGCTCTCTGTGGATCTGAAAAATCATAATACGAGATTCACTAATGTAGACAAGAAACACAGATTTCTCCCAATAGATGCATAACCGATTAGAACAGTGCTGGCCAATAGAACTTTCTGTGATTATGAAAATGTTCTGGGCCAGGCGTGGTGGCTCACGCCTGTAATCCCAGCACTTTGGGAGCCAAGGCAGGCGGATCATGAGGTCAGGAGTTCGAGACCAACGTGACCAACATGGTGAAACCCCGTCTCTACTAAAAATACAAAAATTAGCCAGGCGTGGTGGTGCGTGCCTGTAATCCCAGCTACTCAGGAGGCCGAGGCAGGAGAATTGCTTGAAACTGGGAATCATCGGAGGTTGCAGGGAGCCGAGATCATGCCACTGCACTCTAGCTTGGGCAACAGAGCAAGACTCTGTCTGAAGAAAGAAAAAAGAAAATGTTCCATATCTGTACTAACCAGTACGGTAGCTACTAACGTGGTTATTCCATTTGCACTTGAAATATGGCTAGTGCAAATGAGACACTGAATTTTTAAGTTAATTTTTCTCTATAGAGTGAGGGTCTCACTCATATTGCCCAGGCTGGTCTCAAATTCCTAGGTTCAAGTGATCCTCCCTGCTTGGCCTCCCTAAGTGCTGGGATTACAGGAGTGAGCCACTACACCCAGCCTAAGGTACATTAACTTAAATTTAAGTAGTTACATGTGGCAAGTGGTGATTCTATTGGATAATGCAGAATTAAAATGTCTACCACAGCTCCTAGTGTGTGACTGAACACAGCTGTGTTCAATTATTAGCTGAAAAGGGGGTTGTGTAGTCAAATACAAACCGTGCTGTGGTTGAAGAAAAAGAGGAACACACAGTTATATTGATTACTTTATTTCCTCAGGCTGGATCTCCAGAACTGTTCTCTGGAGGACCCTGGTCCAAACTTTCATCAGGCATATACCACTGTCATCATGTAAGTAGTTAGGTGCCTCCCACCCAAAAGGCTAATATAGTATAGGTTGATGGGAAAGTGCTAATATTGTGTGCTTTGCAGAGACCTGCAAGCAAACCCCCTCAAAGGTGACTTGGCCAACACCTTCCATGGCTTTACTCAGCTCCAGACTCTGTGAGTAAGGGTATGGGGAAGAGAATCAAAGAAGGGTGATGCTGTGAGTTTAGCAACTTTGCATGTTATGACCACATTTCTCTTTAGGATACTGCCACAAGATGTCAACTGTCCTGGAGGAATTAATGCCTGGAATACTATCACCTCTTATATAGACAACCAAATCTGTCAAGGGCAAAAGAACCTTTGCAATAACACTGGGGACCCAGGTATGCTGTCTTACCTCCAAACTTCTGGGAATTGTCTTTTCTCCCTTGTATTTTCCACTTTAGATCAGAAAGACAAAGTTACTTAAGTGCCTTTCATTCAGAGTTCTGGGGGTCTAACCCCTTTGAAAGAAAAGATAAGATATATTATTTGTCTCATGCGTGTCCGTGTAAAGAGACCACCAAACAGGCTCGTGTGAGCAACAAGGCTTTATTTCACCTGGGCGCAGACTCACAGGGCTGAGTCTGAAAAGAGAGTCAGCAAAGGGTGGTGGGATTATCATTAGTTCTTACAGGTTTTGGGATAGGCGGTGGAGTTAGGAGCAATGTTTTGTGGGCAGGAGGTGGATCTCCCAAAGTACATTCTCAAGGGTGGGGAGAATTACAAAGAACCTTCTTAAGGGTCGGGGAGATTACAAAGAACCTTCTTCAGGGTAGGGAGAATTATAAAGAACCTTCTTAAGGGTGGGGGAGATCACAAAGTACATTGATCAGTTAGGGTGGGGCAGAAACAAATCCCAATGGTGGAATGTCATCAGTTAAGGCTATTTTCACTTTTGTGGATCTTCAGTTGCTTCAGGCCATCTGGATGTTTACGTGTAGGTCACAGGGGATATGATGGCTTAGCTTGGGCTCAGAGGCCTGACATTATTGTTACTGTTTTTATCTGTAATCTTCTTTCCTCTTCCTTTATCCTAGCAATGATTGAGAGACTCTAAGTTGAAACAGATATTTGAGAAATATGCCTAATGAGATGTATGCAATGATGTTCTCTCTTTCTCTCTGGCCCACAGAAATGTGTCCTGAGAATGGATCTTGTGTACCTGATGGTCCAGGTCTTTTGCAGTGTGTTTGTGCTGATGGTTTCCACGGATACAAGTGTATGCGCCAGGTGAGGAATTAGGCCTTCTAACTAGGGATACAAGGAATGCATAGAGCAAGTCTTCTCAGAAAGGAGATCCACAAGACCAGGAGCTAATACAAATTACCTGTAGGGGGAAAACTATAGAATTGCCCTAGACGAGGTGATAGGTATATTAGGAAAGAATTAGGTGTTAGGATGTGGCCCTCGTGCAACGTTGTATGGGGATGTTTTTTGGTCTGTTGTTCACAGGGCTCGTTCTCACTGCTTATGTTCTTTGGGATTCTGGGATCCACCACTCTATCCATCTCCATTCTGCTTTGGGGGACCCAACGCCGAAAAGCCAAGACTTCATGAACCACATAGGTCTTACCATTGACCTAAGATCGATCTGATCTATCTTAGCCCAGCCAGGGAGCTCTGCTTCCTAGAAAGGCATCTTTGGCCAGTGGATTCACCTCAAGGTTGAGGCTGCCATTGGAAGATGAAAAATTGCACTCACCTGGTGTAGACAAATACCAGTTCCCATTTGTGTTGTTGCCTATAATAAACACTTTTTTTTTCCTCTCTCTCTCTTTTTAAGGAAAGGCGCCCTGCGTTTACGTGTTTCTTGCTTGCGGTGGGAGGGACTGCTTTAGGGCAGCCGGTTTTTTCGGGTTTCCCCTGGTTTTGCAGTGCGGAGACCACGAGGGCTCACTCCCCGTGGCTCCGCCGACCCCGCCCCTTACGTGCCCGGCGCCGCCCCTCACGCCGCTTGTGTCCGCGCCGCCGCAGTCTCTGCCGCCGCCAAGCGCGCCCGAGGCTCCTGCGCTGCCGCGCCCGGCTTCTCTCCAGCGCCGCGCGCCGTTAGCCACGTGGACCGACTCCGGCGCGCCGTCCTCACGTGGTTCCAGTGGAGTTTGCAGTCCTTCCCGCTTCTCCGTACTCGCCCCCGCCTCTGAGCTCCCTTCCCATGGCGGCCCTAGTGTTGGAGGACGGGTCGGTCCTGCGGGGCCAGCCCTTTGGGGCCGCCGTGTCGACTGCCGGGGAAGTGGGTAAGCAAGCCCGGTTAGGCTGCAGACCTTATCCCACGCTCTGATGCGCCTCTCCGCCCAACCTTCCCCGTCCAGACCCCGCCATTTTCCCGCCAGCACACCCCCTCCCCCCATTCGGTGCCCATGGGCCCCAGCGCCGTAAACCCCTCGCGACCAAGGCAGCCTCCACTGGGGTGTGCTCATCCCGCGGGAGGTGTTCCGAAGGGTGCCCTGCCGGAGCCCAGCCCTGCCTCTTTCTTGCAGTGTTTCAAACCGGCATGGTCGGCTACCCTGAGGCCCTCACTGACCCATCCTACAAGGCACAGATCTTAGTGCTCACGTATCCTCTGATCGGCAACTATGGCATCCCCCCAGATGATATGGATGAGTTCGGTCTCTGCAAGGTAGCCACACCCAGTGCTTTCTCTACATTCCTTTCAAATCAGTAATTGTTAACTATTAGTGAAGTAGGAGATGTTGACACCCCGCTGGGCATCGTGCAGAAAACATACCCACTGAAGTAATAAGTCAAGGACTGAGACTACTACTAACTGTAGTTAGGCAGGGGTTGTTAAGTACCTTCGGAGGCACAGAGTGTTGGAGGCCTCAGAGGGAAAAGCTACCGCCTTTGTTAAGGGCATCAAGGCTCTAGGCATAGTTGAAAGCATTCTGTATGTAGTGAAGGCGTGGATCAAGGAATGTAAAAGAGGTGTAAGGGAAACAGCCTTGTCCAATTTGTTAGGAATGCAGAAGTCATGAGAAAAAAAGCCTGCAGATAAGTTAGATACAGTAGGCATGGAGGGACTTGAAGCCAAAGCAGAGTCAGCTTAATTTGGTAAGGGATCCATTGAAGGTTTTTTTTAGCAGCAGAGTCAGATGGGAGCAGTGCTTTTTAGGACTACATAAATCAGTGGAAAGAGACTGGAAATTAGGGTCACATTCTTCGCAGTGACAGTGAGTGCCAGTTTACCTACAAAACCAGTGGTATTATCATTTTCTAGACCTACTGACATGGTCTTGCCTGATTTTCTGCTTTTCAGTTGTGTTCTTACCTCTAGGTGAGAAAACTGAGTTTCTTCCTACTTGAGATTTCCCCTATTCCTTCACCTCTGAAATTTGGAAACTAAGTTGCCCTCTGACAGTTCAAGCATTAAAAAACCCAACATATAGTAATTAAGGTAATAGAGGAAGTCAATCTGGCCTAGAGTAGTAGTTCTCAAAATTTGTTTGGCCTCGTTGCAGGTGTCTAAGCCTTTAATTCTTAATTTGCCTTCCCAGCCACCCTGACACTGGGGAAAGAGAGCTCCGGATGGAGGACATACATATTGTTCTTCTGGAAAGGAATTTATAGGTTCATCACAAACCTATAAATACACTGCATTCTAGTTGATAGTGCAGTATCTTGTGAATTTGGTTAACCTATGTCAGTCATCACCTTTGTCAAGTCTAGGCACACTGACAAAATTTGAGTTTATGAAACTACAAAATTGAGGCCCTATTAGTACCAGGATGGGAAAGGCCTCTTGGAGCCACTCACACATATAAATGGATTACTCCACCTGGCCAGGGAGAGTTCTGCCAAACTATCCTTCAGATCCCTGGACAGTCTCAGAATGCAGGTTCCTTAAACTCTTCATCACCCAGCTGAATGCAGTTTAAATATGCTGATCCCTCCCACTTAAACTTTCTGTTTCTGTGTAGCTATTAAACGCTTATCTATTGAGTCTATTGAGTAACATGTTTTTGTTTTTTTGGGGGGTGGGAGGGCAGACAAGTTCTCACTTTTTCACCCAGGCTGGAGTGCAGCGGCATAATCATGGCTCACTGCAGCCTCTGTCGCCTGAGCTCAAGCAGTCCTCCCACCTCAACCTCCCAAGTAGCTGGGACTACAGGCACCTGGCACCATGCCTGGCTACTTTTTTTGTATTTTTTGTAGAGACCAGGTTTTGTCACATTGCCCAGGCTGGTATATTATCTTTTTTTATTTAATTTTTTAAATTTGTGTTTTGTTTTGAGATAGAGTTTTGCTCTTATTGCCCAGATTGGAGTGCAATGGCGCAATCTCGGCTCACTGCAACCTCTGCCTCCTGGGTTCAAGCTATTCTCCTGCCTCAACCTCCCGAGTAGCTGGTATTACAGGTGTGGGACACCACGCCCAGCTAATTTTGTATTTTTATTAGAGACAGGGTTTCTCCATGTTGATCAGGCTGGTCTTGAACTCCCGACCTCAGGTGATCCGCCCACCTTGGCCTCCGAAAGTGCTGGGATTACAGGCGTGAGCCACCATGCCCCGCCTTTTTTAAAAATAATCCAAAATGAAGTTTGGGGGGCATGCTTAGTATTGTGCCCTGAACCTTTGTTTTTCATTTGGTAATGTATTTTGTACCTCCCTATCTTATTCAGTTTTTAATCACACTATATAATTAATATTTATATGGGTGTTACCTTGTTTTCTGGCTCCCTACATCAGAAATAAACGACATGAAGACAGGAACCTCATCTTTTTTTGTTCATTGCTCTTTTCTCAGCATCTTCTGCAATGCCTGCACCTCAATAAATGTCTGACTGACACCATGTGCCTTGCTCTTGAGTTCTGCTTCGTGACAAAGACGCATACATATTCATAATACCGTGTAAATAGCAAGAGAGGAAATAAAGTATTAAGAGAGCTCTAAGATGGAGGCATAAGCTGTATTGGGTGAGTGGGAGGGGCTTCACAGAGTAGAGATTTGTGATTTCAGTTTTAGATAAAGGAAGAAAGAGGTGGGGCGCGTAGCTCATGACTTGTAATCCCAGCACTTTGGGAGGCTGAGGTGGGAGGATCACTTGAGCCCAGGAATTTGAGAGCAACCTGGCACCATGGTGAGATCCTGTCACTACAAAAAATTCAAAAAATTAGCCAGGTGCGATGATCCACACCTGTTTTCCCAGCTACTCAGGAGTCTGAGGTGGGAGAATCACTTGAGCCCAGGAGACTGAGGCTGCAGTGAACTGTGTGTTTGCACCACTGCACTCTGTACTGGAGTACAGAGCCTGGGTAACAGCAAGACCCTGTCTCAAAAAGGAAAAAAGGAATGGCTAGGTGTGGTGGCTCACTCCTGTAATCCCAGCACTTTGGGAGGCAGAGGCAGGCAGATCACAAGATCAGGAGATCTGAGACCGTCCTGGCTGACATGGTGAAACCCCCATCTCTATTAAAAATATAAAAAATTAGCCGGGCATGGTGGTGGGCGCCTGTAGTCCCACCTACTCAGGAGGCTGAAACAGGAGAATTGCTTGAATCTGGGAGGCAGAGGTTGCAGTGAACTGAGATCTCACCACTGCACTCCAACCTGGGCGACAAGTGAGACTCCATCTCAAAAAAAAAATAATAAATAAAAGAAAGGAAAGTGTCATTTTCAGTGACCAACTGGGTACCCTGGGCCTGTGGGTTGTGTTTCATATAGAAGAGAGCATTGTTGGTAAATGGAAATATCTATGCAAAAGCACCAAAAGCTTGGTATATTGAAGGCCATTCAGTGTGACTGAATATAGGGTCTGTGGCCACACAGTGGGGAAAATGCTGTAAAAAAATAACCTGGCCTGAGGCTTCTCACAATCTTTCCATCTACAGTGGTTTGAATCCTCGGGCATCCACGTAGCAGGACTGGTGGTGGGAGAGTGCTGTCCTACTCCCAGCCACTGGAGTGCCACCTGCACCCTGCATGAGTGGCTGCAGCAGCATGGCATCCCTGGTTTGCAAGGTATGGTGGCAAGCATGGGCATATCTGGACAGAGCACAGCATGCCTGGATGGAAAGAATCAAGTTTCTGTAGTCTGCTGAGACCTGACTAAGACTGTGCTAGTTGGAAGATTTAGATTGGAGTTGGGCTGGGTGAAAGAATTGAACTGTCACTCAGAAGGAAAATTTCCAACACAGAAAGGAACTCCCAGCTTCCATAATCATCAGGTCAGGGCTAATTTTATTTCATCACCACCACTGGATGATTTTGAAGCAAATCTCAGACATCATATCATTTCATCTACAAATAGTTCAACATCTATGCAAAAGGAATCTTTAAAAAACATGACCATAATAACATCATACACTAAAAAAATTAATAATTCCCCAATACAAGTGTCCAGACAATGTTTAAAATTTCCTCTAATTTTTTTTTTTCCTGTTTATTTGAATCTTGCTGTAAACAGGATTCATGCGTTGCATTTGGTTGATAAGTCTCTTAATCTGTGGACCTTGTAAGCTATTTGAAAAGAGGTCTTTTTCCTGTATCTAGTATCCCATAGTCTGCACTTACTTGGTTACATTCCTGTGGTGTTACTTAGCGTATTCTTTTTTTCCCTTGATTTTATTTTCTATAAATGGATATATTTAGAGTTGTCCAATTCCGACGTGATATTTTCGGCAGGAATGCTTCATGGTAGTATACTTCTGTCACAATAGCCCAGGATTTTGATGCACATAGAACAGCTGTGTGTGACTAGGGCTCTGGAATGGAAGTGCTTCTGGAAGTCTGACCTCACAGATGACTGAGTTGGGGGAGTGTGATCCCTAAGACTGTGCTATTTTGACAGGAGTAGACACTCGGGAGCTGACCAAGAAGTTGCGAGAACAAGGGTCTCTGCTGGGGAAGCTGGTCCAGAATGGAACAGAACCTTCATCCCTGCCATTCTTGGACCCCAATGCCCGCCCCCTGGTACCAGAGATCTCCATTAAGGTACAGAGGTAGAGTGGGAGAGTGTTGCAAGCTCTAGCACAGTAGTTATATTCTGCCCACAACTGGGGGGTAAACACAGGAGAGAATCAAAGGAGGCTTTGAAGGTAAGAGTTGGTGCAGGCATATCTTACACCCACTGAGCACAGCTGCTAACTGTTGCCCTTTATTCCTTTATTTCTCAGACTCCACGGGTATTCAATACAGGGGGTGCCCCTCGGATCCTTGCTTTGGACTGTGGCCTCAAGTATAACCAGATCCGATGCCTCTGCCAGCGTGGGGCTGAGGTCACTGTGGTACCCTGGGACCATGCACTAGACAGCCAAGGTGAGTAGCTGGGGCCTGTTCAGGGCCTCAGACAAACAGCTTGGGTGGAAGATCTATCCCTTGGTCCAATGAGTATGAGTTGCAGTGAAGAAAATAGACATTGGGACTTACACTCTCATGGGTTGAGGGGCCACAGGTGTGCCTCTTGTAATTGAAATACTGATTTTGATGTCATCTTTTCTGCCCATTCTAGAGTATGAGGGTCTCTTCTTAAGTAATGGGCCTGGTGACCCTGCCTCCTATCCCAGTGTCGTATCCACGCTGAGCCGTGTTTTATCTGAGCCTAATCCTCGACCTGTCTTTGGGATCTGCCTGGGACACCAACTATTGGCCTTAGCCATTGGGGCCAAGACTTACAAGATGAGGTGGGACTTATGGGGAGCAGAAGGGGCCCATACTTGTGGCATGAGGGGTGGGGTGTCTCAGGAATGAGAAGAGAGTTGGCGTTTATTCTTGTTGAAATAGGAGCGGGAGGTTGCAGGTGAGGTGGCTCATGCCTGTAATCCCAGCACTTTGGGAGGCCAAGGTGGGCGGATCACCTGAGGTCAGGAGTTCAAGACCAGCCTAGCCAACATGGTGAAACCCTGTCTCTACTGAAAATACAAAAATTAGCCAGGCATGGTGACATGCGCCTGTAATCCCAGCTACTCTGGAGGCTGAGGCAGGAGAATTGCTTGAACCTGGGAGGTGGAGGTTGCAGTGAGCCGAGATTGTGCCATTGCCCTCCAGCCTGGGCAACAGAGGGAGACTCCGTCTCAAAAAGAAAAAAAAAAAAAAAAACAGAAACAGGAGCGGGGCTCCTGAGAAGAGGAGATCAGTGAGAGCTGGGATAGGTTCAGTAGTGAAGAGAGGGTGAGCGAGGCCTGTGACTCAGCATGCTTCTACCTCCAGATATGGGAACCGAGGCCATAACCAGCCCTGCTTGTTGGTGGGCTCTGGGCGCTGCTTTCTGACATCGCAGAACCATGGGTTTGCTGTGGAGACAGACTCACTGCCAGCAGACTGGGCTCCTCTCTTCACCAACGCCAATGATGGTTCCAATGAAGGCATTGTACACCACAGCTTGCCCTTCTTCAGGTGAGCCTAGTTTACTAGGTCTTTGCAACTTTGAAGCCCTGTGGCGCTTGATGATGGAAAAGTAAAGCACGGCAGCCCTCTTTCCCACTACCCACTTCCGAGGTTGCCAGTGTCATGCCAGGGACCATGATGGCTTTCATGATGCAATCTCTTTAATAGTGTCCAGTTTCACCCAGAGCACCAAGCTGGCCCTTCAGATATGGAACTGCTTTTCGATATCTTTCTGGAAACTGTGAAAGAGGCCACAGCTGGGAATCCTGGGGGCCAGACAGGTAAGATCCTGAGTAGAACTGGGTTGTGGACCTAAGAACAGGATTGGCTCCAGGATGGGCATAAGGTGGACATACCCTGGGCAACTCCTAGATGTCTAGGAGGTTAAGGGGATTGGGGGTGGGTGGCAGCCAACCCAAGATACCGTTTAAGCTTCTGTTGAAAGGAACTCCAGGGTTCTGGATTCTGGTCCTCCCTCTGCTACTCATTAGATGCGTAATTTGCTCTGGACTCTTCTGAAAGTGAGGGAGCTAATCCAGTTGACCTCTTGGGTCCAGCTCAGCTCTATGACCTTCTTTGCTTCCACAGTTAGAGAGCGGCTGACTGAGCGCCTCTGTCCCCCTGGGATTCCCACTCCCAGCTCTGGGCTTCCACCACCACGAAAGGTTCTCATCCTGGGCTCAGGGGGCCTCTCCATTGGCCAAGCTGGAGAGTTTGACTACTCGGGCTCTCAGGTGAGGCATCCCCCTCCCCACCTTTCTGGGTGTGTGACCCTCCAGAATGGAAACAGTCTTAAGGAGAAGGGCTGAGGTTGTAGGGAGGAAATGAATCAGATTTGGGGAATGTACAGAGAGATGTGGTAAGAAATAGAAGTCAATTATTAGGGGCCAAGAGTACAGGGAGGGAAAGAAGAGGAGAATGCTGCCCTAAGGCTGTTTGCAATCTTGCTTCTTCAGCAGAGGCTGAGATGCCATTCTTGTCCTTTTAGGCAATTAAGGCCCTGAAGGAGGAAAACATCCAGACATTGCTGATCAACCCCAATATTGCCACAGTGCAGACCTCCCAGGGGCTGGCTGACAAGGTCTATTTTCTTCCTATAACACCTCACTATGTAACCCAGGTATGACTGGGGCAAGGCTGGAATGAAAAGAGGACTGGGCAGGGGGCCCAGTGGTCATGCTGCATTATTAAACTTCTTTGATTACCTCTCTACCCACAAGGTTCTGATGCCTGTAACTCCCCTCTCTGTCCTCAGGTGATACGTAATGAACGCCCTGATGGTGTGTTACTGACTTTTGGGGGCCAGACTGCTCTGAACTGTGGTGTAGAGCTGACCAAGGCCGGGGTGCTGGCTCGGTATGGGGTCCGGGTCCTGGGCACACCGGTGGAGACCATTGAGCTGACTGAGGATCGACGGGCCTTTGCTGCCAGAATGACAGAGATCGGAGAGCATGTGGCCCCCAGCGAGGCAGCAAATTCTCTTGAACAGGTTGGAGGGGTGTTTGGGTAAAGGAAGAATGGTGGTGTTTTCTTTGGTAGTGTTATTTACTTTTTTTTTGAGACAGAGTTTCACTCTTGTTGCCTAGGCTGGAGTACAGTGGTGCGATCTCGGCTCACTGCAACCTCCGCCTCCTGGATTCAAGCGACTCTTCTGCCTCAGCCTCCTGAGTAGCTGGGATTACAGGCATGCGCCACCGTGCCTGGCTAATTTTGTATTTTTAGTAGAGATGGGGTTTCTCCATGTTGGTCAGGCTGGTCTTGAACTCCTGACCTCAGGTGATCCACCCCCCCCTCGGCCTCCCAAAGTGCTGGGATTATAGGCGTGAGCCACTGTGCCTGGCTGTGTTATTTTCTTCATATCGTTTTTTCTGTGGGTCAGGCACACCTTGGGCAGTGGGGAATAACCTGTTTGTTCATCTCTTCCACTCCTTGCAGGCCCAGGCAGCTGCTGAACGGCTGGGGTACCCTGTGCTAGTGCGTTCAGCCTTTGCCCTGGGTGGCCTGGGCTCTGGCTTTGCCTCTAACAGGGAGGAGCTCTCTGGTCTCGTGGCCTCAGCTTTTGCCCATACCAACCAAGTGCTAGTAGACAAGTCTCTGAAGGGATGGAAGGAGATTGAGTACGAGGTGGTGAGAGATGCCTATGGAAACTGTGTCACGGTGAGTAAATGGGGGAAGGATGGGAGTCGTGTCAGGCAGGATGAGCTTTTGGAAGAGCAGAGGCCTGGGCTAAGATCTTTGAGAGTTCTATGTCCCTCAGACCCAGGTTAGGTACAGCCCCAGAGGTAACAGGACCCTGGAGTGTAGCCTTCTGCCTCTCCTGACTCTGCTTGGCAGTGACCTCCATGGCACCCTCCTTCACAGGTGTGTAACATGGAGAACTTGGACCCACTGGGCATCCACACCGGTGAGTCCATAGTGGTGGCCCCTAGCCAGACACTGAATGACAGGGAGTACCAGCTCTTGAGGCAGACGGCTATCAAGGTGACCCAGCACCTGGGAATTGTTGGGGAGTGCAATGTGCAGTATGCCTTGAACCCTGAGTCTGAGCAGGTAAGCTTTAGGCTCTGGAGCTGATAGTGTGGTTGTTACCCCCTCTGCTTGCATAATTTTTGGCACTTGAAGTTGAGGTCTTTTGGCCTTACAGTCCCTGGAGTAGAAGCTGGAATCTCCTTTACTGGGGTTGGGCCTTAGGGAGGGTGCTTTTGCTAGCCATCCCTCTGGAGAGGGCTTATTTTCTCTCCTTTCTGAGACCTCTGCTAGACAGGGGCTTCTAGGTCGGTGACTTTTTTTCTTTATTCTCCTTCTTTGCAGTATTACATCATTGAAGTGAATGCCAGGCTCTCTCGCAGCTCTGCCCTGGCCAGTAAGGCCACAGGTTATCCACTGGCTTATGTGGCAGCCAAGCTAGCATTGGGCATCCCTTTGCCTGAGCTCAGGTACGAGGATGAGGGAGAAATCACAGTGGGGAAGTGGGTCGGGGGCTGAAGAAAATATTGATGGCACAGGAAAGATGAAAAGGACATTGGCCTATATTTGTGGGAATGGAGAGAGCTATCTGGAAGCTCACCGTTTACACTTCCTTCACTGTCCTTCTGGCACCCCACCTGCTGGACCCCAGGAACTCTGTGACAGGGGGCACAGCAGCCTTTGAACCCAGCCTGGATTATTGTGTGGTGAAGATTCCTCGATGGGACCTTAGCAAGTTCCTGCGAGTCAGCACAAAGATCGGGAGCTGCATGAAGAGCGTTGGTGAGACTCATTCCCCGGGCACTCCCATGGGGCCCCCCATGACCAGTAATCTCAAATGTCCGAGTTCCCTGGCGTGGTCTTTTAGCCCCTATAGGAGCAGGTGCTTGAGACATTTCAAACTAAGATTATAGTCCTCGTCAGGAGTCGGGGAGGCATCTGGAAATCTGTGTTGGAATACAGAATCTCCGGGATAGGTGCAAGCCACCAGACTACCTCATCTCATTTTTACAGTATCTCCTCCTCTGGCACTTTCTGCTTTGGCCACTAAATGACATTTTTTTTATTATGATGTTTACATCAGAGCAGGGCATCATAGACCTTTTTGGTGACAAGGAAATTTATTAGTGAATGATGAATGGCTGTAACATTACCCAGCAGTGGCAGAGCATGTTGGAATTGAGTTAGTATGTTTCTTTGTGGTATCCCTTTAGTTGCCTAAGACCATACTCTAACACATTTTAACCAAAACAAAAATATACATGTACCAGACAGAGTGCCACCAGCCTGATAGATAAGAGCATTTTGTGGTGCTCCAGCTTTCCATTTAGAGCAGTAGTGGCCTTTAAACAAGTCTAAGCTCAGATATTATTTCAGAATTTTTAGAAATTCTGCAAGACTGCCAATTTGTTCCTTCTGGAGATGAATCTCTGTTATATGAAAATTAGAATAAACATGGGAATGAAGCCATAATTAAATTGTGGCAAAAAGAAGTGGATTGAAAATAGGCCAATGAAAGATTGGTTCCTAGATGAGACATTTAATTGTTTTGTATCTATTCAAGTATTCTTGGAATATGGTCTTTGATAATTTTTTGTAACTTTTATTATACAAGTAAGTAAGAAACATGAATCATGGAAAACAAGAAAAGATAGTTTAACCAAAGAACAATAGTCACCTGTAATCTTACCTTACAGAGATTGATTAATTCGGCCATGTGTCTATGACTGCATACATTTCTAGGCATATGTGTATGCATGTGTTAGGTTTCTCTTTTTTAACAAATCTCAAAATAAAAGGTCTTATAACCACAGTTACAAAGAAATCGAACAAAATAAGTCACAATCTGCTTTCTTAACACTGCTGTTAGCATCGTAGTGTTCTTAAAACTTTTTTAAAGCAACATAAATGTTAGAATTGTAAATAGAAAAATGCAGTTGGTAAGAAATACTTAAGCCCCTAGAGTAAATGGTCAGAGGAGATGAACAAAACTTTACAGAAGAAGAAATCAATAAGCAAACCTGGAGAAAAGACGGTTCCTGTCATTAGTAAATAGAAATCTAGTTAAATGAGATACTGTTTATGCCCACTTCTTAGGTTGGTTAAACTTTGTATTATAAAGCACAGACTTCTGTAGTTATTTGTACTTATCAAAGGCTGTAAAATTTGTGTTACCTATTGCCTCTACATTTCTAGAAATTTATCCTAAGGAAATTATCCAAAACAGAAAACATCATACCCAGTCCAGGCACGGTGGCTATGATTAATCCCAGCACTTTGGAAAGCTTAGGTGGGAGGATCGCTTGAGCCCACGAGTTCAAGGTTGCAGTGAGCCGTAACTGTACCACTGTACTCCAGCCTGGGCGACAGGGTCTTTTTTGTTTGTTTTTGTTTTTGTTTGAAACGGAGTTTCACTCTTGTTGCCCAGGCTGGAGTGCAGTGGTGTGATCTCAGCTCACCACAACCTCCGCCTCCCGGGTTCAAGCAATTCTCCTGTCTCAGCCTCCCGAGTCACTGGGATTACAAGCATGTGCCACTATGCATGGCTAATTTTGTATTTTTAATAGAGACAGGGTTTCTCCCTGTTGGTCAGGCTGGTCTTGAATGCCCATGCTCAGGTTGATCTGCCCACCTTGGCCTCCCAGAGTGCTGGGATTATAGGCATGAGCCACTGTGCCTGGCCGAGACCCTGTCTCTTTTATCTTTTTTTTTTTTTTTTTTTTTTTTTTGAGACGAAATCTTGCTCTGTCACCCAGGCTGGAGTGCAGTGGCACGATCTCGGCTCACTGCAAGCTCCGCCTCCTGGGTTCACGCCATTCTCCTGCCTCAGCGTCCTGAGTAGCTGGGACTACAGGCGTCCGTCACCATACCTGGCTAATTTTTTGTATTTTTAGTAGAGACAGGATTTCACTGTGTTAGCCAGGATGGTCTTGATCTCCTGACCTCATAATCCGCCCGCCTCGGCCTCCCAAAGTGCTGGAATGACAGGCGTGAGCCACTGCGCCTGGCTTTTTTTTTTTTTTTCCTTTTATTAGACGGAGTCTTCCTCTGTCGCCAGGCAGAAGTGCAGTGGCGCGATCTCAGCTCACTGCAACCTCCGCCTCCTGGGTTAAAATGATTCTCCTGTCTCAGCCTCCTGAGTAGCTAGGACTACAGGAACGCACCACCATGCCCAGCTAATTTTTGTATTTTTAGTAGAGATGGGGTTTCACCACATTGATGGTTTTGATCTCTTGATCTTGTGATCCGCCTGCCTTGGCCTCTGCTGGGATTTCAGGCATGTGCCACCATGCCCAGCCAACCCTGTCTGTTTAAAAAAAAATAAAGAAAACATCACAGCCTAACTTATAATTATAAAATTATGAAAATCTTTTTTTTTTTAATTTTTTTAAATACAGAGTTTTATTCTGTCATGGTGGAGTGCACTGGTGTGATTTTTTTTTTTTTTTTTTTTTTTGAGACGGAGTCTGGCTATGTCTCCCAGGCTGGAGTGCAGTGGCACAATCTCGGCTCACTGCAAGCTCCGCCTCCCGGGTTCATGGCATTCTCCCGCCTCAGCCTCCCAAGTAGCTGGGACTACAGGCGCCTGCTACCACGCCCGGCTAGTTTTTTGTATTTTTAGTAGAGACGGGGTTTCACCATGTTAGCCAGGATAGTCTCAATCTTCTGACCTTGTGATCCACCTGCCTCGGCCTCCCAAAGTGCTGGGATTACAGGCTTGAGCCACCGCGCCCGGCACTGGTGTGATTGTAGCTCACTGCTGCTTGCATCTCCTAGGCTTAAGTAATCTCCCACCCCATCCTCATGAGGAGTGAGACTATAGATGTATACCACCACACCCTGCTAATTTTTTTTTTTTTTTTAATTATTTTTTGTAGAGAGAGAGGTCTCACTATGTTGTGCAAGCTGGTCTCAATCTGCCTCAAGTGATCCTTCTGCCTCAGCCTCCCAAAGTGTTGGATTACAGGTGTGAGCCACCAGGACTGCCTAATTGTAAACACTTAAAAGCTAAATGGGCCAAGTGCAGTGGCTCACGCCTGTAATCCCAGCACTTTGGGAGGCTGAGGTGGGCATATCCTCAGGTCAGGAGTTTGAGACCAGCCTGGCCAATATGGTGAAACCCCATCTCTAAAAAATATACAAAAATTAGCCAGGCATGGTGGCACGTACCTGTAGTCCCAGCTACTCAGGAGGCTGAGGCAGGAGAATCACTTGAACCTGGGAGGCAGAGGTTGCAGTGAGCTGAGATTGCACCACTGACTCCAGCCTGGGTGACACAGTGAGACTACATCTCAGGGAAAAAAAAAAAAAAATTGCTAAATGTCCTTCAGTTAGCAGTTAAATTATGGCAAATCATATAAGAATTAAGTTGGTGTTGGCCGGGCACAGTGGTGCACGCCTATAATCCCAGCACTTTGGGGGGCCGAGACCAGCCTGGCCAACATGGTGTAACCCTGTCTCTACTAAAAATACAAAAATTAGCCGGGCATGGTGGTGGATGCCTGTAATCCTAGTTATTTGGGAGGTTGAGGCAGGAGAATCACTTGAACCCAGGAGGCGTTACACTGAGCTGAGATCACCATTGCACTCCAGCCTGGGTGACAAGAGCGAAACTCCATCTCATAAAAGAATTAAGGGCCGGGCGTGGTGGCTCAAGCCTGTAATCTCAGCACTTTGGGAGGCCGAGACGGGCGGATCACTAGGTCAGGAGATCGAGACCATCCTGGCTAACACGGTGAAACCCCGTCTCTACTAAAAAATACAAAAAACTAGCCGGGCGAGGTGGCGGGCGCCTGTAGTCCCAGCTACTCGGGAGGCTGAGGCAGGAGAATGGCGTAAACCCGGGAGGCAGAGCTTGCAGTGAGCTGAGATCCGGCCACTGCACCCCAGCCTGGGCGACAGAGCCAGACTCCATCTCAAAAAAAAAAAAAAAAAAAAAAAAAAAAAAGAATTAAGTTGGTGTTTATGAGGCCACGTGGCAATGTGGGAAAATGTATGATGAAAAAACACAGGATGGAAATTATATGTATGCTGTGATCATATGTAAAACATACCTATGAAGGGCCCGGCACGGTGGCTCACGCCTGTAATCCCAGCATTTTGGGAGGCCGAAGTGGGTGGATCACGAGGTCAGGAGTTTGAGACCAGTTTGTCCAACATGGTGAAATCCCGTCTCTACTAAGAATACAAAAATTAGCCGGGCGTGGTGACATGCACCTGTAATTCCAGCTACTCAGGAGGCTGAGGCAGGAGAATCGCTTGAACCCGGGAGGCAGAGGTTGCAGTGAGTTGAGACTGCGCCATTGCATTCCAGCCTGTGCAACAAGAGTGAAACTCCATCTTACAAAAAAAAAAAAAAAAAAAACCTACGAAGAAAAGTCCAGAAAGAGAAATTCTAAAATGATGGTTGTAAATGTGATTTACTTTGCGTGGATGAGTAGTAGGACTCATCTTCCTATTATATCTACACTTTTAAAATAAGTTTTAAAGAATTTCAGATGGTGTTATCATTATGTAAATAAATCAAGCCCAATAACTGGACAGCCATCAGTGGTTTGGGCCACTGTGATAAACTTCCAGTATCCAGTATGTGGGGTATATTCCAGTATCCCCATGCCCGTTTTAGGCATATTGATTCTATATTCATTAATAAGCATAAAACCTGAGCTTATCCATGAAAATGGCAGGGAAAAGAGCTATAAGTTAAGATTTCTTTTTTTGTTTGTTTTGTTTTGTTTTGTTTTGTTTGAGAGGGAGTCTCACTTTGTTCCCCAGTCTGGAGTTCAGTGGCGCGATCTCTGTTCACTGCAAACTCTGCCTCCTGGGTTCACACCATTCTCCTGCCACAGCCTCCCAAGTAGCTGGGACTACAGGTGCCCGCCACCATGCCCGGCTAATTTCTTTGTGTTTTTAGTAGATATGGGGTTTCACCATGTTAGCCAGGATGGTCTCAACCTCCTGACCTTGTGATCCGCCCACCTTGGCCTCCCAAAGTGCTGGGATTACAGGCGGGAGCCACTGCGCCCGGCCATTAAGATTTCTTAATCGTTGAACACCATGAATCCCACCATCATGTGACTTGCCTTGGGAATCTCCCAGAGTGTTGACTATAAACCATAGGCATTATGGGCAGTGCCCTCCTTCCACCCTTTCCACCTCCACACCTTCAATCTTTCCATTCTGTTCTTCCAGGTGAAGTCATGGGCATTGGGCGTTCATTTGAGGAGGCCTTCCAGAAGGCCCTGCGCATGGTGGATGAGAACTGTGTGGGCTTTGATCACACAGTGAAACCAGCCAGCGATGTGGTAAGTTGCTCCCCTCCCCTGGTAACACCCCTAAAATAGACCCTGCTTCTCATTGCCCCCAGACCATGAGCTTGTTACCAGTAACACTAGCAGCAGTTATCATTGGACATTTGCTTTGTTTTCAGTTTGCTGAGAATTTTGAGATGTCTCATTATCACGCAAGGATGTATTACCAGATTTGTTTTTACAGATGAGGAAACTGAGACTTAGGTTCTAGAAATTACTCAAAGCCACATAGCCAGTGAGAGGTAGACCCAGGATTGGTATCCAGGTTTTTGCAATTATACAGCCTATGCTCTGATGTACAGTTTCCCCTTCCTGAGACAATGGCAGCTACGCATGCTCAGGCTTTTAGATGGGCTGGTGGTAGCTTCCCTCTGTCTACCCCCTTTCTATCAGGAGTTGAAGACTCCAACAGATAAGCGGATTTTTGTGGTGGCAGCTGCTCTGTGGTCTGGTTATTCGGTGGACCGCCTGTATGAGCTCACACGCATCGACCGCTGGTTCCTGCACCGAATGAAGCGTATCATCACACATGCCCAGCTGCTAGAACAACACCGTGGACAGCCTTTGCCTCCAGACCTGCTGCAACAGGCCAAGTGTCTTGGCTTCTCAGACAAGCAGATTGCCCTTGCAGTTCTGAGGTCAGAGGTGGCAATGAGAGCTTCCGGCTGAGAAATGTGGGGCAGAACCTTGGTATCAGTGAGGGACCCTTGGGAGGGAGGAAGGAGAGTGTGGGGAGCTTTAGAGGCTTCTGACCTTGGTTCCAAGGACATTTTCTCTCATCCCTGCCCTGGGGTCTCAACCCTCTATCAGTCTGTACCCTACTCCCTGGGCCTGTGTTTCAGACCCTTCTTCTATTTTAGCACAGAGCTGGCTGTTCGCAAGCTGCGTCAGGAACTGGGGATCTGTCCAGCGGTGAAACAGATTGACACAGTTGCAGCTGAATGGCCAGCCCAGACAAATTACCTGTACCTAACATACTGGGGCACCACCCACGACCTCACCTTTCGAACACCTCATGTCTTAGTCCTTGGCTCTGGCGTCTACCGTATTGGCTCTAGCGTTGAATTTGACTGGTGTGCTGTAGGCTGCATCCAGCAGCTCCGAAAGGTCAGAGAGTGCATTTTCATTCCAGTTTCTTTGCTGTTTTGTTTATCTCTAGCAATTGCTTGGCACTGATCCTGGCATTTCCTATTAATTGCCGTCATTTACTTTGGTCACAGAGCTTTGGGGCGGGGGTCCTTTTAGGCCATCTCTCATGCCCCACATGGTACATGAATCTCTTCCCCATCACTTTGTACCTCCTTCCCTCCCAAGGCTGGGGTCCTGTACAGCTCTTTCAGAGGAAGCTGTGCTGGCACTCTCTGAAGTAGGGGCTTTGGCTTAGTTTCTCTATGATTTTCCTGACTGCTAAGTACCCTTCCCCTCCCTCTTGCAGATGGGGTATAAGACCATCATGGTGAACTATAACCCAGAGACAGTCAGCACTGACTATGACATGTGTGATCGACTCTACTTTGATGAGATCTCTTTTGAGGTGAGGGGTAATGGGGGCTTCCTGGTAGCTTGTGTGGCCAGGGTCGAGTGGAACAGCTGACTGACCTAAGATTCTTTTAAACTTGGGGGCTGAGGGAAGCAGTGAGCAGGAAGGCTCAGATTCCTGCCCTCTTTTGCTGCCACCGCTTGTTTCTTCCCCTGCACTGTAGGTGGTGATGGACATCTATGAGCTCGAGAACCCTGAAGGTGTGATCCTATCCATGGGTGGACAGCTGCCCAACAACATGGCCATGGCGTTGCATCGGCAGCAGTGCCGGGTGCTGGGCACCTCCCCTGAAGCCATCGACTCGGCTGAGAACCGTTTCAAGTTTTCCCGGCTCCTTGACACCATTGGTATCAGCCAGCCTCAGTGGAGGGAGCTCAGTGACCTCGAGGTGGGCTGGGACCTGGTGGGATACCTGGAGGCTGGATGATTCTTGGGGGTGAGTGTGAACAACCCAGCTAAGCTCCCTGCCTCCTGTAGTCTGCTCGCCAGTTCTGCCGGACCGTGGGGTACCCCTGTGTGGTGCGCCCCTCCTATGTGCTGAGTGGTGCTGCTATGAATGTGGCCTACACGGATGGGGACCTGGAGCGCTTTCTGAGCAGCGCAGCAGCCGTCTCCAAAGAGCATCCCGTGGTCATCTCCAAGTTCATCCAGGAGGCTAAGGTGGGAGGCTGCAGACAGCGAAGTCTCTGAGGGCATGCTGCCAGCCCTGGAGGAGACTTCCTTCTCTGGTCCAGCAGAATCATAGGCACCAGGGCTGGGAACAGTGGGCTCTGTGGGGCTCGGTAAATGAAGAGACAATCCTAGAGTAAGTGGGAGAAGAAAGTGGCCGTACGTCACACTGTCTGTGTCCCCCCACTAGGAGATTGACGTGGATGCTGTGGCCTCTGATGGTGTGGTGGCAGCTATCGCCATCTCTGAGCATGTGGAGAATGCAGGTGTGCATTCCGGTGATGCCACGCTGGTGACCCCCCCACAAGATATCACTGCCAAAACCCTGGAGCGGATCAAAGCCATTGTGCATGCTGTGGGCCAGGAGCTACAGGTCACAGGACCCTTCAATCTGCAGCTCATTGCCAAGGTAGTAAGGCTAAAGGAAAGAATTAAAGGGCCACAGTGCCATGAAGCCCTGTACTGTCTCCTACCTTCACCTAAGTAGGCAGGGAAGCTTGAGGGAAGGGGCTATAGCTGGAGCTAATGAGGTATTGGAGCTTATGACAGTTAGTCACCGTGAACCCTGCTCAGTCTGATTCCCCCAGAGACTGGTGACTGAGAGGAAGAGTCTAGGCCTATAGATAGTGTCAGCAAGGCCATCCTGCAGAAGGCCTGACCAGTCTTCTCTGCCCCAGGATGACCAGCTGAAAGTTATTGAATGCAACGTACGGGTCTCTCGCTCATTCCCCTTCGTTTCCAAGACACTGGGCGTGGACCTAGTAGCCTTGGCCACGCGGGTCATCATGGGAGAAGAAGTGGAACCTGTGGGGCTAATGACTGGTTCTGGAGTCGTGGGAGTAAAGGTAAAGAATATTGAAACCCTTGGGGTTAGCAGAAGAATAGCGGGAGAGAGGTCACTCACCACACAGAGTTGTCAATCAGCATGTAAACCAGGCACTGACTGCGAGGCATTGCCGGATCATGGGGGTAATGAGGTGGTCATTGTCCCTTAGGAGCTTACTTTATGGTAATAGGAGGGAAGAGAAGTTGCATCCCCAAAAAAACTTTGGTATAGAACAGGCTGTGATAAAACTACATATTCGACCTATAAACAGAATGCTGCAGGAGTTCAGAGACAGGAGGTGCTGCTTCCAAAAGGGGTGATCTGGGAAGACTTGAGAGAAGGGGTGCTATTTGAATTGAGTTTTGAAGGATGGTTAAGGTTTTTTATTTGCAGAGCTTGTAAGGTTTTTTATTTGCAAGGGCGCATCCTAAGCAGAACCTGAGGGACGACCCCAAGTATGTTTGGAAAGCAGTAGGGCACACAGAGAGGGCAGGCTGACCCTGCCATTCAGATGAGATCAAGAACAGGGGACCGTGTCCGTCTCTGCTGGTGAGGGAGGAGGTCCCCTCACACCTTGGCCCTCTCTCTTCCCTCCTGCTCCTTTAGGTGCCTCAGTTCTCCTTCTCCCGCTTGGCGGGTGCTGACGTGGTGTTGGGTGTGGAAATGACCAGTACTGGCGAGGTAGCCGGCTTTGGGGAGAGCCGCTGCGAGGCATACCTCAAGGCCATGCTAAGCACTGGCTTTAAGATCCCCAAGAAGAATATCCTGCTGACCATTGGCAGCTATAAGGTACCAGAATCCATGTGGATTTCCCAAGGGCCGTGGCTCTCCGAGCCAGGGCTGACCTTGAAATGGAAGACAGGAAGAAAACAATTTCATCCTTCTGTTTGGTTTCAGAACAAAAGTGAGCTACTCCCAACTGTGCGACTACTGGAGAGCCTGGGCTACAGCCTCTATGCCAGTCTCGGCACAGCTGACTTCTACACTGAGCATGGAGTCAAGGTACAGGAACTCTGGCAACTTACCCCACTGTTGCCCTTCCCCAAGGGGGTGAAAATACTTCACCAAAGAATTATCTGGGCTGAGCATGGTGGCATATGCCTGTAGTCCCAGATACTCAGGAGGTTAAGGCAGGAGACTCTCTTGAGCCCAGGAGGTAGAGGCTGCAGTGAGCTGTGAGTGTGCAGTGAATGCACCATTGCACTCCAGCCTGGGAAACAGTGAGATGCTGTCTCAAAAAAAAATAAAAATAAAAAAAATGATTTTCTCCTATTCCCCTGCTTTTATTATTACCATTATACTAATAAGCTATATTCCATGTAGAAAGCAGAATACACAGGAAGCAAAGAGAAAAGTCTCTTATAGTCTCTCTACCACTATTCTGATATTTTTCCTTCCGGAATTTTCTCTGTGTACATATGTGTGAGCTCATATTGCACCTAGTCCCTGGTAACCTATTTACTTAGTGTAGATATCTTTCCTGTCAAGAAATATACTTTGCCAATATCAAATAGAGGCAGCCCTCGGTCCCCACCCTATGGGTCCTCAGTCTCCTCATCATGGGCTCCTGGGCCAGCTCTTCTCCCTTAAGGTTAGCTTTCCTGACCCCTGCCAGGCTCAGCTTAGCCTTGACCTTGACTCTGGGTTGGCAGGTAACAGCTGTGGACTGGCACTTTGAAGAGGCCGTGGATGGTGAGTGCCCACCACAGCGGAGCATCCTGGAGCAGCTAGCTGAGAAAAACTTCGAGCTGGTGATTAACCTGTCCATGCGTGGAGCTGGGGGCCGGCGTCTCTCTTCCTTTGTCACCAAGGGCTACCGCACCCGGCGCTTGGCCGCTGACTTCTCCGTGCCCCTAATCATTGATATCAAGTGCACCAAACTCTTCGTGGAGGTAACTGAGACCCATGTCTCAGTTAGGCATGGGAGGGAGGCAGTCTGGGAGGGAGACTGCCGGTGTTGATGGAGGAGTGAGTGTGGAACAGTCATGCTAGTAATAAAGCTTCGTGGCTACAGAGGGAGAGACGGTGGGTATAGAGAATACAGAGCTTGGTTTATGGGAAAACCCACATCTCTCCCTACAACTCCCAGAATCACCCTTCCCTTAAATCAAAGCTGACTGCTTTCCACTTGCAGGCCCTAGGCCAGATCGGGCCAGCCCCACCTTTGAAGGTGCACATTGACTGTATGACCTCCCAAAAGCTTGTGCGACTGCCAGGTAAGTCTTTGGGGAGAACTTGGCTTTTGGACACTGGCAGCCGCTGGCATAGAGGCCCTCAGTGTGGTGAAGGATGGCTGGGGCGCCCACACTCTGTCCTGGACTGCACAGACTGTGAAGACCCCAGAATCTTTCTCAGTCTTTCATTCCTTGATCCACAGTGGCCTGAAGATCCTTTTTTTTTTTTTTTTGGAGAGGGAGTGGTGTGCGATATCGGCTCACTGCAACTTCTGCCCCACAGGTTCAAGCGATTCTCCTGCCTCAGCCTCCCAAGTAGATTATAGGCGTGTGCTACCATGCCAGGCTAATTTTTGTATTTTTGGTAGAGACGGGGTTTCACCATGTTGGTGAGGTTGGTCTCGAACTCCTGACCTCAGGTGATCCACCTGCCGCGGCCTCCCAAAGTGCTAGGATTACAGGCGTGAGCCACCGCATCCAGCTCATCCTTCCTATTTCTGAATCTTCCCGTAATCTTGCTGCTTCCATTTTATCGCAGGATTGATTGATGTCCATGTGCACCTGCGGGAACCAGGTGGGACACATAAGGAGGACTTTGCCTCAGGCACAGCTGCTGCCCTGGCTGGGGGTATCACCATGGTATGTGCCATGCCTAATACCCGGCCCCCCATCATTGACGCCCCTGCTCTGGCCCTGGCCCAGAAGGTGAGCCACTGCACCCCTCTTCCTGGTATTGGAGACCCACATGCCCCCACTAGCCACCCTTGCTTCCCTGAGCCCTTTTCCTTCTGCCCCTCCCCATGGGCCCAGGCCACTGGTGCCAGACTAGCCTGTGTGGGCATGGGTGCCAATGAGCCTTACCTCTGTGTATCCTCTCCAGCTGGCAGAGGCTAGCGCCCGCTGCGACTTTGCCTTATTCCTTGGGGCCTCGTCTGAAAATGCAGGAATGTTGGGCACCGTGGCCGGGTCTGCAGCTGGGCTGAAGCTTTACCTCAATGAGACCTTCTCTGAGCTGCGGCTGGACAGCGTGGTCCAGTGGATGGAGGTAGGGAGTGTGCATGTGGCAGGAGGCCACCACCCAGTGTCTCCTGGCTTGTGGGCCCCTAGCAGAGAGGATTCAGGGTAGCTCCTGGGGGTTCTGGGCTCTGATGAGCACAGTAAAAAATTCTGCACATTTCCTCATCAGTTCTTTCTGCTCCCAGCATTTCGAGACATGGCCCTCTCACCTCCCCATTGTGGCTCACGCAGAGCAGCAAACTATGGCTGCTGTCCTCATGGTGGCTCAGCTCACTCAGCGCTCAGTGCACATATGTCACGTGGCACGGAAGGAGGAGGTAAGAGTATAACAGAGTTCCTGCTGTCTCTGTTGCTTTCCTAGTAACACCAAAGGTCAGGGTAGTCCTTGGGGGCAGGAGACAGCGGGAGGAGAGTCTTGAGCCAGTGGGAGGAGGGTCTCGAGCCAGCGCCCTTGCAGGTCTACATCATCATTTTTTCAGCAGGGATGTTGGCCAATGGGACTTTGTGTAGGGCAGGGCATATGGATGGTGCCTTTTCTGGATCTTCCCATTGTTCCTCAGATCCTGCTAATTAAAGCTGCAAAGGCACGGGGCTTGCCGGTGACCTGCGAGGTAGCTCCCCACCACCTGTTCCTAAGCCATGATGACCTGGAGCGCCTGGGGCCTGGGAAGGGGGAGGTCCGGCCTGAGCTTGGCTCCCGCCAGGATGTGGAAGCCCTGTGGGAGAACATGGCTGTCATTGACTGCTTTGCCTCAGACCATGGTGAGAGAATCCAGCATGTACCTCCTCTGCCCAGTGGGGCTTGTGGAACAGCCCTAGCAAGAAAATGGGAACCAGGCCTCAGGACTCTACAAGGACAGGGTCTTGATCTATATGAGACCCTAGCCTCTAGGGTGCCTGGTCTGTGATAGGTAGGTGCCTGATAAATACTTGTTGAAAGAATCAATGAGCCAGTGAGTAAAACTGCAAATGAAAGAATACATGGGTAAAAGTGTGGGTTCCAGAAGATCGCAGCAGTCCTGTTGCCCTCATTTCCAGTTCCCAGAAAAAATGAGCATCGGGAGTGGTAGTGAGCGTAAGGAGGTTGTTGAAGTGCAGTCCTGGGGTGTGGGTGACTTCCCAGACGTGGAGGTGATTGGTCCTGAGGGTAATGGCTTTCTTTCTCCCAGCTCCCCATACCTTGGAGGAGAAGTGTGGGTCCAGGCCCCCACCTGGATTCCCAGGGTTAGAGACCATGCTGCCACTACTGCTGACAGCTGTAAGCGAGGGCCGGCTCAGCCTGGACGACCTACTGCAGCGATTGCACCACAATCCTCGGCGCATCTTTCACCTGCCCCCACAGGAGGACACCTATGTGGAGGTGTGGGGATGAGGCCCAGAGCAGGAGGGGAGCTCTCCAGCCCTAGGGTCTGTTCTCTGGGGAGCCTTTCCCTAGCATAACTCATGTCCTCTGGGCAGGTGGATCTGGAGCATGAGTGGACAATCCCCAGCCACATGCCCTTCTCCAAGGCCCACTGGACACCTTTTGAAGGGCAGAAGGTGAAGGGCACCATCCGCCGTGTGGTCCTACGAGGGGAAGTTGCCTATATCGACGGGCAGGTACGCAAGTAGCCCCTGCCTGATCTCAGTAGTGGCCTCTTCCACAGCACATTCATTTCTTCCCTACCCAGCACATCTACACTGTCCCACTATGTGCACCACTGCCCTGGACCAGGGGTTGGGGGCACAGCTCTCTCAAGGTGCTTTTTGTCCTTGCTGACATCCACCCCTTTAGGACCTGAGTTCTCTCTGCTCCCTCCTGAGTGCCCTGCCTTCTGCCTGCAGGTTCTGGTGCCCCCGGGCTATGGACAGGATGTACGGAAGTGGCCACAGGGGGCTGTTCCTCAGCTCCCACCCTCAGCCCCTACCACCAGTGAGATGACCACGGTATCTACACTACTGGGCTAGGGGGCTGGGAGGTGTTAGTCCCAGGGCAGGATAAACAACTTGAACATTTTCATTGGTGGTTCAGGAACAGTTGCGGTTTTCTTGAGGGACTGAATTTGAAGTGGGGTTGGGTCAATTACTTTTTTTTTTTTTTTTTCTTTTTGAGACAGAGTCTTGCTCTGTCTCCCAGGCTGGAGTGCAGTGGCGCGATCTCAGCTTGCTGCAACCTCCGCCTCTTGGGTTCAGGTAATTCTCCTACCTCAGCCTCCTGAATAGCTGGGACTATAGGTGCGTGCCACCACACCCGGCTAATTTTTTGTATTTTTAGTAGAGATGGGGTTTCACCGTTTTAGCCAAGATGGTCTCAATCTCTTAACCCAGCTGGGCCAATTACTTTTTAAAAACGCTGGGCCTGGCCAGATGCAGTGGCTCATGCCTGTAATCCCAGCACTTTGGGAGGCCAAGGCAGCGGATCACCTGAGGTCAGGAGTTTAAGACCAGCCTAGCCAACATGGTGAAACCCCATCTCTACTAAAAATACAAAATTTAGCCAGGCGTGGTGATGCACATCTGTAATCCCAGCTACTTGGGAGGCTGAGGTAGGAGAATTGTTTGAACCCAGAAGGTCACGCCACTGCACTCCAGCCTGAGCGACAGAGCAAGACTCCATCTCAAAAGAAAAAGAAAAAAAAAAACTCTGGGCCATTGTTATCCCTCCAGACACCTGAAAGGCCCCGCCGTGGCATCCCAGGGCTTCCTGATGGCCGCTTCCATCTGCCGCCCCGAATCCATCGAGCCTCCGATCCAGGGTTGCCAGGTAAGAGTGGGCTTCCTGTGACTCAGAGGCTGTGTAGGGACAGGATCCACTTCTTCCCAGCGCCTCACCTTTCTCTACTTACACGTCTTCCTCTCCATCCCTTTATCCTTGTCTGATCTGCTGCGCCATCCTTTGCCTAAACAAGTCTCCCAGTGTGAGTAGGCATCTCACAACTTGTCACATGCCCTTTTTTGTTGTGGGCAGCTGTGTTCCTCCGCCCAGGAGCTGGGATCCCACGGGGCAGCAGAGCGTGGGGTAAATCCAGGTTGTTGGTTGGTGTGAGTCTGGCCGTTCCTCTTGCCTAGGATGCCTTTGCCAACTAGGAGAGCCCCGGGAGGGCACCACTGCTCCCATAAAACACAGCCCCATGGAAGCCACCTGTCTGTCCCCAGAGCTGCTGCAGTCCCCTGCCCTCCCCTAACCTGCTATATTACTGTGTTGTGAATTGGTTTAACACATACACTGTGATTCAGAGTTCCTGGGAATATGGGATTTCTTTCCAAACCTCAGCCATAAATATATATCTGTCCTCTTGTCCTGTTTGCAGCTGAGGAGCCGAAGGAGAAGTCCTCTCGGAAGGTGGCTGAGCCAGGTGAGACTCTACCCTGACGCACACTCACCTCGGGGACCTCTGATCTGGCCTTGGTAGGAGGAGAACCCTCTGACCAGCCTCTTCTGCCCCATCCCTCACTGCAGAGCTGATGGGAACCCCTGATGGCACCTGCTACCCTCCACCACCAGTACCTAGACAGGCATCTCCCCAGAACCTGGGGACCCCTGGCCTGCTGCACCCCCAGACCTCACCCCTGCTGCACTCACTAGTGGGCCAACATATCCTGTCCGTCCAGCAGTTCACCAAGGATCAGGTGCCTGGGGCAGGGAGGATGGGACCACCCAGAGCTTTGAGGATTTGGAAAGCTGGGGCTAGGACCTTTCTAGCTAACTTGGGCTCTTTCTTAGATGTCTCACCTGTTCAATGTGGCACACACACTGCGTATGATGGTGCAGAAGGAGCGGAGCCTCGACATCCTGAAGGTCAGGATCAGGGCTGGGGGTAGGCTCCAAGCCATTGCCTGCCCTTGGGCAGCATCAGGGCAGGGCTACACAGTGGTCAGAGTGGGTCTTACCCCTGCCATCCTGTCCCCTTATGTTAGTCCATCCCTCTGCTGCTATAGATCTTCCCCCCACATTTTCCCTCCCCAAAGCAGGATTTAGCTGACTTGGGAGGCCCTGAGCATGAGACCATCACCCCTCTAGTGGGGTCTTCTGGTCTGGGCTGCTGCAATCACAGGAGAGAGCTAGGGTATGTCCTCCTTCCCCGGCTCATTCACTTAATGATGGGTGGTTTTCTGGAGGCAGAGCCTTTAGCTCAGAGTGACACCAGTGGTGGAAACGTCAAGGATCTGACAGGTCACAGGGAAGGTTTAGGTGCAGAAGGGTCCTCACAGCATCCCTCAAATATCACTTGGGGTGGTGGTGCCCACCTGTGGTTCCCCCAGGGTGGACACGCATACGTACACCTTCCACCTTGCTCTCTCCCCAGGGTAAGGTCATGGCCTCCATGTTCTATGAAGTGAGCACACGGACCAGCAGCTCCTTTGCAGCAGCCATGGCCCGGCTGGGAGGTGCTGTGCTCAGCTTCTCGGAAGCCACATCGTCTGTCCAGAAGGGCGAATCCCTGGGTGACTCTGTGCAGACCATGAGCTGCTATGCTGATGTCGTCGTGCTCCGGCACCCCCAGCCTGGAGCAGTGGAGGTGAGGCCAGCCTGGGTACTGAGATGGGGTTAAGAAGGCTGGACCCAGGGACTTGAGAACCCTTCTACCCACATTTTCTGTGACTGCAAGTCTCAGGTTGGGCCAGATGAGTGAGGGGACCCCGGAAGAGTGGGACTGGCAGTTGGGGGGCCTCTGAGCTGCAAAAGACAGGATTTTCCCCTTTTATCCAGCTGGCCGCCAAGCACTGCCGGAGGCCAGTGATCAATGCTGGGGATGGGGTCGGAGAGCACCCCACCCAGGCCCTGCTGGACATCTTCACCATCCGTGAGGAGCTGGGAACTGTCAATGGCATGACGGTGAGGGTGGTGGCAGGGGTTGGGGCCCTGCCAGGGTACGATCTAGAGAGGGAGGCAAGAAGTGGTTACCCTGGTCCAGGACAGCTGCATCAAGGAGGCCTTCATTCTGCTCCAGGGACTTTTAAAAGCTTGGAAATGATGTAGCGGGGGGCGGGGGGGAACCCAGTCTGGGATCCCTGTGGTGACTGGGTTCCTCCCCTAGATCACAATGGTGGGTGACCTGAAGCACGGACGCACAGTACATTCCCTGGCCTGCCTGCTCACCCAGTATCGTGTCAGCCTGCGCTACGTGGCACCTCCCAGCCTGCGCATGCCACCCACTGTGCGGGCCTTTGTGGCCTCCCGCGGCACCAAGCAGGTGAGACCCTCACAGCCCAGCCTGGAGGCCATGGAGATGTGGGTTGGGCAGTCAGAGCCCAGTGCTGCATCCACCATGGCTCTCCTCACCCTCCAGGAGGAATTCGAGAGTATTGAGGAGGCACTGCCTGACACTGATGTGCTTTACATGACTCGAATCCAGAAGGAACGATTTGGCTCTACCCAGGAGTATGAAGCTGTGAGTGCTGGGCTTGAGGAAGAAGCCAGGGCTGCTGCCATAGGGCATCAGATATGAGGACAGAAAGGCTGGGCTGAGGGCTGGGTCAGAGCTATTAAACCTCATGTCCGTCAGTTGCCATAGCTGCATGTGGGTGTGGAGGGGGCCACAGTGGAGCCCAGACTTGTGTCCTCTGTAGCCACTCCTACCTCAAGGCACTAACGGGGACCCCATCTGCCTTGCAGTGCTTTGGCCAGTTCATCCTCACTCCCCACATCATGACCCGGGCCAAGAAGAAGATGGTGGTGATGCACCCGATGCCCCGTGTCAACGAGATAAGGTGGTGCAGCATCAGAGTTGGAGACTGCCTTGGGGCTGGTGGAGGGGAGGAGACTTAGTCCTGGACAAGCCATCCATGGCCTGCACGATAACACTTCCTTTTTTTTTTTTGCAGCGTGGAAGTGGACTCGGACCCCCGCGCAGCCTACTTCCGCCAGGCTGAGAATGGCATGTACATCCGCATGGCTCTGTTAGCCACCGTGCTGGGCCGTTTCTAGGGCCTGGCTTTCTCAGCCTCTTCTCTTTAGGCCCAGCTGCTGGGCAAGGAATTCCAGTGCCCCCTACGGGGGCAGCACACTTAGATATTCTTGGACATCCAGATAGCTCACATGTGCTGACCACACTTCAGGCTCTGGACTGGAGCTCTCTGGCATGGGGGTGGGGCCTCAGATGCTGGGGCCCAGTCTGCCCCATCTTCATTCCTGCACCTTAAACCTGTACAGTCATTTTTCTACTGACTTAATAAACAGCTGAGCTGCCCCTTGATGCTGAGTGTAGTAGAATGGAGCTTTCTTTTAGAAAATTGAGCAGATTCCCAAATGATAAGAGCAGCCTCACCAGGCAGGGCTCTGGCTAGGGCTGTGTGCCCACACTCGGCATTCTCATGGCTCTTTGGGACTCAGCAGGAGCATGTTACTCTGTTTGTGCTGAGTCCTATGTCGTGCTAATGCCAGAGCTTACCTGGAAGCTCTGGCTGGTGTCCCAGTCCTTCTTCCTCAATTCAGTTGACTCAAAGACTTGACAGAGTTCTGCCCTCTTTCTGACACTGGGAGAACACTCATCAGGGTGAAAGGAAGGCTGAGCACTGCGGCCTGTCTGAAGCCGGGCCTTGACTCTTCCCCACTCTTTCTGGTTAGTCCTCCTCCAGTGGCTAAGGCCGCCATTGCATTCTCAAAACCACCCTGGAGTTCCCCAGCCACTGTCACTATTAGGAGCCCCTCCTACTTCCCAACCCTGGGAGCCTCTGCCTGACATTGGACAGAGGGGCAGATGCCATGGAGAGCTGAGGAGCACTTTGGCTTAGAGACCCCAGGGCAGGGGCCTAAGGGGAGTAGCTTATGTGTCTGGTTGAGGGCTTCTGAGGAGCGGCTATGCCATCCGGTGAACTTGAGTAGCATTAGAGAAATCTCGTTTCTTGTTCCAACAAAACTTAGCACGCTGTGGGTACAAAGCACCATATGCAGTGGGAGTATGAGGACGAACAAGGCAATTCTAACCCTCAGTTTTCAGCCTCAGGTCATGAGGCTTCCAGTGGCTTCTACAGATTAAACTGCTGCACACTGGCACATGATAGTGCAAACTGCTCTGACACCATTCAGGAAGCACCTACTTCATCCAGAGAGTATCAGCGTATTCTAGAGATGAGAAAAGGAGAAGGACCTCGTTTTTTGAGAACTTAGTGTGAAGAGGAACTTGATGTGTATTCTCACTTCTCACACCAGCCTTCCACCCATTTCACAGCTGTGGACGCTGGCTCAGAGAAGTGGGGCCAGGCACGGTGGCTCACGCCTGTAATCCCAGCATTTTGGGAGGCTGAGGCAGGCGGATCACCTGAGGTCAGGAGTTTGAGACCAGCCTGGCCAACATGGTGAAACCCTGTCTACTAAAAATACAAAACTTAGCTGTGTTTGGTGGCGTGTGCCTGTAATCACAGCTACTTGGGAGGCTGAGGCAGGAGAATCGCTTGAACCCGGGAGGTGGAGGTTGCAGTGAGCCAAGATGGTACCATTACACTCCAGCCTGGGCAACAGAGTGACACTATCTCAAAAAAAAAAAAAAAAAAAAAGTGGCCGGGCGCAGTGGCTCAAGCCTGTAATCCCAGCACTTTGGGAGGCCGAGACGGGCGGATCACGAGGTCAGGAGATCGAGACCATCCTGGCTAACACGGTGAAACCCCGTCTCTACTAAAAAGTACAAAAAACTAGTCGGGCGAGGTGGTGGGCGCCTGTAGTCCCAGCTACTCCGGAGGCTGAGGCAGGAGAATGGCGTAAAGCCGGGAGGAGGAGCTTGCGGTGAGCAGAGATCTGGCCACTGCACTCCAGCCTGGGTGACAGAGCCAGACTCCGTCTCAAAAAAAAAAAAAAAAAGTGGTAGCTTGCTGGGCCACTCACCTTGAGACTCATACAAAGGACTTCTTAACAACCACCTTTCTGTTAGAGGGAAAGGTCATTTCTGGCTTTAAGGGCGTCCAAAACCCAGTGGGAAAGACAAGCCACAAATCTAAGCAGCCAGAGAACAAACCTAAGGTGTCCTGGAGGGAACCAGTTTTCAGAAGAGGTCAGCACAGATAAATGGAGTCGGAAAAGCCTGTGCCGTAGGGTGTGAGCTGTGTTGTGAGGAAGGACGAAGAATCTCCTTTACAGTACAGTTCGAGAGGAATGGAAATTGTCTGTGGTACTGTGAGGAGACACTGAACTCAGCAGAAGATTCCTACTCAGTATTGTGAGGGTTAAGAGTCTGATGGACCAGACCAGGGGATTTGGATGTCAATTCCAATAGAAATGTTAATTTACAACCATAGGTACTATTTGAAGGAGGATACTAAGTATAATGCCAAGTCCGAGAGTGTGGAGGCCTCCGGTCCTGCCAGTGTTAACCCTTTCCAGTCTTTGCAAACCCAGATTCCTGACTGACGAGGTCTCACTCAGGTACCTGGAGGACTTTGTTGGTTGGAAAATAGAGTGTCATTTCCAGAACCCTTCCTCTTCTTTCTAGAGACTCCACTTCCTTGCTTAAACTCTTACAACAAGTCAGAGATTAGTTTCCCAATTGTACTCATGGGTACTTGGGACTCACACACAGATTCCCACAGAACTTGGATAGCCTCACCCTCAAGTAGAAGCGGTGTTTGCTGCCAAGTAGCGAACGCATTTTACTCAGTTGCTAAGTGGTGGGAGGTGTTCCTGTCCTGAGCTTTTCTTTGGCTCTCCTAATCATAACACAGCTCTGAGTTGAATAAACTTTTTTCCCATATGACCAGAAAGTAGATCTTATTATATTGGGAAATAAAATGAAAAAACTTACCAGCAAAAACCAAAATTAGCGCTTTTTAAAAAAATTTTTATCTTTTTGAGATGGCATCTCGCTCTGTCGCCCAGGCTGGAGTGCAGTGGTGCCATCTTGGCTCACTGCAACCTCCGCCTCCCAGGTTCAAGTGATTCTCCTGCCTCAGCTTCCCAAGTAACTGGGACTACAGGCACGTGCTACCACGCCCAGCTAACTTTTTATACTTTTAGTAGAGGTTTTGCCATGTTGACCAGGCTGGTGTTGAACTCCTGACCTCAAGTGATCCACTCGCCTCGGTCTCCCAAAGTGCTAGGATTACAGGCATGAGCCACCACACCCAGCCAAAATTAGCCCTTTAATACAATACCTTTGACTGAGCCTGTTCCACATTCACTGAGAAACAACTTCATATGTGCCATGTAATTGTCACGAAGCATAAAAAGTTACTTTCCTTCCTGAGGTACTTAGGAGGTTTGATCTATTTCTTTTATAAGAAACATTTATATGCCTAAGCGCTTTACAAAAACATTTATATGTTCTAAGCGCTTTACAGATACATCCCTTTGACACTTGCATGAATCCTTTGACTCTATCCCCCGCCTTGAAAGAAGTCTGGCTAACGTTGGGTTGCTATTACAGCCATTTTCTCCCACCTCTTCACTGTCCACCCTAGTGAAGGAGACAACCCCCTCAACATAGGTAGTCCACCTGGAGCTTTGTCAGCTGCACTCTAGGCCTCACCTTACAACTACCTACCTGAAACCATGGGCAAGTCAGTATGCCTGTAGGCTTTTAGTTTTTATATTAAAAAATTTTTTTTGAGATAGGGTCTCGTTCTGTCACCCAGGCTGGAGTGCAGTGGCGCGATCTCAGCTCACTGCAGCCTTGACCTCGTGGGCTCAAGTGATCCTCCCACTTAAGCCTCCCAAGTAGCTGGGACCACAATGGCCATACCACGACGCCCGGCTAATTTTTTGTTTTTTTTTGTAGGGATGGGGTTTTGCCATGTCGCCCAGGCTGGTCTCAAACTCCTGGACTCAAGCGATCCTCCCCACTCAGCTTCCAGAATAGCTAGGACCACAGGCACAT
The DNA here is from genome assembly GCF_047675955.1 of Chlorocebus sabaeus. Taxonomy (NCBI): domain Eukaryota; kingdom Metazoa; phylum Chordata; class Mammalia; order Primates; family Cercopithecidae; genus Chlorocebus; species Chlorocebus sabaeus. The sequence goes on from NC_132917.1 coordinate 26,947,606, forward strand.
GCCACCACGCCTGGCTAATTTTTGTTCTTTGTTTTGTAGAGATGGGGATTCACCATGTTGCCCAGGCTGGTCTATTCCTGGGCTCAAGTGATCCTCCTGCATCAGTCTCCTAAAGTGCTGGGATTACAGCCATGAGCCACCATGCCCAGCCCACCTATAGGCTTTAAAAAGGGGGTAGTTGGCAATTCCCAGTGTAAAACTGCAAAGTGTCTGTAGTTCTGCAATAATATCCCCAGAGACAGTAAGGGGGCATTGACCGGTGGAGGTGAGGAGCAGAGAATGAGGGTCAGGATGGGATGAGTGCTTATGGAAGACTCATCTGGCAGCAGTGCCTAGAAGAGGGAAAGGAGCCATTCCACCATCTGGAAGCCAATTAGGAAGTTGTTGCAGTAAACACAGCATGGGTGACAAGGGTCTGGATTCAGAGACAGGAATAGATGTTATACGACTGAGGAGAGAGGAGAGTGAAGAATGACCGCACAGTGTAGGACCTCAAGACTGGAAGAATGAAGACTGATGAAGGTAGACCAGATAGCCAGTTTGGGGGAGGGGAGGGTTGATTCCCTTTGGGTGTGATACCTAGCTGCCATGGGCCATCTATATGGAGATGTTATGGAGGTAATGGAGCTGGGGAGTTGGAGCAAGCACAACAGAGACAGGTGGCATTTACATGTGACAACACAAGTGCCATGAGAGCAGGGACTTTATTCACTGATGTATCCCAAACACCTAGAACAAGGTTGAGCACATAGTAGGTGCTCAATAAACATGTTGACTGAAGCATCAACATAAAGGTAATTGAAGCTTTTAAAATATGCATATTTGTGGAATGGGGGCAAGCCTCAATTTCAGCAAGGGCAGCAAGAGAACTCAGAAGAAAGCCCTCAAGAGGCCCAGAATTCCAAGTGTGTGAGGGACAGGAGACGTATTGGCAGATTCAAATCCTGTAGCAGGCCAAAGAGAAGGAAATTTGAGGCAAGGACGTTGTCACAATAGTTGTTAGGCTGATGCTTTGTGGTGGTAAGCAGGTTTCACGAGGTTACTGAGGGACTGGTTTAGAAGCTGAGGTCATTTACCAAGTGGCAAGGAAAAAAATGGGTATTGAGATTGGGCGCTCAAAGGCTCTAGAGAAGGTCGGGGAAGCTGTGATGAATCTGCAGGAGATTAATAGAGTCACAAGCAAGACTTGAGGGAAAGCTAAACACTGAATTTGTGGTGGGGCTGGGGGAAGCCATGTCCAGGGCAGGGGTGTGGAAGGGCTTGTACTCCCTGGAGAACCCAAGAAATAGAAATGACTGCCTGCTTGAGAGCACCTGGATTGCTACCATCACATGCTCCCATCAGATACAGATTTATACCTCGGGAATCAGCATGTATGAAACCTGCTTGTTGGCCCATTGGTAGGAGCTGGGGATTAGAGGGTATGTTATGGACTTTGCATTGGCCTGATGTTTATCTGTTCACCATCCTTCCACCCATTCCTTCCATCACCAGCAGTCACAATGAGCATGTACTTGGTGTCTGGCTGTGAGTTAGATGCTGGGGGAGCATGCCTTCCTTTAAGGAGCGTGCAGTCAGTAGCCACTCCCCATGTTACTGTGCCTCCCAGCAGTCCTGTGTGACCACGTCCTGGTCCAGCAGGATGGAGGGAAGCAGGGAGGCCATGCTTGGGCAAACTCCATGGTCAGGAAAAAGCAAGTCTGTTGTTTTAGGGTCTGAACCCTGCTTATTTTGGTAAGCTTTCTTATCTTTTTAATATTCTGGGTTCAGTTCCCTTCTATTTCTCCCCAGGTTTTTGGCTACAGTCCTTTAAATTAAATTTATAGCCATCATTGTTGAGCCAAAGCAAACGAGAATGGAATTGGAGGTTAAGGTTTGGGTCATGTCCTCTAAGTGAGCTTCACCAGGCCCGGACTTCTTCCTGTCCCCAGGATGTTGTAGCCAGAGAGCAGGTGAGGGTGTCTGGGGTACTGCATGGGGAATGGCAAGAGCAGAGAGAGGTTAGGGCCAGGGCTGAAGGAGGGAGGCACCGGCTCTGGCAACCTGGGCCTTCCTGCCTACCCACCCTCCCCACGTTCTTTCTCTTGCCAGTTAAGGAAACAGGGCCTGCTTTGTGTATGGGGTTGCTGGTGATCACAGCTGCATCTGGGGGTGTGGTGATGTACACGTGGAGTCCCAGCTGCTTAGGAAACTGAGGCAGGAGGATTGTTTGAACCCAGGAGTTTGAGGCTAGCCTGAGCAGCAGAGCAAGACCCCATCTCAAAAAAGAAAAAAGAAAAAGCCCACACACAGCTGCATCTGGGGCCTCAGGCTTTGCCCTGTTGGGGCCTGGGAACCGCCCCTCCAAGCACCCCTTGGAAGGTACTTACCAGGTACTGACGAGGTGGCCCTGGAAACTGCCAGAGTTGGGGGAAGGGAGGTTGGAGAGTTAAGAGAGAAGAGTACTCCAACTGTAAAAGGAACACCCTGAATACAGTTCTCCACAGTGAGGGGCTCTGCCTGGCCGAGGGGAAAAGGGTCTTCCCATCCTGACCCCAGTCCTGAGACTCACTGCAGAGACTTCCGGCTGCCTCTGCCGCTATTGTGGTGCAGGCCCCAGTGGGGGGCGCTGCTCCCCAGCCAGCGGGGTTCTAGGCAGCGGGAGGGCCAAATGCCTCCTTCAAGCTGGCTGCACTGGGGCCCTGACCGGGTGGGAGGGCCGATAGAGGGTGGTGCTTATCACCCGGGCTTCCTCTTGACCCTGCCCCCTGGGTCCTGGGCCTTGGCCTTCACCTCTCAGACGTGGTGCAGGACTCACCCTGGGCCACTCCAGGTGGGCAGCCTGGGGAGAAGGGCAGGACCTGCCCATGTGCCCATGCTGCCCCGCCCAGTCACTGCAGCACGAGGCTTCTAAGGTTCGCAACCTGCATTCTGGCCCCTTGGTCTCCAGTCTCTCCTTTGAATAGCCCTGCAGCTCACAGCAGGGAAATCCAGCCTGCCTCTTTCCCTCTGCTCTCCATTTCACCCCTTCCCTAGCTGTCCCTCTTCTCTGGTTCCTTCCTCTCTGACCTGAAAGCCCTCCCCTCCCCGAGTTAATCAGCCATGTAAAGAGCTGGGGCTGGCTGAGGGATGGGCCCTCCCCCCTCCCCCACCTGCGTTGCTCTCCCCTGCCTTCCCCTCACCCCTCCCAGGCCCAGTCCCTTCCCCTCGACGTTCCCTCCTCCATCTGTCATCAAGGAAGGGCACCCAGGGGAAAGGGACTTCTGGATAAGCAAGTGGAGGAGGAGGGGGATTGGAGGATAATGGGGGAGTGCAGGCAGCTCTGTAGATAAGGATTTCCTGGGCTCCCAGGGATGGTGGCCCAGTGTGAAGGTGGGAGAATGCTCCAGAGACCTGTCTCCTCATCCTCCCAATGCCTGAAGGTGGGCTGAAAGGCAGGGTGGCATGGAGAAAGGGCTGGGGACTTCCAGGGGCCAGAACCCAGAACCGAGTGGGAATCTCAGCCCTGACGGTCACCAGCTGCACGACCAGGGGCAGGTGAGCCTGCTTCTCCATCTGTCAGGTGCACAGGATACTGTTAGCACCACAGGGCCTTGTACAAAGTAAGCTCAATGACTGCTGCTTCCTTTCCCTGCTGTTAGGGTGCTGGGCCACTCTGTTACCCTGAAATCTCTCCCCTACATCCTGGGTTCAACCCAAAAGCTAACTCTTATACACACCTTCTATATACCAGGCATGTTCACGCCCATGATATCATGTAATCCCTATTTTATAACTGAGAAAGCTGAGACGCAGAGAAGTGAACTGTGACTAGAATCATAGTAGAAGGCAGAACAGAACCAGAGGGGCTGACCCCAAAGTCCCAGGACAGGAGTGCCAGCGGCAGCAGACTGCTGGAGGAGCTGGGGAAAGGTTTGCTGAGAAACTCAACTAGGCAAGAGCTTCAGAGGGGCCTAGAGTGGGAGTGAGAGCTTGGGCGTGTGCTGGCTGACCCAGGGGAAATATTTTTCCCTCCCTGAGTCTCCTTCTTCTATGGACAGAAGATGGACTGGATGCCTGGCGAAGGCATTCACTTGCCCTGAGCATTCTGCTCCCTTCCCTGCAAAGGGACCCGGCATGGCACAGATAGGACAGGCTGTGGCTTAAAGCATTTCATAGGGTGAAAATCGAGTCCTCCTCTTCCCCACCCTCCTTCCCTCTCCTCGATTTCCTCACTCTTCCCCACCCCCATCCTGTCACTTGGGGCCTATAATCAATGAGACGTAAAATGAGAAAGTATCAGGAACCAGCAAAGCATGGCGAGCAGCTGGGGCGGCCTTGCCGCCGGGTGTGATGGACTGCCAGCCTTTTGCCTCGCCAGCCTCCCACGCCCTGACGTGGGCAGTGGCATCTCACCCAGCCTGGGCTAAGGCTCCCGGCTGGACATCAGGCAAGGGGCTAGCTCTGATAAGTCCAAAAGCCTCACCTTTAAAAAGGAATGAAATCTATGGTCTTGACATGGAAAGATGAGTCCAGGCTGCATGGTTGAGTCATAAACACAGGTTATACGATCTCACCTATAAGATGACGCCATTTTTGTTATTATGTAGAAATACTGACCCCATACTGGGATTAGCAGCTTTTTCAGGAAGTAAGATTACAGGAGAAACATTCACTTTCTACTTTATATACTTTTCCTTTGTTGTGCCCTTAAAACAAGTATATATTGCTTTTATAATAAAAATAATCTGATAATAAATGTATTTCCATTATGAGGAAGGCTCACAGAAATATGCATGGGCTATTGAAAATGCTCAATGTCCTTGCTTTGGGCTGGGATTTTATCAACATGGTGGGAAGGCCTAAAGCACCAGATCTAAAATCAAAGCACAGAGTCTAATTTTTTTTTTTTTTTTAAGACAGAATCTCCCTCTGTTGCCCAGGCTGGAGTGCAGTGACGCGATCTCAGCTCACTGCAACCTCTGCTTCCTGGGTTCAAGTGATTCTTCCTGCCTTCAACCTCCTGAGTAGCTGGGTTTACTGGCGCACACCACCACACCCAGCTTTTTTTTTTTTTGAGACAGAATTTCAGTCTTGTTGCCCAAGTTGGAGTACAATGACATGGTCTTAGCTCACCGCAACCTCTGCCTCCCCCGGGTTCAAGCAATTCTCCTGCCTCAGCCTCCTGAGTAGCTGGGATTATAGGCATGCGCCACCACACCTGGCTAATTTTGTATTTTTAGTAGAGACAGGGTTTCTCCATGTTGGTCAGGCTGGTCTTGAACTCCTGACCTCAGGTGATCCACCCACCTCGGCCTTCCAAAGTGCTGGGATTACAGCATTGAGCCACTGCACCCAGCCAAATTTTTGTATTTTTTAGTAGAGACAGGGTTTCATCATGTTTGAGACACAGTCTCACTCTGTTGCCCAGACTGGAGTGCAGTGGCACAATCATGGCTCACTGCAGCCTCAATGACCTGAGCTCAAGTGATTCTCCCCAGTTAGCCTCCCAAGTAACTGGGACTACACACTACCATGCACAGCTAATTTTTGTATTTCTTGTACAGAGTTTCACCATGTTGCCCAGGCTGATCTTGAACTCCTGGGGTCAAGTGATCTGCCTGCCTCAGCCTCCCAAAGTGCTGGGATTACAGGTGTGAGCCATCTTGCCTAGCTGATTTTTTTTTTTTAGATTCTCGCTCTGTCGCTCAGGCTAGAGTGCAGTGGCATGATCATAGTTCATTGCAGCCTCAACCTCTTGGGCTCAAGTGATCCTCCCACCTCAGCCTCCTGAGTAGCTGGGACCACATACATGCACCACCACACATAGCTAATTTATTTATATTTTTAATTTTTTTTGTAGAGACAGGGTCTCACTATGTTGACCAGGCTGGTCTTGAACTCCTGGCCTCAAGTGATCCTCCTGCCTCAGCCTCTCAAAGTGCTGGCATGACAGACGAGAGACACTGAACCCAGTGAGTTTGATTTTTTTTGAAACAAGGTCTTGCTCTGTTGCCCAGGCTGAAGTGCAGTGGCATGATCATGGCTGACTGCCGCCTTGACCTCCTGGGCTCAGGCAATCCTCCTGCCTCAGCCTTCTGAATAGCTGGGACTACAGGTGTGCACCACCACACCCAGCTAATTTTAAAATTATCTGTAGAGACAGGGGTTTCCCTAGGTTGCCCAGGCTGGTCTTGAACTCCTGGGCTCAAACAATCCTCCCACCTCAGCCTCCAAAGGGCTGGGATTACAGGCATAGGCCACTATGTCCAGCTTGAGTTTGCTTTTTTTAAAAGAGAAAATCAACAATCCCTTAATGAGCCTGATTTTAAGACTTAATGTGTCAAAATATGCAGTTCTTAAGACAAAGGGGGAATAGGTGTAAAAGAGGTCCTTGGTGTTCACAGCCTAAACCTGGACTCAGGGTTGGCTGCTATCAGGGTTGAGGGATCCCTACTGCTGGACTCCTTAGACGGCCTGAGAACCAAGCCCACATCAATGCTATTCTCCCTCAAAGGGACCCAGCCTCCCTCCAGCCAGCCTGAGGCCCACTGGCATGCAGGGACCTCTGAGAACGACTGACTCCCAGGGATTCCTTGGCTCCTTACCTTCCAGCCTTCTCCTGCAACCAAGCCTAGGACACATGGGATTCTCCCTGAGCCAAGGACCCAGGCATGCTGTGAGCCAGGGGAAGGGGAGTAAAGAGACTGGTGGCTTTTACCTTACATCTGAGGGTGGAGGGGCTGGGAAAGTACAGGAGGTCTGTGGGAGGTCACTCCAAAGGCTGGGAAGGGACAGGAGGGATTTGGTTGTTCTCAAGTGACCTATTTGATTTACCCCTCCTGAGGAGTCAGCACACAGGCTGAAAGATGCAGTGAGACATGAGTTTATTGGTGGAGCTGCAGCGGAGTCCTCCCTCTTTCAGGGATAGCCAAGGGCACAGCACCAACAGAGGGATGGAGAGACAGACCCCCAAACAGACACATGGATGGAGCAGACTCATACAGACCATAGCACAGCCACATAGGCACAGAGATACACAGGCCACAGCACCAAGAACAGACACACACACACACACACACACACACACAGACAAAACCACAGGGCTAAGACACACGGACAAAGTGCGGGCTTGGGGCCCCTGCATAGACAGAGCGAGGGCCATGTGGGGAGGGGGCCCCTACTGACCTCCCCTAGGCACAGGCACACGAACAGCACATAGACAGGCAGATGCCCCCAGCCAGCCAGCCGGCCTGCCACACAGACAAATGGACGGCAGGGAAAGGATGTTCGTGGCTCTCCAGACCACGTGGAGAGGGCACCACAGGCCTTCAACACACCCTGCCACACTGAGGCCCGGAAGTCCCTGCCCCTGAACTAGTCACATCTATTCCCCTGACTCCCAACCCACTCTCTGCCACACTTTGGTCTTGCCCACTGGGGCTGGGGCTGGGGCTGAGGCTGGGGAAACTGGCAGGTGGAAGGAGGGAGAGAGGAAGGGGTATGGACTTGGCTCGGTTCCGTCTCTGTGATCAGGGCAGCAGATGCTGAGAGTCCGGGGCTGAGCCTCGGCCTGGCAGTGGGGTGAGGGAAGGGCCATGGCTCAGGCTTGTGGGGGCTCCTGGCAGCGCAGGCACTGGGCCATCTCCGGCTGGTACTGCTCGACCTGCAGGGTGCAGCTGGAGAATCCAAACCGGGAGTAGAGCCGGGATGAGGCTTCAGCCAGGACAGCTTCAGGGTCAGCAGTGGAGTCTGTGGGAGAGTGATAAGAGGCGGCATCAATCCCAGGGGAGTCAGGAACAGGCAGGGACTGAGATAAGGACAGGGAAAGGGGCTGCACAGCATTAAAGCCAGGCGTGAATGGGAGCCTGCTTTTCTTTCTGTGTTGTATGAACAGCATAAAAGTGTCAAATCAAATGTTGGAGAGACTCACCCCAATCAACCGTGCTAACACACTAAACTCTTCCCAGTCTCCTATTCTCTCCTGTCACTGAGTGTCAACAAACAGCTCAACGTTTCAACAGCCATATCACCCGATTTCCCAGGACAATCCAGATGTTAAATATCTGTCTCATTGTCCCTCTAGAGTTTCCATCAAATATCCTACAAATTATAATATTTTTGGCATCCAAATTGCATGACTCTGATTGCTTCTTGCATCTGGAAGAAACTCAAAAATCCTTTGTCAGCTCATGACTCACCATATATATTTTTAATAGTTGAATCATAATGTAGATGCAATTTTATATTCAGCTTTTTTTCTCAGCATTATACCCTAAACATTTTTCCTAGTTGCTGTACAATCTTCATATGCATCATTTTTAACAGTTACATGATACCTCAGGGTGGAGGTGCCGTAATTTACCTAACTATGCCCCATCACTAGACCTGTAGGTACTAATGATCTTTTTTTTTATTTTTATTTTTTTAATAAAGAGCATCGGGACTCTCTTTTTTTTTTTTTGAGACAGAGTCTTGCTCTGTCACCCAGGCTGGAGTGCAGTGGCACCATCTCGGCTCACTGCAAGCTCCGCCTCCCAGGTTCAAGCGATTCTCCTGCCTCAGCCTCCTGAGTAGCTGGAACTACATGCATCCGCCACCACGCTGGGCTAATTTTTTGTATTTTTTAGTAGAGACGGGGTTTCACTCTAAAACCCAGATGGTCTCGATCTCCTGACCTTGTGATCCACCTGCCTTGGCCTCCCAAAGTGCTGGGATTACAGGCATGAGCCACCGCGCCTGGCCACTAATGATCTTTTAAAGGGTTGTTGGTTCCCTGTGCTACTTCAAAGAGGGTGAAACCTCCCCCAGAACACTGCATCCAGTGGATGGAGACTCCTTGTGTCCAACATGCACGAGCACGTGTGCATGTGTGTGTGTATATGAGAGAGAGACACAGACAAACAGAGACAGATCAAGAAAGACTGAAACAATCCTAGTAACTCAAGCTATTGTCCCATGTTTGGGGTGGGGTATGGTCTAGGTAGTGACTAGCTGGGGCCAGTGAGACTCACCGATGGCCAGGTGTGCAGAGGCAACGTGGTATGTGAGCGTAAGGGCCCACAGGTGCAGCTCATGGGTAGCCCGGACTCCTGGCACCGACAACAGCGTATCCCGCACAGGTTCGAACCCCACATTGCGGGGGGTACCTGCAACCAGCACCAGTCATGCCTTACTGCCAGGGCCACTCCTGCCCAGAAGCAGCACCCCCACCACGGGACTCCACCTCCCCTATCCTGTATCCACTCTCCTTTTACCCCTACAATTCACCCTATGCCCAAATCCTTGTTCCAGCAGCAGACCCCATGAGCCAAGCCTTCTTCCCGTACTCTCTTCAGAGCAAAAAGTGGTGGCCCAGTGCGAGAGTAAAGTCAGAGACAGCCGCAGGGGTGGGGAGCAGTGGTGCCTGACTCACCTTCCATGAGGATTCGAAGAACATCTCGGAGGGTGGGAGCCGTGGATCCAAGGGCACAGATGGAGAAGAGGAAGGTGCTGATGGGGTCGGCTGCCTTGTACTGAGGCTGCAGAGAAAGAGACCCCTAAGCCCAACAACCAGCGAGCTTCCAGAGGAAGATCTAGGGGTGTCTTGAACAAACAGGACCTGAGAGGCCCCTCAAAACCCTGCAGAGGGGACAGGGAACATGACTCATGTCTGGGAGAGTCCTGGGAGGTGGGAGGGAGGAGCTGGAGGGAGGGGAAGGAAGCTTTGGGACCTGGGAAGGAGGGGGCTGGGATGTGGAGTTGTGGGGAGGAAGGCTGGGGCAGGTCTCCAACAATGGTACCTTGAAGTAGATGAGGATGGAGGCAGCCAGTACCCCAAAGCTCTGCAGGAGGTCCCCCAGCACGTGCACAAATGCTGCCCGGACGCTGGTGTTCCCCAGGGGCAGGGGCTCTTCAGGCCCCTCCTCCAGCGGTGCATACTCTGCTCCCCTAGACCCGTGGCTGTGGGGGGGCCCAGCCTGGTGCAGCACAAAGGCCATTCTGAGGGGGAAGCAAAGCAGCTCAGCCCAGGGGCCTGCTCCTGGCCTCCTATGCCCCCATCTCCACGCCCCGTTCTCTCACCTCCCGAGGAGCCCTTTCCCAGCCCCTGGAAGAAAATAGCATTTTGCAAGAGAGACAAACAATGCAGCCTGGGGGAAAGAATACCAGACTTGGTGCCACACCGTGGATTCGGATGCTGGCTCTGTTACCTAAATAGATATACGACTGGGGCAAGTTACCTGTCAGGACTGACTGCATTAATGGTAAACTAGGGGTAATTCTACCTACCTCATGGGGTGGCCATGAGGTTCAAATGCAATCATGTTGATGAAAGCCCTCATCAGAGTGGCTGGCCCATGGCAGGCCCTTAACAGAGATCTGCTGACTGAATTTTAGGTCTCTATCCCAGACCCTTCTCAGGCACACCCAGGGCAGCCCATGGAAAGCTGTGTGCGCATGTCTGTGTGTCTGGTGGGGAAGAGAAAGCCAGCTCTCCCATCCTGGAGGAAGACCCCTCGCCCTGGGCCCCACAAGGTGCCTGCTCCATACTGGGACGTACAACAGGTTGGCACAGACTGCGATGCTGGCGGTCAGCAGCATGGCACCCCCCTCGATGTGGTAGTCGCTGTGCAGCAGGCGGACGAAGGCCAGGTACAGGAGGATGCCAGTGACCATCCAGAGGGAGACCACAGAGGCCAAAGCCCCCAGAGTCTCTGCAGGGTGGGGGGGAGACAAGCTGTCAGAGACCTGCTTGGGACCCTGAGAGGTGCCCTCTGGCAAGACTGGAGAGTCACTGGGCCATGCAAGGGCCTTACCTGAACGGTGCCAGCCAAAGGTCATGGTGCGGGTGGCTGGACGGGTGGAGAGCCAGAGGGAGAAGAGGCTGCCCATCATGCTGCCCACATCCGCCAGCAAGTGGGCTGCGTCGGTCATGATGGCCAGGCTGTGTGCCAGATACCCGCCTGCCAGGGTGAAATGATGGAGTCTGCTTCCATTTAGAAAATATCATGTAGTGTGTATAGGCATGGAAAATAAATTGGGGGATATACACCAAAAATGTGAATTGGGGTTTTCTCAGGTGATGGGACTACAGGTATAATTAACTACTGTCATGGTCTTCTTTTCATTCATCTGTATTTTCTAACTTTTTCTACAATGATATATTTTATTTTAATAACAAGAAAATAAGGTTTTTAAAAGAAGCCAGCCCTGACCCACTGGCCCCGGACCTTGACTGGAATTCCCTTTGGTGCTCTGTCCCTCACCTCTCCCACTTCCTGAGTCCCGGGCACCCAGCTCCCCTATCCCAGCCATCCCCATCTCTGCATCTGCACCCAGGAACATCCCTGGGACTCTGGGTGGAGAGTGGCTTGCGCAGGTGTTGGGAGGATGAGGTTGAAGGGCTGCTCCCCAACTTACCGACCACCTCCCCAGCCATGAAGACAAAGCACACGGCACAGGCAGCATACAGCTGCTTCCGTGCATGCAGCCTCTCCGGGGTGAGACCCGGCGGCGGCAGGGGGTCCCTGTGGCAGTGGTGGAAGGGCATCTCCACAGGTTTGGACTCCTCAGGAAGGGGCTCTGATGGCTCTGTGAAGAGACTGAGGCAAGCGACATGGTTCAACCTGGGCCTGGCCCACAGGCTGGCCTGCTCACTCCACGTCCTCAGTCCCCCATGCTGGCCTCATCAGACCATCTCTCGCTCCTTCCCCAGGCCTGGTCGTATCTGGGAGCTGTGTCAGCAGAGGGCCACATGAGAGATGGGGGCTAATGAACAGGTCAGACCCCAGCCTCCCTTTTCCCTCCATACACAGAGTCACAGAGTTTCACAGCTGGAAAGCACCTTACAGATGGTCTAGTCTAACTTTTTTAAGAGATGGGGTTGGCCAGGAGTGGTGGCTCACACCTGTAATCCCAGCACTTTGGGAAGCCAAGGCAGGCAGATCACGAGGTCAGGAGATTGAGACCATCCTGGCCAACATGGTGAAACACCACCTCTACTAAAAATACAAAAATTAGCTGGGTGTGGTGGCGCGTGCCTGTAATCCCAGCTACTCGGGAGGTTGAGGCAGGAGAATCGCTTGAACCTGGGAGTTGGAGGTTGCGGTGAGCCAAGATCGCATCACTGCATTCCAGCCTGGTGACAGAGTGAGACTCTGTCTCAAAAAAAAAAAAAGAGAGAGAGAGAGAGATGGGGTCTTGCTCTGTTGCCCAGGCTGGAGTGCAGTGGTGTGATCAGAACTCACCACACACTTGAGTTCCTGGCCTCAAGTGATCCTCCCACCTCAGTTTACTGAGTTTCTGGGATTATGGGCGTGAGCCACCGCACCCGGCTCTAGTCTAACATTTTATCTTTATTTATTTATTTCTTATTATTATTTTTTAATTGAGACGGAGTCTTGCTCTGTCGCCCAGGCTGGAGTGCAGTGGCCGGATCTCAGCTCACTGCAAGCTCCGCCTCCTGGGTTTACGCCATTCTCCTGCCTCAGCCTCCCAAGTAGCTGGGACTACAGGCACCCACCACCTCGCCCGGCTAGTTTTTTGTATTTTTTAGTAGAGACGGGGTTTCACCGGGTTAGCCAGGATGGTCTCAATCTCCTGACCTCGTGATCTGCCCGTCTCGGCCTCCCAAAGTGCTGGGATTACAGGCGTGAGCCACCGCGCCCGGCCTACATTTTATTAAATAAATCAGAAGCATGAGGCTCACAGAGTTGGGGGACACATGGAGGCCAACCCAGCTAGTTGCTAGAGCTGAGACTAGACCCCAACCAAATCAATTTCTTATGCTAGGCACCCCAAAATGAGCAGGATTCTTGCTGATCTCTGAGAACTTTTGGTGAACAGGGCAAGTATGTACCTACACAATGATATAGAGCGAAGGTGGCCACTGTCATTAGGGCGGTTAGAGTGTTATCAGGGTTCTAAGGATGGAGGGCCAGACTAATTATAATGAGGAAATCAGGGAAACAGATGAAAGGTAACATGAGAAGGGCCCTGAAGAATGGAAAGGATTTTGATAAAGGCAGGTGAATGCTATGCCACGCACACCAAGGCAGTATGAAGGGAAGGTGGAATGAAGTGTGGAATGGGATTCATCATGTGTTCCTGGCCTTTGTGTGCTTCCTTTCCAGGCCCACCTCCCAGAGCCTCCACTCCTGGATCCAGCCCCCGCACTCTCTAGACGTGCAGCTGAAGTGTGGCCCTTTAAGAGATGAGCAGGGACGGCCAGGCGCCCTGGCTCAAGCCTGTAATCCCAGCACTTTGGGAGGCCGAGACAGGCGGATCACGAGGTCAGGAGATTGAGACCATCCTGGCTAACACGGTGAAACCTGTCTCTACTAAAAATACAAAAAAATTAGCCGGGCATGGTGGCGGGCGCCTGTAGTCCCAGCTACTCGGGAGGCTGAGGCAGGAGAATGGCGTGAACCCGGGAAGCGGAGCTTACAGTGAGCCAAGATGGCACCACTGCACTCTAGCCTGGGCAACAGAGGGAGAGTAGTCCGTCTCAAAAAAAAAAAAAAAAGAGACGAGCGGGACGTTGGGGCCAAAAAGTCTGATTCCTGGCACAGAGAACTGATGGCTAGATTCCAGAGCTGGGGTTGTCACGGGGAAGAAGGGGTGCAGCCTGCTATGGCTGAGGATGGCAGTGAGAGCAGCATGTTAATTGGACTTCAGTCTGACTATAAGCACCCAGCAGCGCCTACCTTAACTGCATGGTACCATAAGCCTCCCTTGACAAATGAACGGGGCTTGGGACCTCACCTAGGGCTGCCAGAGGCTGAGTGAGCTCAGGCTGAGTGCTAAGTCCATTCTGGTTCAATTCTCACCCTTGCCACTACCCAACCTGAACCCAGCAAGGACAGAATCTTCCACAGAATTCAGGACCTAAATAGAAAATACAGTACTAGAAATACTCATGGAGGTGTGACAAGAATACCCATGAGTAAAAACGAGGGCTCCAGATAGAAACGTGATCATAGCAGCAAAGTGGGGCGGGATGTCTGGGGCCTTCTGGCTGAAGACAATTCTGCCAAGTGGGTGAACTGAGTTTTGAGGGAGGTAGGGGGAACATTTGGTGCTCGTACAGAAAACTGAAATACTGGTAGATTAATTTCTTGAATTTCCAAAGCCCCATCCAAGACTTAGAATCTGGGTGTGTATGATTCTGGGTGTGTTTCCAGAGGAGATGGGGTAGTGAAGGAGGCTGTGAAACCATTCCTCGTTCGTTCAATGAGGTGCACCAGGCACAGCACACATAATGAAGCCCGGTCTGGTGAGTGAGACAGATTGTAACAAATGGCTTACTACACAAGGACAGGCTGATGTTAGGAGGGTTACAAACAAAGCAGTTTGGGGTGCAGGGAAGGCAGCACCCCCTCACAGGGGGCTCGGAGAACTTCACAGAGAAAGGCATGTTTAAGGAGATGAGACCTAGGTGGAGAAGGGTATTCCAGCCATGTAGAATGACAAAGACAAGGTTTGTGGCATGGAGTCTAAGTGTGAAGTGTCAGGGGAGGGCTGAGGAGGAAAGTGATGGGCTCAAAGGAATATAAAGGAAGATACACTGACTGCTTGAACAAATACGTCCTGAGCACTGAGATGACCTTGTTAATGGGAGGAAGAGAAGAGAGGAGAAGGGATGGAGGAGTCTAGAATAGACCAGGCCAGAGCTTCCCTGGAGGGTCAGGTAGGTTAGGAAACGCCTTTCAGAAAATGCTGCAGAATTGGGTGACTAATGGCCATACGAGAGTGAAGATGGACTGGAGCTGGAGATGCGAGTCTGAAGAGCAGAGGCTGGGTGGCTTTGTGGGCAGTGGGCAACATTCATTCCCTGGCCTTGTAAAGCACAGCACAGCCAGTCATCAAGGTGGCCACCCATCAACAGGCAGCTCCCTTTTGTTCTGCATAAATTGGGCACTAAGGAAGCCTGGCTGTTGGTGTGTGGGGGTGTGTGCATGTGGGGTGGCTACATGCTGTTTAGAGATGAGGAAAGGCTGTTTCCTCTCCCTGGCCCTCCGAAACCCCCAACAACCAACCAATATTGAGTGGGGAAGAGGGGTGACGTAGTAGGGGCTGAACCAAAGTCAAAAGGACACCTGAAGAGATGCCAGGCCTACGGCAGAGCCCTCACCGCGTCTCTGCAGGCCCCTGCAGGAAGGGGTCCAGCTCCCTTCTGCTCGCCCCCGCCCCCAACCCAGCTTGAAGGCCCCCACCCAAGGAAAGAACGAGAAGCACACAGAAGCACCACGTCAGAGACAAAGGGAGAGGGACTAGGAGAGAAGCAGAAAGATTGAGAGAGATGGGGTAGAGAAAAAGCTGGAGACCCTGCCAAATTCCCGAGACAAACGGACGGTCAGCCGACAGACAAGATGGCCCGCGGGGGTGAGCAGGAAAGCCCGGCGGCCGCTCAGAGGGGCAGGCGGATGGCGGCGGCGGGGGCGGGGGCCGGCGGGGCGCGTTGGCGGTTCTCCTACCGCCCCCGGCCCGCTGTCCTGGCCGCTCTGCGCGCCTCAATTCACACCTCGCCGCCCCCGGCCCCGTCTGTGCGGAGCCGGGAATACCCCCGCTGCCCAGACCGCACCTGCTCCTTCCTCGCCGCCCCCTCGCTTCCCGGCGGCCGCCCGCCCCCCAGGGGCCCGCAGGACCTGCGTGGAGCCCGGCCCATCATCGGGCCCTGGCGCCCACAGCTGGCCGCGGCTGGAGGGGGTGCGCGGAGGAAAGCCCCTGGGCCTCCAGAGGGAGCTCTGAAGTCTGGGCAGCTAGGCGCTCCCGTCCTGGGCCCGAGGCAATGAGCACCTCGAGGCACCCGGCAAGGGCTCCGGCCCGACGGAGCGGCAGCCGCTCCCAGGGAAAGCAGGCGCGGCGGGGGCGGCGGATGGGTCCGGCGACTTGGGACGCCGGCAGGAGGGGAGTGGGAGGCCGCTTCACCCAAGGAAATCAGGCAGCCGGGAGGAGGCGTAGTCGGCTGTGTAGGGCCGGGCGCTCCGTGCGGCCAGAGGGGACTAAGCGGGGTGCAGCGGAGCCGAGGGACCCGCGGGGCGCCGGGACGGCCGCCGGGGCCCGCGCCGAGAGAGACAACGAAATGGACGGAGGGTAGTAGGGTGGCGCCCCCAGGCCGAGGGCCAGCCCAGGTCTGTCCTACCTCTTCAAACGCAGGCTGCCGCCGGCGCCACCGCGGTCCAGGTGGCTCACCAGGCGAGTGGTCTCCGAGCCCCCGGCGGCGGGAGAGGGCTCCATGTTCCCGGTGCCCCGACCGTCGAGGCCCCACCGAGGGAGGGATAGGCCGGGCCGGCCCCGCACCAAGTCCGAGCAGCCCGCCGACCCCCAGGATCCCCGCAGGGCGGCGGGGCCACCAGAGTGGAGCGAACTGCAGCGACTGTGGCGCGCGGAGTCCGAACTGCAGATCCCGCTGCCGCCAGAGCCCCGCCCCGCGTGGGGCGAGCTCCCCAAGCCCCGCCTCCAGGCTCCCCAGCCTCTCCCCACCCTTAAGCCCCGCCCCACTGCCAAAGCCCCATTTCCCCGCGCCAGAGCCCGGTGAAGGCGGCGGGAGCGCCCCGCCACCCGAGTTCTGGAGAACTCCTCATCTCCGCAGCCCCGTCCCCTAGGCGAGCTAGCCCCTCCTCTGCACAAAGTCCCGCCCACCGGTTCCAAGCCTTGCTCCTCAAGCCCAGGGACCTCACGACCAACCTTCACCCAACGACCATCACTCTCTGCATGCCTGCACGGGGGGTGTCGCCCACCACGCGGCGGCAGACACAGGCGCGGACCCATTACCTATCTCCAGAGAACCAGAAAGAACTTGAGGTGAGCAGTGACACACGGAGATTCCAGGGACTCCAGAAACCCCTCTACGGAGAATCTGGGGTCGGAATTCACTAGCCAAATCTGCTGCCAATCACTGTACCGCGAATGATCATTTATTTTTATACAGAAACATTGGGTGACAAGCTTCCTGCTCTCCTTCAACCCATTGTTATCCCTGCTTTCCAAATGAGTAAACTGAGACCCAGAGGAAGAAGAGTCCAAGGTCACGAAGGCTGTGAATAAAGGCCCGGCCTGGACCCCCAACCTCTTTCCCTCCCCGGCTCTGGACGCCGCACTGGCAACTGGAGAGCGTGCACAGTCCTCTTACCGGCGGGGGCGGCCAGTGGAGTCGAGCCGCCTTTTTGGTGTCACGGCCACTGTTTATGGAGAGGGGGCTGAGGGGCAGCGTGTCAGCCAGTGATTCCCATCCTCCACACCTGCAGCGCCCTTCCGGACATTACCGCATTCTGCCTCATTTGGGGGAAACTAAAACCCAGGGGCGGGAGCGACTTACAGCAAAGTCGGTGGCCGAGCCTCAAGTCGAAGCTTCAAATGCTCAATGTTCTCTCCCCTCGCACCTGCCGCCACTGTAGAATGGGAGGGGGTGGGAAGAGGATTGTGCACTCGAAGCTATGACAGTCTGTGAAGAGGAGGGTCCGTAGGAGGAGGGGAGAGAGTGAGCAGGGATGGGGAAGCGTGGAGGGTGGGAATGGTTAGTAAGCCCAGGCAAGAAACTCACCAGCCGCATCCTTCAGAACACACTGGGCGTCCTGAACTTAGGCTTCTGGGGACAGACACCTACCCTCGACAGTGTTATTCCAACGAGACCGCGAGTGCACTTTCAAAAAACAAAACAACAAAACAAAAACGGGAGCACGTGCCAGATACAGTGGTTGGAAGTGAGGGGGTTAACCCGGGAGAGCTTCGCGGAGGAGGTGAGGCTTAAACGGATTAGGCAAGCTGGGCGGCGGGCTGGCTGTTCCGGCGGGGGAGAGTGTGGCTTGGCCCGTGCCAAGGTGTGCGGGCGGCGCGTGCGAAGGGACTGTCCTGTGCGGCGGCTGCGGAGCCGCACGGGAGAGCCACAGGGGCTGCGCTCGCCCTCCGCGCCGTCCCCGCCCCCGGCTGCGCCAGCCTTTTC
The DNA here is from genome assembly GCF_047675955.1 of Chlorocebus sabaeus. Classification (NCBI taxonomy): domain Eukaryota; kingdom Metazoa; phylum Chordata; class Mammalia; order Primates; family Cercopithecidae; genus Chlorocebus; species Chlorocebus sabaeus. Next base: position 26,965,487 of record NC_132917.1, read on the forward strand.
TCGGCACCCGCCCCCGGCCTCCCCAGTCCAAAGCCCACGCTGGGTGAGGGGACAAGGGAGAGAGGGGGTCTTTCTCCCTCCAACCTCCCCTTTAGGCGCGGAACTTGAGGGACCTCTGTTTCACCTCGGGTCACAGGGAGGCAAATTGAGGCGGCCAGAGGGGGAAACCACCGGAAAAGGTCACCTTGTCGGGCTACTTATCAGAGTCAAGGTGGAACCCAAGTCCCTGCCTAGCTATGCCAGGGCTCTGGGTACGTCGGGCCCGGTGCCGTCGGTTTTCTAAGCGCCGCACCCATCCTAGGGCTCTCCCCAATTCTGAGAACCCTGGAGCTGGGATGCGCAGGGGCCACCGCGCACTCCGCGGCTCGGATGCGGCAGCCTGGCCCGTAGAGACCTGGGCGGGTGAGCTCAAGAATGGGGAGAAACTGCGGGGCCCTATGCGGGGAACGGGATTCTTGGCACGGCTCAGCCGATGACGACAACAGGGGACATAGCAACAATGGCTTCCTCCGGGATTTCCCTTCCCGGGAAGCCGGCGCTGCCAGCAGCCCCGAGTGCCGGGAGGGGGCGCAGACGCCCTCACGTGCCCTGCCCGCCCCCGCCGGGAGCCAGCAGGCGGGGAAGGCAGAGGCGCCTCGCAGCGCGTGGCCAAACGTGCCGCCTCCAGAAGCCGAGGGCGCTGGCGGTGGGAATACCAACCTTAACTTGAAAATTTATGTAAGGAAAGCTTGGCAGCGAAACAGGGTGCTTGCACCTGTTCCTCAAAGAGCTATCAAATGGTCCTGTGAAAATCTTTGCAAAGGGCCCTCACGAATGCCAGGCCTCAAGTGCGATTCTCTGCACTGAGGTCAGGATTTAAGCTGGGCTAGAGATTTCAGGCAAAATTTAAAATGTAAGCATGTGGACAAGAGTGAACACCTGACAAGTCCAAGCCAAGCTGAAGGGCATGGACAGAGGAGGCAACTGGAGGTCCAACTTCTACTCCATTCTCCACTCATACGTCACCTCCAGGAAGCCTTTCCTGACTTTCTTTTCCCAGACTGGGTATGTGTCCCTCCCTGCTTCTCTCAAGGCTCACACTGTGCTTATCTGATCCCAGCACTCACCTCATGGTGATGAAGTCCTTTGCTTGTCTGTCTCCCTGCTACAGGGCAAGCTCCCTGAAGGCAGGAATTGTGTCTTCCTCATCTGTGTTCCAAAACCCCACTCATGGCTGGCACACAGTCCTCAATTAAGCCATCCCAGAAAGGAGGAGCTAGTTGAGGGGAAGCAGGATGGAGGAGGGAGGATTTTAGCTGGTCACAGGGAGAATGAGGGAGGGCGGTAGCCTAAATGTCACTGCCTCAGGGAGGCCTTCCCTGGCCCCCACACTAGGTTAATTCTCATGTCATACACTCATCACACAATACTTTTTCTGTCTTTTCTTTTTTTTTTTTTTTTTTTTTCTTTTTGGAAACAGGGTCTCACTCTGTTGCTCAGGCTGGAGTGCAGTGGTACAAACAAGGCGCACCACAGCCTCGACCTCCTGGACTCAAGTGATCCTCCTGCCTCAGCCTCCCAAAGTGCTGGTACTACAGGTATGAGCCACTGTGCCGCGTCAACACACTATTTTTTTCTTTCAGCACTGATCATACTGTAAGTAAATTGTTACCTGGGAATTATTTGTTTCATCATTTGGCTTCCAGGCTACCATAATCTGGTTTTCCTCCTACTTCACTGGCTGTTTATTTTCAGTCCCCTTTGCCGGTTCCTCCCCACCTTCTCAATATTTTCTTGCTGAATTAGACTAGGCCTTGGTCACTGTCTTCTCTTCTTTCCACACTCACTCCCATGGAGCTATCATCCAGTTTCCGGTCTTTAAATACCATCCAATAACAGCAGAAAGTAATGATTGTTGAAGCTAGATGTTGGGTACATAGTCACTGTACCATTCTATTTTTGTATGGGTTTGAATTTTTCCATTAAAAATGATTAAAAATAGCCTGGCGTGGTGGCTCACACCTGTAATTCCAGCATTTTGGGAGGCTGAGGCAGGCAGATCACTTGAGGTCAGGAGTTCGAGACTATCCTGGCCAACATGGTGAAACCCCATCTCTACTAAAAAATACAAAAATTAGCTGGGTGTTGTGGCATGCAACTATAGTCCCAGCTACTTGGGAGGCTGAGGCAGAAGAATCACTTGAATCCGGGAGGAGGAGGTTGCAGTGAGATGAGATCGTGCTGCTGCACTACAGCCTGGATGACAGAGTGAAACTCCATCTCGTAAATAAATAATAAATGGCATCTGTTCGGTGGTGACTCTCAGATCTCTCACTTGGACTCCAAACTCATATATCCACATGTCAGCTTGACATCTCTTCCTTATTGTCTGGTAGGCAGGCCTATCAAGCTCCATAAGTCCAAAACTGAGCCCCTGATTGTCACCTCATCCTGAACCTTCTCTTTCTGCAGTCTTCCCATGTCAGAATATGGTAACTCCATCCTCCCATCTGCTCAGGCCAGACATCCTAGGGTCATCCTCGACGACTCTATTTTCACTCTACATCCAAGCTGTCAGCAAATCCTGATCCCGCCTTTTCCAAACCACCATCATCTGTCTTCTTGATACTGCATTAGCCTCTTCCATGGTCTCCACGTTTCCATCCTTACTGCCCTATAGTCTGTTCTCAACCAAGCAGCTAGGTAAACATAGGTCAGATTTGTCACTCGCCATCATACTCAGAGTACCAGCCAGAGTCCTTCTAATGGCCGTAAGGGGTCCTACAGAATTTAGCTCCAATGATCTCATTTCACACTTCTCCCACCTCACTCCCCAGCCATCCTGGCCTTCTTGTGAGTCCTACAATACACCAGGTATGCTCCCACCCCAGGGCCTTCACATTTGCTTCTCTCACCAGCTGTAACATACTCTGCCTGATGTACTCATGACCTACCTCCTCACATGCTTCAGGTCTTGACTCAGATATGATCTGGCCAGGCCCTCTCTGCTTGTTCTTTTAAAAACTGCAACCTGGCTGGATGCAGTGGCTCACACCTGTAATCCCAGCACTTTGGGAGGCCGAGGTGGGTGGATCACCCGAGGTCAGGAGTTTGAGACCAGCCTGGCCAATATGGGGAAACCCCGTCTGTACTAAAAATACAAAAATAAGCCGGGCGTGGTGACACGTGCCTGTAATCCCAGCTACTCTAGAGGCTGAGGCAGGAGAATCACTCAAACCCGGGAGGCGGAGGTTGCAGTGAACCGAGATCTTACCACTGCACTCCAGCCTGGGCAACAGAACAAGACTCCATCTCAAAAAACAACAACAACAACAACAACAACACTGAAACCTCACCCCCAACATTCTATTTCTATTCCTTACTTTATTTTTCTCCATAGCCATCATTACCATCTAACACACTGCATATTTTACTCATTTTGTTTATTGTCTGCCCCTCTCGCCAGAATGTAAGCCCCATGATGGCAGAAATTCTGTCTGTTTTGCATGCTGCTGTATCCCCAGAACAGGGTCTGGTACATAATAGCACCCAGTAAATATTTGTTGAAGGTCTTAATGAACTCTGTCTCCCATATTAGGCTCTAATCTATGAGGGAAGAAAAAGAGTTTGACCACTTATTGTTGTATCCAAGGTACTAGGCATATATCAGTGCTTGGTTGATATTTGTTGAGTAAGTGAATTGATTAAGGAAAAGAATAGTTTATGGGGAGAAATGGTGTGAGAGCAATGGTACAGAAGTGAAGAAAAACAGAAATATTTAGTGAGGAGACCCGTTTGATTGCTGTGAAAGGTTCACTTTAGGACAACAGTAGACAATGAGTTTGAAGGGGTAAATTGGCATAAGGTCAGAGTTCACTGCCAGATTTCAAAGGTGGTTTTGCATCTTGTGTGATGCTGTAAGCAAAGTAGTAAGATGGAAGCATGCTTTAAGAACAGTGATCCTAGGCCGGGCACGGTGGCTCAAGCCTGTAATCCCAGCACTTTGGGAGGCCGAGACAGGCGGATCACGAGGTCAGGAGATCGAGACCATCCTGGCTAACACAGTGAAACCCCGTCTCTACTAAAAAGAATACAAAAAAAGTAGCCGGGCGAGGTGGCGGGCGCCTGTAGTCCCAGCTACTCGGGAGGCTGAGGCAGGAGAATGGCGTGAACCTGGGAGGCGAAGCTTGCAGTGAGCCCAGATCATGCCACTGCACTCCAGCCTGGGCGACAAAGTGAGACTCCGTCTCAAAAAAAAAAAAAAAAAAAGAACAGTGATCTGGGAGCAGTATCCAGGATGAAGCCAGCAATGGGGAGAAAAGTTAGGAGGCTAGGACACCAGCCAGTGTGATATGGAAATCCTTTAACTGGGGTGCATCAAGGCTGTGGGAGCTGAGAAGAGACAAATGAAACAGAGATTTTGAAGAAAAAAAAAATTATCAAGCTTTTTTAACCTAAATTTGGGGAAAAGAATGAGTCTCCAGTCTTACAAATAGTCGTAACATTAACAGAAATGGAGAAACAAACAAACAAAAAACAGTCCAGGGGGAAAATGATGAATTCAGATTTTAAAGTGCGGTTTTTCTTTTTCTTTTTTTAATTTTTTTTTTTTTTTTTTTTTTTTTTTTTGAGACAGAGTCTCGCTCTGTCGCCCAGGCTGGAGTGCAGTGGCACAATCTCAGCTCACTGCAACCTCAGTCTCCCTGGTTCAAGTGGTTCTCCTGCTCAGCCTCCCGAGTAACTGGGATTACAGGTGCGTACCACCATGCCTGGCTGATTCTGACTGTGGATTTTCTCTGCAGTTTGGTCCTTAAGCTTCTGCTTGTGCTCCTCTCTTGTTTAGAGAGTCAGTCTACACCCATGGTGGGTTAAACAGAAAGAAGTGATTTAAGGGCCAAAGTCTCTTCCCAAAACATAACCTGATGTTTTTCACTCCATTTAATCATTCTGCCTGAAATTCTATCTATTATTCCTTTTGCATTAATGACAATTAAGAGGGTGAGGTATTAACTATCTTTTCACTATCATCTAAATTACAGTGTTGTAATAAGATTGCTTTCTATCTACCCTGAGGGATGAGATCATTCTATGAAAGCAGTAGTTTTTATTAGAAGTATTGAAACAGAGGAAATGAGAGTGGTAATTTTGGAGTTCTGGCTGCTTGGGAGGACTGGGAGCAGTCTTTTGGATAGCCAGAGGGCAACAAGGTGGCACTGGGTAGGAGAACAAGAAAATGGGGTTCTAAGAGGCTCAGAAGAAGGATGGAAAGACACAAATAACAATTTGCAAATCTTAGGGGAGGGGAAGGACCCTGATTTTTCCTTTCTTCCTAGAGACAAAATGAAATGCAACCTTATAAAATCAGGAGATAGGATAGAAATAGCTAGTATAATAATAATAGTCATAATAATAAAGCATGTGCCTTGTGCTTTATTCACATTTAATCCTCATAACAACCCAAAGAGACAGACACTATTATCTCCAGTTTACAGGTGAGACAGGTGCTGTTAGCCTAGTGTTGGGTCTGCAGAGTTTGGGGTTGCAGGTCAGAGAGGACAGGGACATGAAGCAGTCTCCTTTCTAGCTGAAAGCCTTCCACCTCCCATCCTGAGATGTTTGGCCTGGGAAGCAGAGGCGAATACGATTGGGCGGGTGGCGGTGGTTTTGGTCACATGTAGTATACATGCCTTCTGCTGGGGGAGGGGAAAGAGGAACATTACCTGACATCACCCATGAGAGGATGTGAATATCCCCCACAGCTTTGGTCTGTCTATAGACTTGGATTTTAAAGTAGGAAGGAACAGTCACCGTGTAGATTCTGAACTTGGAGTCAGAAAACTCAGGTCAGATCTCACTGGATAACCTTAAGCAGGTCAATCCGTCTATCTGGGCTGCACTTTCTTCAATTATAAAATGAAGGTGTTGGACTCAAGTTAAATCTCTGAGGTCCCTTCCAGCTCAAAAACTGTATAATTTGCGAACCTGGTGGTTGAATGTGACAAATTATGATCTCTCTCTCTCCCACTGCATATGTTCCAGAGCGTGGTATTTTGGGTATAAATATGCCAATGTCTGCTGTCTTTATGTGTGTGTATTCCAGCTATATGACTAAAACTTTAGTTGTTTGTGGGTAAACAAGGGATGCTTCTTGGTTTTCTCCATGAGAGACCAAATGGCTCTGGGTGGTAGTAAACGAAACGATCACTGACTCAAGGTATGATGGGAGGGCAAATGATCCAAGAAATGATTTTAGTCTGTAATCATTCTTCGGCAGTTAGTTTTGGTTTTTTATTTTCATTCTTTTAAAAACCAAATCCAATTAAGTCTTGACATCAACCCTGTGAAATGGCACACATTTTTATAGAAGCAGAAAAATAGACACAGAGATGAAATGATTTGTCTAAGATCACGCAGCCTGTGAGGGCCAGAGCAAGAGCTAAGATCTAGGGCTTCTGACCCTGGCTTATGTGTTCTTCCTAGGACTGAGCCGGGTGTGAGAAGAGACCCCAGGCATAGAACACTCAGTCAAAGAGGTTCTGGTTTCTAGGTGAAGGCAAAGAGGAGAGCCACTGGCCAAAGGAGGCCAGGCTGACTGGGCCACGCTACTCCCATCTCTGCAGTTTCCTGGCTGAAGTGACATTCTATTCAGAGCAGAGCCTCACAAGACTTACAGATAATGGCTATTTCAAGAGCTATGAACTGTGATTAGTTAGAATGTCAGAGGGCCATGGTAAGAAGTGAAAACATTCTGTAGCCTCTGGCAAGATGCAAAAGATGTTTACTAACTCTTCTCAGAACCAAATTTGCCTTCTTTCTCAGGGCTCACCTCTATGAAGCAGGGATGCGATCTCCTCTCGGGTTGTTATGAGGATCCAAGGAGATAATTAGGTAAGAGCGTCTTAGAAAAGCCTCACTCACTTTTGCCTGTTCATTCAACCAACCAACATTTATTGAACACAAGAAGTGTGTTAGGAACTGGAGGGAATACTAAGACAAATAAGAAACAGGGAGTTCAGAATCATGTTATTATCTCCCCTCTTGCCTTCTTTCTGTATCATGGTTTCTTCTTGTCTAGGACCATATGAGGGAAGATGGGCCCTGTAGTCTTGTCCAATTCCCTAGCTAAGTGCTTCTGTCCCAGGGAATTCTGAGCCCAACCTCCAGGTTACATTGGATCAGCAGAGTGCCCTCAGCTATAGCTCATTCAACAAATCATTCATTCACTTACATGAGCCAGGCATGGCTCTAGGTGCTGGGGATATAAGGTCCCTGCCCTCGTGGAGCTGTCACCTGGGGAAGGCAGCTTTTTTTTTTTTTTTTTGAGACAGAGTCTCACTCTATTGCCCAGGCTGGAATGTAATGGCATGATCTCAGCTCACTGCAACCTCCACCTCCCAGGTTTAAGTGATTCTCCTGCCTCAGCCTCCTGAGTAGCTGGGATTACAGGCACGCACCACCACACCCAGCTAATTTTTGTATTTTTAGTAGAGACGGGGTTTCACCATGTTGGCCAGGCTGGTGTCGAACTCCTGACCTTGTGACCCACCTCTGTGCCTGGCTAACAGCAGCTTTTAAATCAATATGCAAATAAATATATGTTCACCAGCTGGGCATGGCGGCTTATGCCTGTAATCCCTGCAATAAGGCAGGCAGATCACTTGAGCTCAGGAGTTCAAGACCAGCCTGGGCAACATGATGAAACCCTGCCTCTACCAAAAATATGAAAATTAGCTGGACATGGGAGTGCATGCCTTTAGTCCCAGCTACTTGGAGGCTGAGGTAGAAAGATGGCTTGAGCCCAGGAAGTTGAGGCTGCTGAGCTGTGATTGTGTCACTGCACTCCAGACTAAGACCCGGTCTCAAAAAAAAAAAAAATTTATATATATATATATAGGTGGTAAGGAGAGAGGAGTAGAACCCAGTTTAGAAGGCCTCCCTGAGGAGGCCTGAAGCTGAGATTCCTGAAGGATGAGAGGTTAAGCCCTCCAGGCAGAGGGAACAACATGGTCAAAGGCTCTTGAAATGGGAGGAAACACAATGTTTTCAAACAACTAACAGGAAAGAGGAAAGTGGTGGAGCAGAGCCCAGAGCAAGCAGGACAGTGGTTCCAGAAAAGATTGGAGAGGCAGAGGCAGGACCATGCTGGGTCTTACAGACTGAGGCAAGGAATTCGTTACAAGTGTACCTCTAATGCCTTCTCTCTACCCAGTGCTGGGGAAGAAATGCGCTGGTTTGTTCTGCTAGTTCTGTCCTCCCATGATAGTCATGAAAGCTTGGGGGTTAAAGAAATTTGGCATGAGACAAACCACCAAAAAAATTATCAGCTTCAGCTTCTTTTTAGGTGAGTAACCTCTATGGACTGGGTGGGTGATGCAAAGGTCTTCATCCCCTCTCCCAGCACTGATCACAGGCCTACAGAAATAAATTCATTAATTCAGCAGTCATCGTGTCTGCTGCAGATAGACTCCTTAGTTCATTTGCTTAGATGGTTCTTGAGGTGGAATACTGATTTACTACTTAAAACCTTCAAGGGGGCCGGCGCAATGGCTTACGCCTATAATCCCAGCACTTTGGGAGGCCAAGGCGGGAAGATCGCTGAGGTCAGGAGTTCGAAACCAGCCTGGCCAACATGGTGAAACCCCGTCTCTACTAAAAATACAAAAAAATTAGCCAGGCATGGTGACGCACGCCTGTAATCCCAGCTACTTGGAAGGCTGAAGCAGGAGGCTCACTTGAATCTGGAAGGCAGAGGTTCCAGTGAGCTGACATTGCGCCACTGCACTCCAGCCTGGGTGACAGAGTGAGACTCCAGCTCAAAAAAAAAAAAAAAAAAAAAAACCTATAAGGGGAGGAAAATGTGCACAAATAACTGTAATAAAAGGAAGACAGTGATAAAAAGCTACAAAAGGGTTAACAGATAAGCATTTTCCAAGTAATAAAGCTTTTTCTACTACATGTTACAGGAGCCATTCAGTGCTATTGTAAAGAAACCCAGCACTACAAAGTAGTAAATTATAAGTGATGCAAACACTACCTCCTATAGAAACTCACGGGAAGGGAGGCCAGGTAGAGGCATGCTCCCACACCTGCAGGTGGGCATACAAATCCTCCTTCTGCTACCTTTCCGGAAGAAATTTAGCAATAGAGATCAACAGCGTAAAAAAGAAAAAAAAAAATCGTCTCGATCCAATAATTCCACTTCCAAGAATGTATCCTTAGGAAAAAAATAGAGATTTGTTCAAGGATTTCTGTTGAATTTTCCTCATAAGGTTATTACACTATCAAATAGAAATAATTGAAACACCCAAGTTGGGTTACATTATGGGACATGCCCATGATGGCATCATATTTAACTTAAGTTTTTGAAGCACGGTAGTGACTTTTGGAAAAGGCTCAAGACATCGTTTTAATGAGATGTGCAAACTCATCATTACAATATACTAGAAGAAATGCTTTGACAAACTAAGTGGGAACAACTGGGAGAGTGAAGGATGGAGCATCAGGAACAGGGGCATACGAGTTGGCTCTTACAGGTTGTGGAGGTGTTTCCAGGTGGAAGGGAAGGAGGGACCGAGCAGAGAGCCCTAAGTCCTGAAGACAACTGGGAAGGTAACACACCTCTTGAGAAGGGCATGCAGCAGCCATACCTCTCATCCGCCACGGTCAGCAAACCCATTGTGTTTCCTGGAGTGAGTTGGGCCATCAAGATGGGTGGTGCCCTCCAGCTGGAGAAGAGGGACTCGGCAGGAATCCCTGCCCCAAAGCCTGGCAGCAACGCTCCTCCGCTGCCCTGGGCCGCAGGCTGCTGAGCCCTCTCGCTTTCCTGCGAGCGAAATAAGTCCCAGGGCCAGTGTGGGCCTCCCCACCCAGTGCTTCCGGGGGCGCCAAAAAACGACCTGCCCTGACCCGCAGCGTCGGCGCTGCGCGCAAGCGCAGTCAGCTACTGGACCCGGCCGGTGTGAAGTTTCACACCCAAGAGGATGAAGGGCACCTACCTGGCTTAACAGAACGACTCCCAGGTAAAGGGCCAGACCCGGGTGAGGAGTCGGCACAGGGCCAGAGGTGCCCTGCACACTCAGAGCTCTCCCTTTGAGCTCCTTGCCTTGCTTGGTTCTCCTGGGCCGCAGGCCTCTACCCTGCGCTCTGGGGTTCTGCTGCCTGTTCCTTGCCAGGTCTTTCCCACAGCAACGCCTTTTCTCTTCCTTCTCGAGCCCCTGAGTCCTCCTCCTCCTCTCCCCAGTGCCCCACCTCTGAGGGACAGAAGTGGGGTGGTTTGAGAGCAGGAGACTGGAGGGAAGAAGCAAGTTGGGCCTAGCTGCAAGCACTCCCCGCCCCCGCCCCCGCCAGGCTCTTGGACACTTGACTTCTGTTAGGCCGCACACGGTTTGGTCTGAAGTGTTTTTCTCTTAATAGTTGTGGATCAGCCAGGCTCGGTGGCTCACGCGTGTAATCTCAGCACTTTGGGAGGCCGAGGTGGGTGGATCACCTGAGGTCAGGAGTTCAAGAACAGCCTGACCAACATGGTGAAACTCTGACTCTACTAAAAATACAGAAAATTAGCCGGGCGTGGTGGCGGGTGCGTGTAAGCCCAGCTACTCGGGAGGCTGAGGCAGGAGAATCGCTTGAATCCAGGAGGCAGAGGTTGCAGTGAGCCCAGATCACACCATTACACTCCAGCCTGGGCGACAAGAGCAAAAAACTCTTGTCAAAAAAAAAAAAGTTGTGGATCTTTCTGATTCCTGATCCAATCTGTTCAGGCTGGGGCAGCCCTGGTCTTTCAAACCCGGCAGTGAGCTTGGACAGACCCAGAGGTGTTTGCTCCAGGTAGTAGAAGCGCTAGACAAAATCAGGCTCTTTTCCTGGTTTAGACCTCTCCTAGCTTACAGCACCTTAGGATGTGGGATGTCTGGAGGTCTGTGTAGCTGGAGGACGCTGGGAAATGTGAGGAGAAGATGTTTCCTCCTTAAAATCTGAATGTTTCTGATCACCTGAATTCTCCTGCTAGCCACAGATCCCACTCACTGTTATCTTATCCTTGTCCTTCTGTCATCATTTACCTGCCTAATCCCTGAAGGTAGTGAGTTTCCTGTTACTGGAAGTGCACTTCTCCGGGCCCTTACTTGTAGAAGTTCTCACAGATGCGGCTTCTCCTCTGGCTCAGATCATGTCTACCATGAACGAAGCAGCCCACCGGCTGTCCAAAAGTGGGACGAGCCTCTATGCAGTGCTGGAGCTTAAGAAGGGTGCCTCACCTGAAGATGTCAAAAAATCCTACAGGTTCAGACCTCAGTCCTTTATTGATCCTTGGAATTTCCCCCTTAAAGCCTTTTTCTTTCTGTATCTGTTTTGCTATCTGACTCTTCTTTTTTATTTTTATTTTTTGAGAGAAAGTCTCACCCTGTCCCAAAGCAGAGACAGAGACTGTTGAGCCTTCTGAGGAGCTGGGACTACAGGCGTGCACCACCACGCCTGGCTAATTTTTGTATTTTTAGTAGAGACAAGGTTTTGTCATGTTGGCCAGGCTGTTCTCAAACTCCTGACCTCAGGTGATCTACCCGCCTCGGCCTCCCAAAGTGCTGGGATTACAGGCGTGAACCACTGTGCCCGGCCTACGACCCTTTTTTTGTTTGTTTGTTTGTTTGTTTGGAGACAGAGTCTCACTCTGTTGCCCAAGCTATAGTGCAGTGGTGCAGTCTCAGGTCACTGCAACCTCCGCCTTCCTGGTTCAAGTGATTCTCCTGCCTCAACCTCCCGAGTAACTGGGATTACAGGTGCCTGCCACCACGCCTAGCTAATTTTTTGTATTTTTGGTAGAGACAGGGTTTCACCATGTTGGCCAGGCTGGTCTCAAACTCCTGTCCTCATGATCCGCTCACCTCAGCCTCCCAAAGCGCTGGGATTACAATTGTGAGCCAATGCGCCCGGCCCTATGACCCATTTTTAAGTTGCAACAAGCCCTCACTTTCGGGCCACATGGGGCCATCACCCTCTTCATTATAGTATGGGAAGGAGTTTAAACTTTGGATGCTTGCCTCCATCCTTGTACCACATCTCATGCATTCCTTCTGCACTCTCCAGAGACGAATCCCTGTCATTCATCCTAAGCCTCCTTCCCCAGCCATTCCCCATTGCTTCCCCACCCTCCTTTTGGGTATCGCCTGGGTAGGAAACTGGCCTTGCAGTATCATCCCGACAAGAATCCAGGGAATACTCAAGCAGCAGAAATATTCAAAGAGATCAACGCAGCTCATGCCATACTGAGCGACCCAAAGAAGCGGAAAATTTACGACCAGCATGGCTCATTGGGAATATATCTGTATGATCACTTTGGTGAAGAAGGCGTCAGATACTATTTTATTCTGAATAGTTGTTGGTTCAAGGTACACAACTCTCTAGGTCCCTTAAGAATAAGGAAACAAGGGTGACCTTCCTCTCCGTATGACAAATGCTTCTGTTGTCTCATTTTCTGGGTGCCGGGAGGGTTGAGGGAGGGAAGCTTGAGTAGTCATATAGAAAACTGCTGGACTGAGGCCCTTCTCGCCTACCTTTTAGACACTTGTCATCCTGTGTACACTGCTCACTTGTTGCTGTTTCTGTTGTTGCTGCTGTTTTTGCTGTGGAACACTTAAACCACCACCTGAGCAGGATAGTGGGAGAAAATATCAGCAGAACGTCCAGAGTCAGCCTCCAAGGTCAGGTGAGAACTGTAAGCAGGGGCTGTGAGGTAAGAAATGCCTGGATTGGGAATGAAAGAAATGATTGGGGTCAGGTGTGTTGGCTCATGCCTGTAATCCCAGCACTTTGGGAGGGCGAGGCAGATTACCTGAGGTCAGGAGTTTGAGACCAGCCTGGTCAACATGGAAAAACCCTGTCTCTACTAAAAATACAAAAATTAGCTGGGCATGGTGGCACCTGCCTGTAGTCCCAGCTACTTGGGAGGCTGAGGCAGGAAAATCGCTTGAACCTGGGAGGCAGAGGTTGCAGTGAGCCGAGATTGTGCCGCTGCACTCCAGCCTGGGTGACAGAGCAAAACTCCATCTCAAAAAAAAAAAAAAAATAAGAAAGAAAGAAAAGAAAGAGTCTGGGCACGGTGGCTCAAACCTGTAATCCCAGCAGTTTGGGAGGCTGAGGCAGGGGGATCACTAGGTCAGGAGGTTGAGACCAGCCTGATCAACATGGTGAAACCCTGTCTCTACTAAAAATACAAAAATTAGCTGGGTGTGGTGGCGGTTGCCTGTAAACCCAGCTACTTAGGAGGCTGAGGCAGGAGAATTGCTTAAACCCAGGAGGCAGAAGTTGCAGTGAGCCAAGATCGTGCCACTGCACTCTAGCCTGGGTGACAGAGTGACAGAGTGAGACTCTGTCTCAAAAAAAAAAAGAAAGAAAGAAAGAAAGAAATGGTTGGTGGTGAGAAAGACCTGTGAAAATGGCAGGTTAACCCCTAAATATGACAATTTCAAGTCTGGCACTGGGACAAAGTGAAGAAAAAAAAAGATCGATACGTTTCTGTTCACCTTACATGACTAACTGACAGTTTGAATGTAGTGTCAGCTCCTGTTAAGCTAAGGAATGGGGTGGGAGAGTGTGTCTAGAAAGGACAGTAGGTGAAGACAGATTTGAGGATGCAATTTTTGTTGTTGTTGTTTAGTTGTTGGTGGTAGTGTTGTTGTTGAGATGTAGTCTCAGTCTGTCATCCAGGCTGGAGTGCAGTGGCACCATCTCAGCTCATTTCAACCTCCGCCTCCCGGGTTTAAGCGATTCTCCTGCCTCAGCCTCCCGAGTAGCTGGGATTACAGATGTGTGCCACCATGCCTGGCTAATTTTTTATTTTTAGTAGAGTTGGGGTTTCGCCATGTTGGCCAGGCTGGTCTCCAACTCCTGACCTCAGGTGATCCACCTGCCTTGGCCTTCCAAAGTGCTGGGATTATAGGCGTGAGCCACTGTGCCTGGCGGGATGCAATTTTTTCCGTCTACTCAAAGGAAAGGGCCAGTTGCAGTGGCTTGTGCCTGTAATCCCAGCACTTTGTGAATCCAAGGTGGGCAGATCACTTGAACTCAGAAGTTTGAGACCAGCCTTGGCAACATCATGAAACCCAGTATCTACAAAAAAAAAAAAAGTCAGCCGGGCATGGTGGTGCACACCTGTAGTCTCAGCTACTGGGGTGGCTGAGGTGGGAGGATCACTTGAGTCCGGGAGGTTGAGGTTGTGGTTACAGTGAGCTGTGATCATGCCACTGTACTCCAGCCTGGGTGACAGAGTGCCACCCTGTATCAGAAAAAAAAAGAAAAAGAAGAAGGAAAGAAGGAGGAGGGGGAGGGGAAGAAGATAGGGAGGAGGAAGAAGAACAAGAAGAGGAGGAGGAGGAGGGTAAGAGGAAGAGGAAGAAAAGAAAAAAGAAAAGTCTGAGATCATTCCCACCCCAAATAAATTTTTACAAGTGGATTGAACTTCACACCAGTGCCACCTGGTGATGCTAATGAGTAACTGCAAGGTAATGGTTTTCTCATCAGTACACCACAAAAAGTTACTAAACGTTTATATATGTAAACATATATATAATTCCATCATAGGAGCCAAAGTTGATTTTAGAAGAGAGGAAAATAACGAAGATGATTTTTAAGAGATGAAGAAGGATGAGGTATGTAAACTGAAAGGCAGCAATAGTTATCAGATAAGAAAAGCATGTAAGCTAACTTCAGATGAGTCATTAGTAGAAAGTTTACATCTTTACAGTATGGACTATGTGTTTATATCCTTACATGTGGGGGTTTGCCTTAAGTTCTAGGTAATTATTCCTTCTGATTAATAAAGCGCCACCTTCTTCCGCCACTAGGTGCTGACCCAGTGAGAGTACCTTCTGCTGCCCAGTCCCCGGGACACATTGAAGAGAGGAGCAAGTAGCCCTGTCCTGACATTGACCCTGATTTGACCCCTCTTCTTTTAAGAATCTCAAGAATCTCTTCAGAAGCATTGATGACGTTGGTCCCAGTAAGGACATCACCTCTGCCCTTGACACCACAACTATGTATGGACTTTGCCCAGCTACTCTTCCTTTTTAGTTGCAGTCCTGATTTTACTCCATCAGAAAGCCGCCCTCCCCTGCCTTCCCTTATGAGGTCTCAGGCAGTGGTGGCAGATTTTTCCTGAAGAGACTTTTTCCTGTGCCTGCCTTGTTATTGGAACCAGTGCCAGCTGGTAGGGTCCCTGAGCCCCTTGCGATATCACCACCAAGAGCCTGATAACTGAGCAGGGCGGATCCTGTCCCTGGAGCTACTGCACCAGTTAATTCTCCCTTGTTGCAACTCTGTGTACCAAGAACCCCTAGCATCAGCCTCATTCCTAAACCAATAACGCCTTTATGGAGCTGGTCTCACCTTCTGGTGCCCACGGCCGTTGGCATTGCCAGCCTCGTTCCATGCCACTATGAGTCAACTCAGGAAAACTGCGAGTGCATTTGAGGCTTAGGGGTAGTCATTCCATCTTTAGATTCTCCTTGGACTTCAGCTACCAGAACGGCATGCATTAGCCTTGGTCCTGTGGGTTAACTGAAGTTCAGACATCAGTGCCAGCTTGCCTCCATCCTTTTCACATCTTATGCAGGCCAATTGACATATAATTTGTTCTCAAAAATAGGGGCATGAAATACGTGATCCGGAGAAGATTGCACTTTCTGGACTCTTTTCCCACTCTTGCCTCTTTGTGCTGCTGTTTCGTATCCTCCTCACACTGTGTATTTCCTACCCACTCAGGGTCACTACCTACTAACTCCTCAGACTTCTCTTTCTGGACTGGGAGAAGGGCTAAAGAATGGCGGTAAATAAAAGAGCTTTTGTGGCCGGGCGCGGTGGCTCAAGCCTGTAATCCCAGCACTTTGGGAGGCCGAGACGGGCGGATCACGAGGTCAGGAGATCGAGACCATGCTGGCTAACACGGTGAAACCCCGTCTCTACTGAAAAATACAAAAAATTAGCCGGGCGTGGTGGCGGGCGCCTGTAGTCCCAGCTACTCGGGAGGCTGAGGCAGGAGAATGGTGGGAACCCGGGAGGCGGAGCTTGCAGTGAGCTGAGATCTGGCCACTGCACTCCAGCCTGGGCGGCAGAGCGAGACACCGTCAAAAAAAAAAAAAAAGAGCTTTTGTCCAATCCCAAGGCATATTTTGGACCCAGAAAAGACAAATTGTGTCTGGGGTGGAGAAAAAAGGCCTAAAGAAATTGCTTCTTGGCCTTTTGGCTAATATCAAGTGGAGAAAAAGACCTGTAGGAGAAAAAGAAGACCAGTGCTCACAACTGGGGCGAGCCTGGCTTGGAGAGGAGGAGTCCTGGACAACTGTGGAGCTGGGGCAGAGGCTTCCTGGAGCCTTATGATTATGACTTTGTCAGTGCTCTAAAATTTCCCTGGAGGTTGATTCCCTGGGTGCCCAAAATAGGTCCCTAGCATTCATGTCCTTTCTGCCCAGCTCACCTTCTCCCAATTTCCTAACAAATTTGAAGTCCTTGGAGTGGCTCCAGGGATCTGTTCATGAACCAGAATCCCACATTTCCTCAGGCGCATGCTCATAGGTAGGTCCAGGCCTTGGCACAACACTCATTTCTAGCGTCTTGAGCTTCATTTCCTAGGGTGATATAAGAAAAGGCAGGCAAGAACAAAAATGAGCCAGAGGTATTGGACAAGAGGTTTGATGGAGTCTCTGGAGCTGCTGTTCTGAATCACACAGTCTTGAGGAGGAGGACCAGGGTCACTGGCTGAGCCTGTGGAGGAGGCAACTGCTACTGACTCTAAGTCTGGCAAGATCTTTCCTCCCACCCTGAGCTATGTATGGGTGCCTCTCACACAGGCAGATTTAGATTCTGTATCACTGTCCTGGAAGAAGGGCCCAAGCCAGAGCAGGGGTCCTGGGCTCAGAGGAGCCTTCAGAGTGAGAGGGCAGCACCTTTGCTGACCCACCTTTCACTGTAAGCAGTGGCGCTTGCCCCTGCCCTTGCTCAGGGGAGTCACCCATTCCTGAGTGAGTCAGGGTCATTCACTACGTGACAGCTGTGGCTCGCCTTACATGAGCTAAATTGGGAATTGGAATGTCATGCAGATGCCCCTTGTCTCCCCACCCCCACAGTAAAATTAATCTCCTCTCTGGGGAGTAAGGGACAAACAGTGCTACCCACAGAGTGAACAAGAGAGTCATTTGGGAAACAAAAGGAGGACTTTACAGAGAGAGAGGGATAGCTAAAACTACGTGAGCCTGCCGAGGGTGCAGAGCAGAAAGTAGAGACAGAGAAGTGTCTGAAGACTGCTATCTGGGACGAGACAAGTTGTTAAAGGGACAGGAGAGATAGCAGAGCTATTTCAAGAGTGAGGCACAGAAGGGAATCCACAGGCCATCTGAGTGAGGAAGGGTCTACAGACAGTGAGTGAAGGCCAGGAGCAGGACCCAGGCCAGGGTAGGCACAACCACCGAGGGGATGAACTTCACCGTGGGTTTCAAGCCGCTGCTAGGGGATGCACACAGCATGGACAACCTGGAGAAGCAGCTCATCTGCCCCATCTGCCTGGAGATGTTCTCCAAACCAGTGGTGATCCTGCCCTGCCAACACAACCTGTGCCGCAAGTGTGCCAACGACGTCTTCCAGGTGGGCGCCAGGGATGGGACAGGGCCAGGTAAAGCAATGTAGACCTGTGGGGAACTGATCAGGTCAGAGCTAAGACCCCAGAAAGTGATGGATAGAGTGCTCTCTGAGGTGGGTGGTGGCTGTTGTGGCTGGAGAGCAGAAGGGCTGGGGTCCAAGCAAATCCCAGAGCAAGCATGAGTCAGCAGCTGCCCTGCAGGCTGGCAGGTACAGCCTGTCCATAGACGGCAGCTGGAGTGCTGGGATCTGCTGAGGAAAGGAGACCCTGTGGAAACTGGGAGGGAGGGGATCCTACACCGGCCTTTTAAGAGCCTGTGCCAGACTCTGCATTCCAGTTTGGAGTTTCACACTTTGAGAGCATTGCGGAAAATACGGAGAAAAGATTAATGAGATAATGAAACGTTGAAAAACAAACAAACAAAAAAACCCAACCCTGTGAGAAAGCTCCATAATGGCAGTAAAACGATTTGTGTTTAAGGAAAGTTCAGGGCATCCGTTGTGGGGGACAGAGTTAGACATAGTGGGCAGGAAACTGGGAACTCTCCCCAACTTGAGTTCATACCTGTTACCTCCAGATTGTTGAGTAAAGAGGCCTACTGGTTCAAAGCTATTGAGGTCACTTGACAAGCAGAGAGAAGGCAAAGAAATTTACTTCTTAGAAGTCTAGCCAGTTTTGGTTTATTTGTGGTCATGGAGCCAAGCATAGCTAATCAAATTCACAGATACCATTTTAGCCACTGGTTTAGAAATAAAAGCTGCATATACCAGAATGGATTATAAGTGGGCTTTTTTTTCTTTTCCTATGCTACCGGGGAGGTTCTAGTAGGCTGTGAAATGGAATAGAGATCAGGGAGAGTGAGGGGCAAAGGCACACACACACACACACACACGCACGCGGCCTTGCCAATTAAGCAAAAGCCCTGAATGTGGCCGGGCGCGGTGGCTCACACCTGTAATCCCAGCACTTTGGGAGGCGAGGCCGGCGGATCACAAGGTCAGGAGTTCGAGACCAGCCTGGCCAATATGGTGAAACCCCATCTCTACCAAAACTACAAAAATTAGCTAGGCGTGGTGGCAGGCGCCTGTAGTCCCAGCTCCTCAGGAGGCTGAGGCAGGAGAATCGCTTGAACCCAGAAGGCGGAGGTTGCCATGAGTCGACATCATGCCACTGCACTCTGACCTGGGTGACAGAGCAAGACTCTGTCTCAAAAACACAAAAACAAAAACAAACCTTGAATAGACCAGAGCTGGCTTAGTCTGTGTGTCAGTGATACAGAACATCCCAAACAAGTATTCTTCAGTGTCAGAAATGATGAGGAAATGTGTTAAACACAAGGGATTTTTAACCTAACCAAGAAAATACTTCCCTTTTAAGTTCCTCGGGGCAGCTTGTTTGGGAAAGGAAAGGGCTGGCTAGGTCCCGCCATCCCACGATGTACCCTGTGACCCGCCCCTTGTGTGTCTGCTGTGTGCCATCTTCACTGAAGACCAGCACTCTGTGGTCTCTCCTGCCATCTTCCCATTGAGGCCCATTCTCTCTCCTATTCTTTTATGTGTCCAAACCTGCCATTATTCAGCTCCAGAGTATCTCAGAGGCAGGAGATTTTCCATCTTGGGGGACCTAGACCAAATGCTATGTCTCCTCATCCTGGGCGTGAAGTCCTGCATGAGAGGCAATGCTTTGCCCACCATCTTGGTGTTTCCTTGGTCTGAGGAACTGAACATCCTTCAGGCTGAGATGCCTAGGAGGGAATGGCGGAAATATTTTGCCATCCTTTCTCATGAACTTACAGTGAAATATCCTCTCACTGGAACTTGAAATATGTGAAAACAAAGAGAAGTTTTGAAAGTTAAGGTGACATATCCTGTAGAAAAGTGGTCAGAATGTCCAACAGCATTCCTGGGTGCCTCTGTCATCTGGCAGAGGAGCCCAGGAACAGGCCTCATACATGGAGGCTAGAATGTGTTCAAGTGACCTGCTTGTTTAAGTCAACCCTTTCTACCCAAGCACACTGTTTCAGTTCCAGAAAGCTCTGGAATACTGATCTGGGCTCAGAGAGACCTTGGAATGGCTTGGGGCAAACCCTGTACAGAATATTTGGAGATAACGTGATACCCAGGGCTTTGGGGTGGCCCTGTGGGTCTGGAGTGATGTGTGTCGTTTGAGGTGCAGAGCAGCCCTGGCCCCTCCAAGGAGGAAGAGGGAAGAGCTCATCCCTTGCTGCTTATTTGGGAGGGCCTGGTGGGAGGCTGACCCAGTTCTTCAGCTGCACTCAAGTCTGTATATCTCAATATATCTCAGTAGATCTCCCTCTGAAAGATGAGCAGATTTAGTTTTTTCGCACATTGCCTCCACATTTTGACAACTGTAGGCATAATCAGATTGTCTGTTTTCTAAGTATGGGGCAAGAATAGAACTTTTGGAAAGAATAGGACTTTTCCTCTATCTTCAAACCACTTAGGAAGAATACCCTTAGAGTGTTGCCTAGAAAGTTAACGGTTATCAAAGCGATACAAGTATATCATTTAGAATTTGTAACATGTAAACATACTGTTTTCAAGCAGTGTAGGGGTTCATATCATGAAAAGCAAATCTGCTATTCACCTCAGACCCTCAACTGTCTTCACCAGATAGAAGCAACTATTACCAACTTTCTTGGGAATACTTTCAGAAAATTTCCACAAATCAGCACATGTTTGCATGTGTATATGTTCTCAGGCGAGACCCATCGCCCCCCACCTGCCTTGGTTCACTTACTCGCTGTGGCTGATTGTCCGTATCCACCATTCAGATTTATGTCTTCCTTTTTCAATAGCTGTGTAGTTTTCATTGTTATATCTGGACCACAGTCTACTTAAATAATCTGTCCTCTAAAACATTTAGATGGTTTCCCGTGTTTTATTGTCCTAAAAACTGCCGTGATGGACAACAAACAAGAGTTTTTGGGAATTGCGATTTTTATAAGACCGAGTTAACTAGAGAGCCAGGAAGCAAAATTTGAAAACAATTTATTTTAAATTAGTGGCTACATGAGGTGGCTCACGCCTGTAATCCCAACACTTTGGGAGGCTGAGACAGGAGGATCACTTGAGCCCAGGAATTCGACAGCAGCCTGGGCAACATAGTGAGACCTCATCTCTACAAAAAAGAAAATACTGTTAGTTGAACAGTATTAAGGGGTTGGGAGGAAATCATCCATAATCTTACCTCCCCAGTACAGTTATTTTTATTTTTGCATATTACTTTGTTTTTTGTTTTTGAGATGGTGTCACACTATGTTACCCAGGCTGATCTTGAACTCCTGGGCTCAAGTTATCTTTCTGCCTCAGCCTCTGGAGTGCATACCACCAAGCCCAGCAATTTTTGCATATTACATTCAAGCCCATATCCCCAAACATTTTTACATAGTGGCCATCTTAATGTATTTCTTTTTAGAGCTGTAACAACTCTTTCTCTCTGAATTGAAACAGAATGAAACACCAAGACACCACATTAACCCCCTCTAATTTCTTCCTCCTCCTTTCCCCACACTTGCACCCACTCAGCTACCAAGAACTTCCACTAAAGGAAAGCTGTTGGTGTGGGAATTTGACACAAACATCTTCCCATGTGTTTCTGTATTTGTAAATTCTATTCACTCCTAAACGGCTTTAAAGCAAGCCTTCAGTTTATTTTTATACCTGCCTCCACTTCACTGTGGGCACTTGTTTTTGAGCCTGCAACATGTTGTAGTTTAACAGACGACCAAAAGGCCTTGTAGGAAGGTTGTTCTGGAACAGCTTTTCTGGAGGATGTCTGTCTACAGAGGGACTTGCAGGGGGGGATTGTCAAGAAAGGAGCCTCCTTCTCTGATAAGGGGCAGTCTGAGAGAGATGACTTTTGTTTTGCGCCACCCAAATTCCGTTTCTTTATCCTCTAGTTGTTAGGACCAGGTGTTGTCAGGTACAGGCCTGCCAGAGAAGATTCTACCCAGCCTGCCTCCTCGACCACTTCTACCCATTCTGAAGGCGCCAGGACTTCTTCAGTCCAACTTCGGGCCGGTCTGCCCGATGCGAAATTGGTTCACTAAAATTTTGTGAATTGCATTAAATTTGTAGCAGGGTTAGGGCTCTTCTGTAGGGAAGAATCTTGATTTAGTGAGAACGAAAACCTAGATTGAGGCTTAGCACTCCTAGATCCTCCTCTGACAGGTTTCTTTGTTAATTTACCACACAGTGCAGTCAGGCTATTTCGTCACTTCAAGCCTGTTTACATGACTATAAATGAAAAGGGTGTTTATTTATTTATTTATTTTTATTTTATTTTATTTTTTTTGAGGCGGAGTCTCACTCTGTCACCCAGGCTGGAGTGCGGTGGGCAATCTCGGCTCACTGCAAGCTCCGCCTCCTGGATTCACGCCATTCTCCTGCCTCAGCCTCCTGAGTAGCTGGGACTACAGGCGCCCGCCACCACGCCCGGGTAATTTTTTGTATTTTTAGTAGAGATGGGGTTTCACCATGTTAGCCAGGATGATCTCGATTTCCTGACCTCGTGATCCGCCCGCCTCGACCTCCCAAAGTGCTGGGATTACAGGCGTGAGCCACCGCACCCGGCCTATTTATTTATTTTTGAGACAGGATCTCATTCTATCACCCGGGTGAAGTGTAGTGGTGTGATGATGGCTCACTGCAGCCTCGAGTTCTCAGGCTCTAGCCATCCCTCCCACCTCAGCCTCTTAAGTAGCTGGGACAGCAGGCATGCACCACTATACCTGGCTAATTTTTTTGTAATTTTTTGTAGAGAAAAGGGTCTATGTTGCCCAGGTTGTTCTCCAACTCCTGGACTCAAGGGATCCTCCCACCTCAGCCTCCCAGAGTGCCGGGATGAGCCACTGTGCCTGGCAGAAAAGGGGGTTTTAAACTGATTTTTTTTCCCCCAGAAACAGGGTCTCAGTCTGTCGCCCAGGCTGGAGTGCAGTGGCACGATCATAGGCCACTGTAACCTTGAACTCCTGAGCTCAAACAGTCCTCCTGCCTCAGCCTCTCAAGCAGCTAGGACTATAGGCATGCTCCCCCACACCCAGCCAATTAAAAAAAAATGTTTTTGTAGAGACAGAGTCTTACTATGTTGCCCAGGCTGGTCTCAAACTCCTGGCCTCAAGCGATCCTCTCAGTTCAGCCTCCAAAAGCTCTGGGGTTATAGGCGTGAGCCACTGCACCTGGCCTTAAACTGACCTTTAACATCTCTTGCAATTCTAATGATTTGGTTTCACAAAGTCGAAGATATTTTTGTGGCTTTCCATTTTTTGAGGGCATTCCATTCTGTGCCCACTGCCCTAATTTGGCCCACTCTTCTGCTCATCGCTCCTCCTTCCAAGCAGTAGGGCTTGGTTTACCAGCCCCTTGGGCCAGACTCTTCCCTAGGTTCTGCCGCCCATAGCTAGCCCTCCGTTTACAGTCCCTCTTATACCTGCAGTTCAGCTTTTACCAAAACCTGGATTCTTCTCAGACTCTTCGGCTTTTCTCCAAATGTCTGGTCTTCTGCCTGCCGTTTTCCCAAGGTTTTTCCAGCATATTCTGAGTGTCTGGCTCACAGAACTTGCACGGTCCATCATTCATCATTGGCCAGGCCTTCAGGTTAGGGGAAATAGCCTCCAAAAAGCCCCCTTTGCATCCAGAACCTGTGTCCCAAATTAGCACCTCTCTGGATAGCCAGGGAGGAGAGAAAACATTCTGACATAAGTATGGATTTGCTAGACTAGCTGCATTTACAGAGCATCTTTCGAGATGGAACATTTCTATTAGATGCTATGCAATATTACAAAGGAAATAGCAGGCGTCGTAAAGCCTAAAAGAGAGAAAGAGAGCTCGTGGCATATATTCCACACAACAGCCTTGAACATAGCCTAGAATTAAATTCCACTTATTTGTTCCACTCCATCTTATCCTTCACAGTGGAGAAAGAACAGTCATTTCATACCCTGTGGTTCTGTGTGGTCATTTCTTTTTAAGGTCTAGATTAGGATTGTTAACAGCCCTCTGTGTTTGTGCAGTGCCTTATAATTTATAGAATACTTTCACAAACATGATTCCATTGGAGTTAGATCGAATGGACGTTATCTCTGTTTTACAGAAGAGAACACAGGAAACAGGTCACAGTCACACAAAGGGAAAGACTAGGGACATAAATCTAGGTGTTCTGTTACATTTCCTAGAGTGATGGAATTTCCTCTACACACCACATCATTGGCACATGAAGTTTTACTTTATGGGGCTGGCTTCCTTGCATAAATGTAAGATTGAAAGAAAGAACAAGACATTTATGTGTATAATAGAACCAATCAGTCTCGAAATTGAAAGATAAACAGAAGCAGAAGATAGGATTTTTCTAACTGGACATTAGTCAGCTGAAAGATCTTTAGCCTAATGTAGAGACTGTCAGCTATGAAGATGTATTAAGGAAGTTATCATGTATCCCTTACAGTATAAAATCCTTACTTATGATGAGAAAATTGAGGGACTTATAATCAGGGTAGGGAGTAATTTTTTGTGTGTACCATGGATCAATTTGTCAGTGTGTGAAACCTATGGATCCTTTCTAATAACAATATTTTTAAATGCGTACCATATAATACATATGATTATAAAGGAAACTGATGGCATTAGAATACAGCATATATTCTCAATGGGAGCGATATTGCTCTCAAGGGGAAAAAAATTGATTCTTGGAAGGGGGCTCTTGTTACCCAGGCTGGAGTGCAATGGCGCGATCTCGGCTCTCCGCAACCTCCACCTCCCCGGTTCAAGCGAGTCTCCTGCCTTAGCCTCCCAAGTCGCTGGGATTACAGGCACGTGCCTGGCTAATTTTGTATTTTTAGTAGAGACGGGGTTTCTCCATGTTGGTCGGGCTGGTCTCAAAACTGCCGACCTCAGGTGATCCGCCTGCCTCGGCCACCCAAAGTGTTGGGATTACAGGTGTGAGCCACCACACATGGCCAAATTTTACTCTTTTTATGTGTAAAGGGTAGATAAGCATGCGTTACATAAACAGATACACAGTGTATCTATGATGTTAATATTTAACGGGGGGAATGGGAGCTATTGGGAGGAAATGTCTAAAAAGGATCCTGAGCAGTGGGACACACCTACAGTCCCAGGTACTCAGGAGGCTAAAGCAGGAGGATCGCTTGAGCCTAGGAGTTTGAGGCCAGCCTGAGCAACATAGCGAGACCTTATCTCTCTCTCTCTCTCTCTCTTTTTTTTTTTTTTTTCTGAGGCAGAATCTCACTCAGTAGCCCAGGCTGGAGTGAGGTGGCTTCATTTCGGCTCACTGCAAACTCCACCTCCCAGGTTCAAGCGATTCTCATACCTCAGCTTCCCGAGTAGCTGGGATTACAGGTGCATGCCACCATGCCCAGCTAATTTTTGTATTTTTAGTACAGACAGGGTCTCACCATGTTGGCCAGGCTGGTCTCAAACTCCTGACCTCAAGTGATCTGCCCACCTTCCTGACTTTTGCCATAGCTATGTACTACCTGTACTATAATTTAATAGTTCTATTTTAAAACACTCACTTTTAGGCTGGGTGCAGTGGCTCACACCTGTAACCCCAGCACTTTGGGAGGCCAAGGCAGATGGATCACTTGAGCTCAGGAGTTTGAGACCAGCCTAGACAACATGGTGAAACCCTGTCTCTACTAAAATATAAAGAAATTAGCCGGGTGTGGTGGTGAACGCCTGCAGTCCCAGCTACTCAGGAGAGTGAGGCTAGAGAATCACTTGAGCCCGGAAGGCGGAGGTCGCAGTGAGCCGAGATTGTACCACTGCATTTTAGCCTGGGCTGCAGGAGTGAAACCTTGTCTCAAAAACAAACAAAAAGAAATGACTTTTAAACCTTAAATATTTACTTTATCCGTATTCTACACAATGAAATCCATGAAAAATTGTCAGTTTTGTGGGCTGTTTTTTTTTCCTAATATGCATTAGAATTAATACATAAAAAATCTTGAACATCCATCCCCATACCGCCTCCAGTCTTCATGCTTATCATCAGTATTATACCATATTTTGGGAAATACAATGAGGGCCTCTAAGCAATATGAGCCAGAGGCCCTGGAAAGTCCGAAGGATAAACTTTACTATTTTATTACAAGTCAAATGTAGTCTTAATGCCAGAAAGCACACGTATGTAAATATTGGCCAGAGAGACTAGCAGAGGAAATGGGGTTAGGATTTGGCTGGGGGCTAGCATTGCTGAAGCAATCACAGAAGGGAAGGGCTGCCCTGGAGGTTAAGAAGAAAGCCAGCCAGGCCCCACAGAGGATATGGCCGGAGGAACTGGACTTGTGAATCAGGAGGGAACTCTGGGACTGGGGGATAAAAGGCTACATGGAAAATACTGGACTGTGGTGTCCGCAACAGGGAGCGGCACCAGCCCTGAGCCAGACAGTGAGGAAGGCAGAGGTGCAGCCTCTCCCCACCGCCCTGCCCTCTGAGCTCATACACTCCCAATTTCTCTCTCCCAAGAAAGAAACTCTTCAAAGGACTTAGGGTTGGACTGCCTGAGTACTGATGCCTCTTAGCCCTCTGGGCTCCAGAAGAAATGCAATGACTAACCAATGAGATGAGCTGCTAAAGAAATGGCTTTGGCAGGCAGGAGAGTGGTGAAGAGGTAGTGTCAGTGTGCCTCCTTCAGTTCTGGCTGTCAGGAGTTTGAAGGAAGACATTGGCCAAAATAACCCAAGTCCTGATTACTTTTTTCTTTCTAAAAATTGTAAGCCTGGCATGGGGGCTCACCCCTGAAATCCCAGCACTTTGGAAGACTGAGTTAGGAGGATCGCTTGAGGCCAGGAATTTGACATCAGCCTGGGCAGCCTAGCAAGACCCTATCTCTGCAGAAATATTTTTTAAAAATTAGCTGGGCTTGGTGGCACACCTGCAGTCCCCACTACTCAGGAGGCTGAGGTGGGAAGATCCCTTGAGCCCAGGAAGTTGAGATGACAGAGAGAGAGATCTTGTCTCAAAAAAATTTTTTTATTTTTGTAAAATGCACATGAAGTGAAATGTACCATCTTAACCATTTTTTAAATGCACAGTTCAATGGCATTAAGTACATTGACATTGTTGTAAAACCGTTGCCACTATCCATCTCCAGAACTTTATCACCACCCCAAACTGAAACCCCACACCCCTTAAACAACACCTTCCTACTCCGCCTCCTTCCAGCAACTGGCAACCACCATCCATCCTATGCCAGGTGCCTCAGTTAAGAGGAATCATACAATATTTGTCCTTTTGTATCTGGTTTATTTTGCTTAGCATAATGTCTTCAGGGTTTATCCATGTTACAGGCTGCAGATCTAGTTACTTTTAGCTGATAATTTCTGTTGTAATCTATGTGATTTTTATCAGCATCATCCATGCTACTATGTCAAATGTGTATTTTTTTCTTTGTTGATATTTACTTGATTTCTTTCCTTAATTCTGCCAGCTCTCTTTTCTTCTCCAGCTTTGATCACTTATATCTCTTTGTTTTTGTTATTTCTTTTAAAATGGTATATCGAAATGGCATTGATTCTTAGAGTATCTGTCCCTTGTTTGTCAAGTTTTCTTTTTTCTTTTGTTTTTGTATTATCTAGTTTGCATCTTTTGTTGGATTCTGTCTGCTTATCACTCATCTTTCATCAGGGTACTTTTATCTGGAGCTGAAGGTGAATTCTTGACTCAACCACCCTGTTTATCTTGGCTTTCTTTCACTGACCTCTTAAATATAAGCTGCCTGGTTGGATGTTGTCATTGGTTTGCAATCTCTCTTTAGTTCTGTGCCTTCTTTGGTGGATAGAGGGGTATGACCTGAATTAATAGGTAATTGAGTGTCTCAGTTTGGTTATGTTGTCTCGGAATATTTTTCACGCAGAATCCGGTGACTTATCTACCATAGAGGCACACACAGGTCCATGGGAGGAGGTCTCCCCTGAGACTTGAGCTATTTCCTTTCCATTTCACAGACAAACAGGTCATTCTGGTTGAAAGCAACCATGGCACACAGGGTTTTAATTTGATGAGTCATCTTTTGTTGATCTTTGCTTAAATAGCTTTAGCCCACCATTGCATATTTGGTTTTCAGGCTGTAGTTTCTTTCCTCTGTGAAGGTTTGAGGTTTGTTCCTTCATTACCCTTTTACTTGTTTTACTTTTAAAAATTTAAAAAAACAAAAACAAACAAACAAACAAAAAACAGCCAGGTGTGGTGGCTCACGCTTGTAATCCCAGCACTTGGGAGTCTGAGGTGGGCGGATCACCTGAGGTCAGGATTTCGAGACCAGCTTGGCCAACATGGGGAAACCCGGTCTCTACTAAAAATACAAAAAATTAGCCGGGCATGGTGGCGGGCACCTGTAATCCCAGCTACTCGGGAGGCTGAGGCAGGAGAATCGCTTGAACCCGGGAGGTGGAAGTGACAGTGAGCCGAGATCCTGCCACTGCACTCCAGCCTGGCAACAGAGTGAGACTCTGTCTCAAAAACAACAACAACAACAAACTGCCTCTGCCTGAGACTCAGAGAAATGAATATTAGCTCTAAGGGTTTGTTCTGTTTTTTGTTTGTTTGTTTTGTTTTTGAGACAGGTCTCACTCTGTCACCCACGCTGTAGTGCAGTGGCGTGATCACAGCTCACTGCAGCCTTGACTTCCTGGGCTCAAGTGATCCTCCCACCTCAGCCTCCCAAGTACCTGGGACTAAAGGCATGAGCCACCTTTTTTTGTGGAGATGGGGTTTCACTGTACTGCCCAGGCTGGTCTTGAACTCCTGCACTCAAGCCATCCTGCTGCCTTGACCTCCCAAAGTGTTAGGATTACAGGCGTGAGCCACCATGCACAGCCTGGCCTAAGTTTTATTGTGTCTGACAATGGAACACAATGATTATTAGGACAGGCTCTGGAGTCAAGAGTGCCTAAGTTCCGGTATTGGCTTTGCCACCTATTAGCTCACGACCATGTACAATTTATTTAGTTTCACTGGGACACAATTTCCTCATCCTTGAAATGGGGCTAAGAGTATTACCTACTTCAGGGCCAGGCACAGTGGCTCATGCCTGTAATCCTAGCACTTTGGGAGACCGAAGCGGGTGGATCACGAGGTCAGGAGATTGAGACCATCCTGGCTAACATGGTGAAACCCTGTCTCCACTAAAATACAAAAAAATTAGCCAGGCGTGGTGGCTAATTTTTTTGTAGTCCCAGCTACTCGGGAGGCTGAGGCAGGGGAATTGGTTAAACCTGGGAGATGGAGGTTGAAGTGAGCTGAGATTGTGCCACTGTACTCCGGCCTGGGCGACAGAGCAAGACTCCGTCTCAAAAAAAAAAAAAAAAAAAAAAAAAAAAAAGGGTACTACCTTCTTCAGGGTTGATATGATTAAATGAACTAATATAAATGAAAGACTTAGAGCAAATCCTGGCTCAATAGTTGTTAGCTATTATTATTCTATTTATTGTAGTCTAAGTTAGGGATGATTGTTCATCTCCTCGACCGTCTTTTTTTTTTTTTTTTGAGACAGAGCCCTGCTCTGTTGCCCAGGCTGGAGTGCAGTGGTGCAATCTCAGCTCATTGCAACCTCCGCCTCCTGGGTTCGACTCTCGGATTCGAGCAATTCTCCTGCCTTAGCCTCCCGAGTAGCTGGGATCCTCAACTGTCTTTACTAGAAGTTCTTGAGGAATAAATACAATAATGTCTGGAAAACCCATAACACAATGCTTTACACATAATAAGCCCTCAAAACTTTTTTTTTTTTTTGAGATGCAGTTTCACTCTTATCGCCCAAGCTGGAGTGCAATGGCACGATCTCAGCTCACTGCAACCTCCACCTCCCAGGTTCAAGCGATTCTCTTGCCTCAGCCTCCCAAGTAGCTGGGATAACAGGCGCCTGCCACCGCACCCAGCTAATTTTTGTATTTTTAGTAGAGATGGGATTTCACCATGTTGGCCAGGCTGGTCTCGAACTCTTGACCTCATGATCCACCCGCCTCGGCCTCCCAAAGTGCTGGGATTACAGGCGTGAGCCAGCGCGCCTGGCCTCAAAACATTTGTTGCATGTTAAGTAATGAGTATCCCTGCCTTTGTGGCTCAGGAAGAGGAAGGGTGCAGTGAGGGATGGAGGTTGGGGAGAGAGGCTGCCCAAGGGTTTATCTTTGCTGTGGGATATAGGTCCCCCTTCCTCCCATTCAAGTACCTCTATGCTTACCATCAGCAAATCAAAGATAAGAAAGACAGGAGCCTACAGCCTTAGAGTTCTCCCAACACCTCTTTCCTCACTTGGATTCTAAATATTGAAAAGTAATTGTATTAAGCAAACAAAAGACGAGTGATTATACACTTCAACGCATTCCCTAAAGTAAACTCAACAATATTCATACATTTCTAGCTACTGACAAGGCAGGTGTACAAACATGCCTTGAATTATCTCAAACTAATCTGCCCAGGTTTATGATGGGCTAAAGGTTAACATGATTCTCAAGAAATCCCAAGAAAGATGTGGTATTTATGGCACGCACCAGTTACTCTCCCCAAGATAAGCTGCTCGCTTCACAGTGGGTCCACATTTCCTGCCTTGCCTACAGCCATTGCTACCAAAGGATGAAATAAGACCCTTGACTTGGCTGCACTCTGTGCATGATGGGGTGTTGCTACACACATGCAAGGGGCCTTCCGAACTGTCTTCTGGTTGGTGTGTGGTATAAGGGTTTGGAGAATTTCATGCATCCCAGTTGTAGGAAGTGCATCTCAATATGCTAGGTCATAGGTGACCACTGTCTCCATTATTCTCTAGGAATGCATGGTCTTCCAGCCAGTTAGGATTAGGTTCTGTTATGAGTGGCAGAAACACCAAAATAACAGTGGCTTAAAGAGGGTAAAAATTTGCTTTATTCTCAAGCGAAAGTATGGGTGGACAGTCCAGGACTGCCTCATCAGAGACCTGTTCCTTTCTTTTTTTTTTTTTTTTGAGACGGAGTCTTGCTCTGTCGCCAGGGCTGGAGTGCAGTGGCCGGATCTCAGCTCACTGCAAGCTCCGCCTCCCAGGTTTACGCCATTCTCCTGCCTCAGCCTCCCGAGTAGCTGGGACTACAGGCGCCCACCACCTTGCCCAGCTAATTTTTTTTTGTATTTTTTAGTAGAGACGGGGTTTCACCATGTTAGCCAGGATGGTCTCGATCTCCTGACCTCATGATCCACCCATCTCGGCCTCCCAAAGTGCTGGGATTACAGGCTTGAGCCACCGCGCCCGGCCACAGACCTGTTCCTTTCATCTCATTACCATTCTCAACATGTGGCTACTACTTCATGACTCAAGATGGCTGCTTCAACTTGAGCCATCCCATCTTCTTTCCAGTCAGCAGGCAGGAGAAAAGGGGAGGAGCAGGGCATGCCCCTCCCTTGAAAGACGGTTTATGCAATTTCCTACAAATTACACGAAACATTTGCATACACATCCCAGAGCACAGCCAACTGGCCACACCCAGTGGGAAGGGAGGCTTAGATTCACGGTTTTCGTTTGTTTGTTTTTTTGAG
This sequence comes from Chlorocebus sabaeus, assembly GCF_047675955.1. Classification (NCBI taxonomy): domain Eukaryota; kingdom Metazoa; phylum Chordata; class Mammalia; order Primates; family Cercopithecidae; genus Chlorocebus; species Chlorocebus sabaeus. Next base: position 26,996,630 of record NC_132917.1, read on the forward strand.
ATGGAGTCTCCCTCTGTTGCCCAGGCTGGAGTGCAGTGGTACTATCTGAGCTCACTGCAGCCTCCGTCTTCTGGTTTAAAGCAATTCTCCTGCCTCAGCCTCCTGAGTGGCTGGGACTACAGGTGTGCACCACCGTGCCCAGCTAATTTTTTTATTTTTAGTAAAGATGAGTTCTTGCTATGTTGCCCAGGCTGGTCTCAAACTCCTGAGCTCAAGTGATCTGCCCACCTCGGCCTCCCAAAATGCTGGGACTACAGGTGTAAGCCACCACGCCCAGCCCTTTATACCATGTGTCTTGTTAAAACTCAGGGCCCTTCTTATTAAAGAAGAAAAGGTAGTGAACGTCCGGGAACAATAAGCAGTGTCTGCCAGTCTTTCATCTCTGCATCTCCCCACACATAGACTCTTTTCTCTGTAGACCAGCCTTCTCTGTTCAGAGTTTATGACCCCTCACACTTTCCAGGGTGGCAATGATGTCAGCTCTTAGCCCAATTCCACAGGTCTGTTCAGTTCCTAAGCAATACATGGCGCAGCCAGCTAAGCCCCTGAGTCTCAAGTGCAAATTCTTAGGAGAGAACATTTAATTGGTTCTGCTTGGGTCAGGTGATCACCTCCTTAGCTCCGAATCAGTCGTCTGTGGCAGGGATCTCCCTTCTAGGATAGGATGGAGCAACTTCTCTAGGAAAGAGATGTAAGCGGGAGAAAGTGATGGGTGTCTGTTAAGTCCTCCTTCTGAACTTACCCCTCTCACAACACCCATCCTTCTGGATGCAGTTGTCGGGTGCTTGTCCTTAGAGCAGGATGCATTTTCTTTGTATCTTTAACTCAGAGTCTAGCAACTACCTGGCACACTATAAATGAATAATCTAATTTTATCCTCAACTTTACAGAGGTTGAATACCTGCCTAAATTTATATAGTTAAGAGGTTGGGCATGGTGGCTCACACCTATAATCTCAGCAATTTGGGAGGCCGAGGCGGGAGGGTCGCTTGAGGTCAGGAGTTTAAGACCAGCCTGGGCAACATAGTGATACTTCATCTCCACTAAAAATTAAGAAAATTATCTGGGCATGGTGGTACATACCTGTAGTCCCAGCTACTCAGAAGGCTGAGATGGGAGGATTGCTTGAGCCCAGGAGGTCGAGGCTGCAGTGAGCTGTGATCCCACCACTGTACTCTAGTCTGGGCATCAGAGAAAGACCCTGTCTCAAAAAGAAAAAAAAAAAAAAGGCATCAGAGAATTACCTGGCTAGTTACTGTTTGTGAACCTCATTGTTGAGCACTTGTGTCGGCTTTACCCCTCCCCAGGACTGCAGAGAATCTCCCCTAGATGTGGCTCAAGAGGGCCCCAGACTGGAAGACATTGGCTGCACCACTCAGAGTCCATTTCCTGCTTCAGCCTTATTGCCAAGGCCAACGTCTCCCCACGGCTCCAAGTTGGGCCCCTTTGGAGAGATCCCAGCCTGACTATGCCTTTACCAAAGCTGGTCTCTAGATGCAGGGGCACTCTAGGAGGTGGGCTGAGTAATGAGGCAAAGGTGGGAAGCAGGGTCTCCATAGCCGTACACCCTGCGCTGCTCTCAGAGGTGGATCCAGCCACAGAGAAGAGCTGACATCTTCCCCTCTATCATATTCCTACTCCCTAGCCCCCAATCCCTTTCCCCCCGCTCCCCCGAGTCCCTTCATGCCTCCCCGTGCCTGTTCTCTCAAGCCATCTGTCCCTGCAGGCCTCGAATCCTCTGTGGCAGTCCCGGGGCTCCACCACTGTGTCTTCAGGAGGCCGTTTCCGCTGCCCATCTTGCAGGCATGAGGTTGTCCTGGACAGACACGGTGTCTACGGCCTGCAGCGAAACCTGCTAGTGGAGAACATTATTGACATTTACAAGCAGGAGTCGTCCAGGTGAGCCACCAGGGTCTCTTGCCTCTCTAAATGTCAGGGCTTGGGACACAGCCAAGGAACCCATCAGAGCCAGAAGGGAGAGACTGAAACCGTCAACCCACCTGTTCTGTCTAGAGACAATAGGACTGGATCTGGAGAGGGACTTGCCTCAGGCCTCCCAGAGAGGGCAGTCCCTGATTCCCTAGCCAGTACTTCACTCCTACCCTCTCCTCCTGGGAGAGGCTGGCAGTCCACCAGCAAGATCCTCGCCAGCCCTCCAAGACTTCCTGTCCTGTGGGACTTCCCTGCCCCCTGAAATACAGACTATTCTTGGATCCAGGCCTTCTCTATCTCTTAGCTCCTTCTATTCCCCAGACTCAGAGCTCTGTGGAAGTACTCACCAGTTCAGCCACAGCACTAGCTGCAGGGGTAGAGAAGGTGGTGGTGGTTGGTGGAGGCTGAAGAGAAGGTGTTCCTAGGACCCTTCATGCTTAAGGTCCACCTCTCCCTGCCCACTCCTCTCTAGGCCGCTGCACTCCAAGGCTGAGCAGCACCTCATGTGCGAGGAGCATGAAGAGGAGAAGATCAATATCTACTGCCTGAGCTGTGAGGTGCCCACCTGCTCTCTCTGCAAGGTCTTTGGTGCCCACAAGGACTGTGAGGTGGCCCCACTGCCCACCATTTACAAACGCCAGAAGGTATCAAACAGGGGAGGGAGTAGATGTGTGGGAGATGGGGGCTTAGGACAGGGTCTCAATGTCAGCCTCTTACTCCACTTATCTTTTGTTTATTTCTTTATTTATTTAGAGACAGGATCTCACTCTGTTGGCCAGGCTGGAGTGCAGTGGCACAAACACAACTTACTGCAGCCTTGATCTCCTGAGCTCAAGTGATCCTCCCGTCTTAGCCTCCCAGAACACTAAGATTATAGATGTGAGCCACTGCACTCAGCCCTATCTATTATCTATCTATCTATCTATCTATCTATCTATCTATCTATCTATCTATGTATCTATTTTGAGATGGAGTCTTGCACTGTCACCCAGGTTGGAGTGCAGTGGTGCAATCTTGGCTCACAGCAACCTCAGCCTCCCGGGTTCAAGCCGTTCTTATGCCTCAGCCTTCCATGTACCTGGGATTACAGGTGTGTGCCATCACGCCCAGTTTTTTTGTTTTGTTTTGTTTTGTTTTGTTTTTTTGGTTCCTGGATTCATGTGCTCTGCCCACCTTGGCCTCCCAAAGTCCTAGAATTACAGGTGTGAGCCACTGTGCCCAGTTCCATTCATTTATTTTTGAAGAGATGTGGAGATCTCTGTCACCCAGGCTGGGATGCACTGCTATGATTGTGATTCACTGCAGCAGCCTTGAACTCCTGGGCTCACATGATCCCTACCACCTCAGTCTCCCGAGTAGCTGGAACTACAGGCATGTGCCGCCATGCCCAGCTTATTTATTTATTTATTTATTTATTTATTTATTTGAGACAGAGTTTCGCTCTTGTTGCCCAGGCTGGAGTGCAGTGGCGCAATCTCGGCTCACTGTAACCTCTGCCTCCCGGGTTCAAGTGATTCTCCTGCCTCAGCCTCCTGAGTAGCTGGGATTATAGGTGCCTACCACCATGTCCAGCTAATTTTTTGTATTTTTAGTAGAGATGGGGCTTCACCATCTCTGTTGGCCAGAGATGTTGGCCAGGCTGGTCTGGAACTCCTCCCCTCAGGTGATCCAACCACCTTGGCCTCCCAAATGCTGGGATTCCAGGCATGAACCCCCGCGCCCGACTCTAATTTTTTTATTTTTACATAGAGACAGGGTCTCAGGCAGGGCACAGTGGCTTACACTTGTAATCCTTTGGGAGGATACTACTAGTAATAAATAGTAGTAGTAGTAGTACTAATAATACTTTCGAAGAAGGAGGCAGGGGATTGTTTGAGTCCAGGAGTTCGAGGCCAGCCTGGGCTGTGTAACACGGTGAGACCCTTGTCTCTACAAAAAATTAGCTGGGCATGGTGGCATGCCTGTAGTCCCACCTACTCAGGAGGCTGAAGTGAGAGGATCACTTGAGCCCAGGAGGTTGAGGCTGCAGTGAGCCGTGATTGAACCACTGCACTCCAGCCTGGGTGGTAGAGTGAGACCTTGTCTCAGAAACAAAAATAAAATATTAAAAAGAGACAAGATCTCACTGTGTTGCCCAGGCTTGTTTTGAATTCCTGGGCTCAAGCCATCCTCCTGCCTCTGTTAGAGGAAAGAGGTCTTGATTCAGACCCCAAGACAGGGTTATTGGATCTCGTGCAAGAAAGAATTCAGGGCTAGTCCATAGAGTAAAGTGAAAGCAAGTTTATTAGGAAAGTAAAGGAATAAGACAATGGCCACTCCATAGACAGACCAGCCCCTCGGGCTGCTGGTTGCCCTTTTTTTTCAGACAGAGTTTCGCTCTTGTCGCCCAGGCTGGAGTGCAATGGTGCGATCTCAGCTCACTACAACCTCCGCCTCCCAGGTTCAAGTGATTCTCCTGCCTCAGCCTCCTGAGTAGCTGGGATTTTAGGCACCCGCCACCATGCCTGGCTAATTTTTGTATTTTTAGTAGAGACAGGGTTTTACCATGTTGGCAACAAGAGCAAAACTCCGTCTAAAAATAAATAAATAGCCCAGGTGCGGTGGCTCACGCCTGTAATCCCAGCACTTTGGGAGGCCGAAGCGGGTGGATCAGGAGGTCAGGAGATCGGGACCATCCTGGCTAACGTGGTGAAACCCCGTCTCTACTAAAAATACAAAAAATTAGCCAGGTGTGCTGGTGGGTGCCTGTAGTCCCAGCTACTCGGGAGGCTGAGGCAGAAGAATTGTTTGAACCTGGGAGGCGAAACTTGCAGTGAGCCGAGATTGTGCCACTGCACTCCAGTCTGGGCGACAGAGCAAGACTCCGTCTAAAAATAATAATAATAAATAAATAAATAAATAAATAAATAAAAGATCAAGTGGATTAAGCCAGGCACGGTGGCTCATGCCTGTAATCCCAGCACTTTGGGAGGCCAAGGTGAGTGGATCACCTGAGGTCAGGAGTTCCAGACCAGCCTGGCCAACATGGTGAAACCCTTTCTCTACTAAAAATACAAAATTAGCTGGCATGGTGGCGGGTGCCTAAAATCCCAGCTACTCGGGAGGCTGAGGCAGAAGAATCACTTGAACTCTGGAGGCGGAGGTTACAGTGAGCCGAGATTGCGCCATTGTACTCCAGCCTAGGCAAAAAGAGCGAAACTCTGTCTCGAAAACAAAATAAAATAATAAAAGTCAAGCAGATTGGGGTGAAAGTCCTAGCTCTGTGCTTGACTCGGTATGTGACCTAGGTATGTTACTGGACCTTTGTGGCCCTCACTTTCCTCATGTGTAAAATGAGGATGAAAATGCCTACTTGTGAACGTAGCTATAAGGATAAAATTCAATAATGGATGAAAGCAGAGACTTCAGTATGGTGGGCGAGATACTCGCAGGGTCCTCTCACTATCACACAACTAGATTCTGTGTAAAACAGAATTTTCAAATTATATTGCTTGGTACATAGAAGCAAAGGAAATCAGTGGGGGTGGGGAGGGGCAAAAAGAAAAGGCTGAGCTGAAAGCAGAACCCTGAGTGGCAAGCACAGAAGAGGCAGCATTTCGCAGAGGACCAGTGCTGGCAATGTCACTGAGCTAGAGACCAGACTATTCCTCCAAACCCCTAAAAGAGGGGTACCTGCAGCTAAGATTCCAGAGACCTGGCTGGGCGCTGTGGCTCACGCCTGTAATCTCAACACTTTGGGAGGCTGAGGCGGGCAGATCACTAGGTCAGGAGTTCGAGACCAGCCCAGCCAACGTGGTGAAACCCTGTCTCTACCAAAGATACCAAAAATTAGCTGGGCATGGTTGCAGGTCCTGTAATCCCAGCTACTCAGGAGGCTGAGGCAGGAGAATTGCTTGAACCTGGGAAGTGGAGGTTGCAGTGAGCTGAGATAACATCATTGCACTCCAGCCTGGGCAACAGGGCAACAGGTTCCAGAGACTGCAGGTTAAACAAGAATCCTAGGAGCTAAAGCAGTAAATTGCGCCACCTGGCTTTCAACAGAGGCAAATGCAAATATTGCCTGGAGGAGAATATGCTCAATTTAGGCCTGTAGGTATTCCCTAGATTAATTAATATCAACAAAATATTGGCTCACAATTGAAGGTGCACAGAGAAAAGTAATCCATGAGTGAAGTCAGCAGACACAAAAATTACAGATTTAGGACACCCCCCAAAAGGAACTGAGATATTGGAATTATTAAATAATTGGAAGTCACTATGAATCAAATGCTTTTTAAAACAAGATGAAAAATTTAAAAAACCAAACAATAATAGAATACCAAAAAACAACCATGTAGCTGGGTGTGGTGGCTCACGCCGGTAATCCTGACACTTTGGGAGGCTGAGGTGGGAGGATCTCTTGAGCCCAGGAACTGGAGACCAGCCTGGGGAAATGTTGAAACCCCGTCTACAAAAAAAAATGCAAAAAATTAGCTGGACGTGGTGGCATGCACCTGTAGTCCCAGCTACCTGGGAGGCTGAGGTGGGAGGATCACCTGAGCCTGGAAGGTCGAGGATGCAGTGAGCTGAGATTGAGCCACTGCACTCCAGCCTGGGAGACCGAGTGAGACCTTATCTCAAAAAAAAAAAAAATATATATATATAATAAATATAACATATATAAAATATATTATATATATATATAAAATAAAACATTTAACAGATGGCTGGGCATGGTGGCTGGAACCTGTAAACCCAGTGACTAGGGAGGCTGAGGCAGGAAGATAAGGCCTGGAGTTTGAGACTAGCCTGGGCGACATAGTGAGACCTCCATCTCTAAAAAAAATTTTTTTCTTTTTGAGACGGAGTCTCACTGTGTCATCCAGACTGGAGTGCAGTGGTAGGATCTCAGCTCACTGCAAGCTCCGCCTCCTGGGTTCACACCATTCTCCTGCCTCAGCCTCCCAAGTAGCTGGGACTACAGGCGCCCACCACCACACCTGGCTAATTTTTTGTATTTTTAGTAGAGACGGGGTTTCACTGTGTTAGCCAGGATGGTCTTGATCTCCTGACCTCGTGATCCACCCACCTCGGCCTCCCATAGTGCTGAGATTACAGGTGTGAGCCACTGCACCCGGCCTAAAAAATTTTTTTGTTGTAATTAGTTGGGAGTGGTGTCGTGTGCCTGTAATCCCAGCTACTCGGGAGGCTGAAGCAGGAGGATCGCCTGAGTGCAGGAGTTCGAGGATCCAGTGAACAATGATCATACTACTGCACTCCAGCCTGAGTGACAGAGTGAGACTAAAAAAAAAAAAAAAAATCAATCGGCCGGGCGTGGTGGCTCACGCCTGTAATTCCAGCACTTTGGGAGGCCGAGGCAGGTGAATCACAAGGTCAGGAGATCGAGACCATTCTGGCTAACATGGTGAAACCCTGTCTCTACTAAAAATACAAAAAATTAGCCGGGTGTGGTGGCGGGTGCCTGTAGTCCCAGCTACTCTGGAGGCTGAGGCAGGAGAATAGCGAGAACCCAGGAGGTGGAGCTTGCAGTGAGCCAAGATCACGCAACTGCACTCCATCCTGGGTGACAGAGCAAGAATTCATCTCAAAAAAAAAAAAGGCCGGGCACGGTGGCTCAAGCCTGTAATCCCAGCACTTTGGGAGGCCGAGACGGGTGGATCACGAGGTCAGGAGATCGAGACCATCCTGGTGAACACAGTGAAACCCTGTCTCTACTAAAAAAAAAATACAAAAAAAATAGCCGGGCGAGGTGGCGGGCGCCTGTAGTCCCAGCTACTTGGGAGGCTGAGGCAGGAGAATGGCGTAAACCCGGGAGGCGGAGCTTGCAGTGAGCTAAGATCCAGCCACAGCACTCCAGCCTGGGCGACAGAGCAAGACTCCGTCTCACCAAAAAAAAAAAAAAAAAAAAAAATCAACAGATGAATTAAATGATAGATTTGTCTGAAAACAGAACTAGTGAATAGCATGAGAGGACTAAAAGAAAAACAGAATGTGCAGTTCTGGGAGATGAGAAGGCTGAGAGTGAGAAGGTCTAACAGGTCTAATCAGATTCCCAGAATGAGAGGATAAAGAGAATAGAGAAAAGGCAATATTATGCAGATGGATAATCGTGAAGAATTTCTCAGAATTGACGCAGGAAACGAATCTACAGATAAAGCATCTAGCCCAGTGCCTACTATCTGGTGGATGTTTGGAGACTGTCTGCTCCTTCTCCACTTAGTGGTGGAGGGCTTCTCTCCACCTCCTTCCAGAATCCCTAGAATGTGCTTCTGTACCTTTTGATGGTTCAAACCTTCTAGATTGCTGTAGATGCCCTCATGGGGGGTGGGTTGGAGGGGCCAGCCCTCTCCTAGGCAACCCTGGCTGGGGTGAGGGGTATAGCTCTAAGTCAGGTCCCAGCTCTAAGTGCTAACCTGTGTGTGTATCAGAGTGAGCTCAGCGATGGCATCGCGATGCTAGTGGCAGGCAATGACCGTGTGCAAGCAGTCATCACGCAGATGGAGGAGGTGTGCCAGACCATCGAGGTGAGCCTGGGCTGGAGGGCGGGGGGGAACAGCAACTGACTGGCCTACAGACCCTGGGCTCCCAAGAGAACTGCTCCTCTCTGACCTCTGGCCAAACTGGTCCAAAAGTTTCTGGGGTCCTGGGAGTGGTGGGAGGTGCTTTTGCCAGGCTGCTGGGTGCTCATTCCAGCTTTGCCACAAAACTTTAATCCAATTATTTAACTTCTCTGTGCTTTGGTTTTGTTTAACCTCATAAAACAGTGATGATGATAATGGTACACCAGCTACCTCATGGGTTCTTTTTGAGGATTAAATGGAATAATGCAAATAAAAACCAGGGCTAGGGATCTAGACAACACTCAGTGAAGCTACTTTAAAGCATTGTGTTTTTATTATGGAAAAGATCTGGGCTGGATTCTGGCTCAGCCACTAATGCACAGTGTCACTATGGGTGGGTCACTTTCTGTGTTGGTTCTCTGTGAGTACCCTGTGCTTTCCCAGCCACCGGGTCTCAACCACGCCTACCCTCATCCTTGCTCCCCATCTTTTAGGACAATAGCCGGAGGCAGAAGCAGTTGTTAAACCAGAGGTTTGAGAGCCTGTGCGCAGTGCTGGAGGAGCGCAAGGGTGAGCTGCTGCAGGCGCTGGCCCGGGAGCAAGAGGAGAAGCTGCAGCGCGTCCGCGGCCTCATCCGTCAGTATGGCGACCACCTGGAGGCCTCCTCTAAGCTGGTGGAGTCCGCCATTCAGTCCATGGAAGAGCCACAGATGGCGCTTTACCTCCAGGTGGGCCCTAGGCGAGGGTAGCAGTGCCGCACAGAGGCTGGAGTCGGGGCCTTGGTACCTGGAGACCCAGGTTCAAGTCTTGTCTCTTGCACCTATTTGCCACTACGACCGTGGGCAAGTCACCCCCTCTGAGTTCGTTTTCTGCTTAACGATTGGGATGTGCCTTCCCACCTACCCCACAGGACTGTGGTGAGAATCAGAAATGGGACTTTGCCCAGGTTGGCCCTGTGCTTACTCTCACCCTCCTTTTCTTCCCTGCAGCAGGCCAAGGAGCTGATCAATAAGTGAGTAGGCACAGCAGGAAGGGAAAGGAGGGGGCTGCGCTGCTCCACTGGCTGGGGGCGGGGCTTGAGGGTGCTGGGGCATTGCCAGCTGAGTCCGTGTGGCCACCGCAGGGTCGGGGCCATGTCGAAGGTGGAGCTGGCAGGGCGGCCGGAGCCAGGCTATGAGAGCATGGAGCAATTCACCGTGAGCGTGGAGCACGTGGCCGAAATGCTGCGGACCATCGACTTCCAGTCGGGTGAGGGAGGTGGCCGAGGGCCGCTGGGACTGGGGTTCGGATCCTCTGTGTGGGAGGTGAGGAGGGCACGATGGCCAGAATGGCAGGAACTCCACCTCACCAGGCCTTCCTTGGGCCCAGGCGCTTCCGGGGAGGAAGAAGATGAGGAGGTGGCCCTGGACGGAGACGAGGGCAGCGCGGGGCCGGAGGAAGAGCGACCGGATGGGCCTTAAGGTGAGAGCGGCCAGAGGGGCTTGGGGTGGGGCCTGGCTGGTGTGCTCGCGTCCCCTCCCCCAGTGATTGTCCTCCCTGCGGGTCGCCTGGAGCCCCCATTCGTCGGTACCACCCAACCCCGGAGCCACAAAGGGCGGAAAAATACACTTTCCTCCTCACCCGCCGTTCCTCGGGGTGCTGGGAGGCAGGCAAGGCAGGCTGAGTAGAGGAGAAACCCACGTGGCGGAGGACGGAGTGAGCGGGGCTTGAGCTGCCTGGGGCCTTGGCAGCACCAGCCCACCGAGCCTTCTTTCCCGGGCACAGGCCTGCGCCGACCCGACCCTGCTCGAGCGCCCGCGCTAGGGTCGGGGAGGATCTGCGCAGAGACCGCGGCGTCGCCCAAATCGGCGCCCGCCCCGGGAGGATCTCAATAAAGAACTCGAGCGTCCCAGACCCGTATCTCCTTTCGCTGCCCAATGCCGCAGCCTCGGCTTCGGAGGCGACCCGCCCACCATCCTGCCCTTCCCAGAACCTGAGACCATCCGGGGGGCGGAAGCCAAATGAACCCCTATTGGGCACCTCTGTGATGCCAGGAGCGAAATGGTGAGCCCAGCGCCCTGGGAAAAGGGTCGAGGGCGGGGCGGTGGTGCCAGGACCTCTGAGGTCCTGGGGATTTGGGGACCCCTGAGGTTCACAGGCACCTGGCTGACCTGGCTGAAAGCCGCTCTCCCGGAGCCCCCACAGCATTTTATTCCCCTCCCGCTGGCCCGGGGGCCCCACCTTCCCACGGGTTCCCATGCTGCTGTGACTGCCCTGCCCCCACGACAGAAGCCAACGGGTCTTCAGTACTTTTATTAAAAAATAGTCAAGCAGAGAGTGCCCTGGTGGCTCTGCCCCGCATCCCAACCCTGGGGTGGGGGAAAGGGGTCAAAGTTTTCGCGGCCACAAACCGGGCCATCACTTGCCCACCGAGTCGAATATGATGCGGTTCTGCTCGGCGCGCTCCCGCTGGCTCTGCGTCCGCGCCATCTCCAGCAGGATCCGCAGCAGGTGAAAGGTGAGGTCAATGGACAGAGGAGGGTTGTCCCGCCGCAGCCGCTTGCCTGCCGTCCCGGGTCCCCATCGGCCGGGCCCCGCGCGGCGCGGGAGGCGCTCCGCCAGCAGCAAGAGGAGCGCGCGGACCCCGCCGCCCTGGTTCCGTGCCCCGGGGCTCCAGCGCAGACTCGGGTCCTGGACCCCGGCCACCTCGGGGCTCCTCTGGCTGTTCCCAGGGCACAGCTGTAGCAAGAGCAGCAGCGCGGCCAGCAGCGCCGCGCACCCCGCCTGCCTCATGGTGCCGCCGGCCCTGGACACACAGGGGCAGCGCAGGGTGAGGTGCGCCTGGGGCAGCTGCAGGACGCCGCTCCCTTCCCTGCGCTCGCCCGGCGACCCTACCGACCCTTCCGACCCTTGCGACCCTTCCGACCTGCCCAATGCCCGCAGCCTGCCCTCCAGCCGCGGCCACTGCGCCAGTGCTGTTCCATCCCTTCCACCCAGCTTCCCTCCCGAAGGAGCGCCGTGGCTGAGCTGAGCGGAGTCCTGGTGCTGGGGGAGGCTGGGTGGACGCTCTGAGCCACTCACAGGTTGTCGGCGAGCGTTTGTACGGTCCAAGATTGAGCTCCAGTCTCTGTCCCTCGGGGCGGGCCGAAGGCGCCTTGGGGAACACAGGGTCTGTCCCGGGACTGCCGCCAGCCTTATATAGCGACAGGACAGCCCCGACTGACGTCAGCGAAGAACATGCACTGATTGTAGAAGCAATGACAGCCACAGCTTCGAGTCTGGCGGCTGGCGGCCCCGGAGGGGCACACCTCCCGACACGAGCCTTCGTGCCCCTGGGGCTAGCGCTGGAAGCAGCACTGGACACAGGAGAGCGAGAAGCCGGCTGGGACTAAAGGACTGCTCTGGGACCCACGGGAGTCCCTCGCCCTGCTTAGAACAGCCACCAGTGACTAGGGCCATCACCAGACCAGACTAGTCCGGGTCGCGTGTTCTGACACACGAAAGGGAGGCGGGACCGTGGGGCTGTCCATGGTGCTGACCCTGTCCCCTGCCTCTAGAAGTGGCCAGAGATGTTGTGAGAACGCTGTACTGCTGCAAACCACTGCCTCGCGGCAGCTATCAATTCTGCAAATGCAGGCATCAGGAGTCCACCGCTGGCACTCAGCCAACACAGTGGGACCCATTGAGAGGCAGTCTGCCACAACCAAAGTCTCCCAGCATTCTCATCTTTTTCCAGCCCCAGGATCCAGATTCTAGGGCTGTCTGACACAGGTACCATGTAACATAGGGTCTCTGGCCTCCAAGTGCATTCAGACCACAAATATGGCCCATCTGCTTTTGAGTTTGTCCAAAGTGGTAGTTTAGCAAAGTTCCGTTTCTCTCCTGGGAATCACAGCAGCAGTATTACTCTGCTCATGAGCAGTAAAGAAATACGGGTTTAAGTTTCTGCTAACTCCTGGTGTGGGCAGGTCACCTCCCTTCTACCAACCTCAGGGTTCTCAGTTGTAGAAGACTGGGCTTGGCCAGGCGTGGTGGCTCATGCCTGTAATCCCAGCACTTTGGGAAGCCGAGGCAGGTGGATCACGAGGTCAGCAGTTTGAGATCAGCCTGGCCAATGTGGCGAAACCCCATCTCTACTAAAAATACAAAAATTAGCTGGGCGTGGCGGTGCGCACCTATAGTCCCAGCTCCTCAGGAGAATCACCTGAACCCAGGAGGCGGAAGCTGCAGTGAGCCGAGATCGCGCCATTGCACTCCAGCCTGGGAGACAGAGCAAGACTCCATCTCAAAAAAAAAAAAAAAAAGATTGGGCTTGGTGGTCTCTTGGCTTCTTTCCAGCTCTAGAAATGACTCCCCATTACCACTGCAGATTCTGGATTATATGTTTAATAACATATTTACTGAGGCATCATATAAAGGGTTCCGGGGGTCTCTGAAGAGCTGGAGCTACAAGGCTAGGCAGGGTTAGAGTAACAAATGTGTCTATGAAGAGTGGGGATGAGTGGCATTTGCTGGGATATGTGTGTAAAGTTGATAAGGTCATGAAAGTTCAACAGATATTTATGGAGTGCCTAGTATGTGGTGGGAATAAGACTATTATCAAGGGCTCTAAAGCACTCAGTGCACATTTTAGAGTGATGGGAGCATTGCAGGGTGCTAGTCCTCTTAAGTTCTGACCGGCAACCCAACCCCGTGGAAACTGGTGTGCCCACTTTAGGAAGTTGTCTGACCGTTCCAGGGCCAAGCTGCATCACTGCAAGGTGGAAACGATGGAGTGAGACCGGCTTAGAGCCGATGTGCCTTCCAGGACAGGTAGGAGTTCCAGATAACAGCAACACATTGGACAACGGCCAACCTAAGGAACAGGAATAACACGGTGAAGAGGAAGAAAGCTAAGCAGTGAGCAAGGGCTGGAGATGAGAGTGTGAAATGGAAAAGGAGGCATCATGTCAGAAGACTGGCAGGTTTAGGTCTCTTTCCTTCAGCGCCTTTTTTGAGATGGAGTCTCCTCTGTCGCCCAGGCTGGAGTGCAGTAGTGCGATCTTGGCTCACTGCCTCCTGGGTTCAATCAATTCTCCTACCTCAGCCTCCCAAGTAGCTGGGACTACAGGTGTGCTCTACCACACCTGGCTAATTTTTGTATTTTTAGTAGAGACAGGGTTTCACCATGCTGACCAGGCTGGGCTCAAACTCCTGACCTCAAGTGATCTACCCACCTCGGCCTCCCAAAGTGCTGGGATTACAGGTGTGAGCCACCGCACCCAGCCCCTTCAGTGCCCTGTGAAGGGCCTGTGTGGCTTGGACTAAAGGACAACTGGCTCAAATTCTAGTGCCATCCCAGAGCTCTGTTTCCTGGCTGAGAGCCTCAAAGGCTAAATATTTAGCGGCTCTCTTGCCACATGTAGCTCTGTTAATCACAGAAAGGGCCCCTATCTGTCCTGTACCAGCTGAGATTTCATCTTCCAAAATGTATGGATTACCATATAAAGTAGCATCTTTTTGTTTTAAATTAACCTTGCTCTGGTTTCAAAGAGTGTTGCAAAGGACCCTAATGTTTAAGATTTGGTTCATAAGTCTGTATTCCTTTTTTGTTTTCTGTTTTTTTTTTTTTTTTGAAATGGAGTCTCACTCTGTTGCCCAGGCTGGAGTGTGGTGGTGCGATCTTGGCTCACTGCAACCTCTGCCTCCCAGGTTCAAGCAATTCTCCTGCCTCAGCCTCCCAAGTAGCTGGGACTACAGGCACCTGCTACCACACTCAGCTAATTTTTGTATTTTTAGTAGAGACAGGGTTTCACCATATTGGTCAGGCTGGTCTCGAATTCCTGACCTTGTGATCTGCCCGCCTCAGCCTCCCAAAGTGTTGGGATTACAGGTGTGAGCCACTGCACCCAGCCTTTTTTTTTTTTTTTTTGGAGACAGGGTCTCACTCTGTCACCAGGCTCTGAAATGCAGTGGCACAATCTTGGCTCACAGCAACCTCCATCTCTCGGGCTCAAGTGATCCTCCCACCTCAGCCTCCTGAGTAGCTGGGACTACAGGCATATGTTACCATGTGCCTGGCTAATTTTTTGTATTTTCTGTAGAGATGAGGTCTCACTATATTGCCTAGGCTGGTGTCAAACTCCTAGACCCAAGCAAACCTCTCGCCTCAGCCTCCCAAAGTGCTAGAATTACAGGTGTGAGCCACTATGCCCAGCCAGTCTGTATTCGTTTTAGCTATGTTATTCATGTACATTTTGGCCATGTTCCCTCTGAAGAGTTCCATATTTTCCCCTGTTCCCACGATCCCTCACCTCCAAGCATTTGAACCACACATCTTCAGTTCCACTATTTTTTTGAGTGCAGTTCAGCAACTGTCTTTATCATGAGTGTCTGGCCAGGCTTCTACTTGGCTTTCTGGTCTACCTCTCTGTCTAACCTAGGCTGCAGCACCCCAGCCACTGTCCCTCCAGATACGCCATCAAAGGCGGAGCTCCAGGTGGGATGGAGACAAGGGTGGTAGAAGCAGGATCCTCCCTAGGGAGATGAAGAAGGTCAGTGGGCAGATACTCTGGGACGGTTTCTGGAAATGGTTAGACATCTGAATAACATGCTTGGGAATCTGAGGAACTCTGATCAGGGCTCAGTGTTCCAGTTGGGTCTAAGGTAGCTCAAGGTTGAAATGAGAATCATTTTGTCTCCAACTGTTGGTAACGTGGGTATTCCTTGATGGGTAGGGTAGGGGTGCGACATACCTGTAATGAAGGGGGACCAGGTAGAAGTTGGCTAACTGCACAGCAGGCCATAGCTGCAAGAGAGAAGGTAAAAGTTGGATGGCTGCCCCACCACCTGACCCCAGACTCACTGTCTTGCCTGGCCCTACCCCAACTTCTGCACATAAGAAAAAGGTGAACAATTGGGTGATGGCTTCCCTATTTATGGTGCCCATCCTGGGAATGAAACAGTAATCCCAACGGAAGGGCTTCCCATGTCAGAAGGACCCCCAATCCCAGGACAGTTCTAGACTTAAGGAAGTAGAAGAACAAGCAGTTGAGGTGTCAGCTCTTACATAGTAGTTGGTGATAAGGGCATCAGGATAATCCTGGGGAGACAGAGAAGGAACAAATTAACACTTGCACCTCCAAGCAGCTCCCACTTCCCAGTGTGAATGACAGACTTGGGTTCAAAGAGCACATTCCTGCACCATAACCCTCAGCTCCTCTCCTTCATGGCCTGGGACTCTACCTGCACTTACCCCCTTTTTTATCCCTGTAAAACCTGTCTCCTTCCCCTGGGCTGTCAGCCTGCTAGCCAGAGACATTCTCCACACCTGCCCAGCTCACCCGCTGTAGTTTGGCCCAGTTGTCCTTGGCTGACAGTCCATTGAGTGCCCCTACCAGTGGGAGAAAGCAGCCTAGAAAACACGGGGCAAAGCCCCCCTAGGGAAGAGAAATTAAAGTCCTATGACTGCTGAAATCCCCACCTACCCCCAACACAGGTCACCCTCCCTACTCCGTTCTCCTGCTTACCTGATCCAACATCATCTTCTTCAGTGCATCCACCTTGGTGGTGCCAGGGATGAACCGATCCAAAACCTTGTACCAGCCTCCTACCACAGGGCCCTGGAAGTAAACCCCAGATAGCAGCAGGCTGCAGTGAGGGAGCACTAGGCCTCTACCTCACTAAGCTCCCCGACCCAAGTATCAGAAACCCTTAGGGGAAGTGGACACTAAGAAAAGAGGGCGGCAGGTTGGCTTAGGTGTGACAGTCCAAGGGAAGCCAACGGATGACAAAGAACTAAGACTACTGTTGAGTCCACTGAAGCCCTGCTGAGGGGAGAACTTACCACAAAGCCACAGCCCAGGGACATCATGGTCAGAGTCCGGCCTCTCTGGTGTTCCTGCAGACCCCGCCTCTCCACCAGCTGCTGTGAGATAATGTCACCCAGGCCCATCAGGGACCCTATGCAGGGTACACAGGTGTTGTCAGGACATCTCCTGGGATGGGCTGCCATTCCAAGGAAGGAGGGACATCTGCTGACCTCCACTGAGACTCTGGTACTCTCATCCCCAGGGCTTCATTCTGGAAACAAATGACTAGTCCCTTCCTGCTGCCTCAAAGCCCTCATCTCCCCAAGGATGGTGACACCTCATGTGTATCCTGTCAGAACTGGGATGAGCAGGCCCAGGAACTTTGCATTGAGCAGTAAAGGGAAGTCAGAGTCAGAAAATAAAGAGAGAGGAAGGAGAATTTAAGGCCACAGGGCTGAGAACCACAGATCATCAGAATCAAAAGGGGCTTGAAGATAATTTAATGCAAACCGCTTATTTTAGAGGTATGGAAATGAAGTCCAGGATCCCACATAACCAGTAAGTGCAGGGCCAATGCAAGAACCAGGTGGCTGGATTCCTAGACACTTCTTTCTAGGACACAGCACAATGAATAAATCATGTGTAGAATGGTAGGAAACCCTGTTTTCTCCCCCGAGCCCAATGCAAGACCCTGCCAACAGCTTTCACCTTGGTCTAAGAGATCTCTATTTGTGGAGAACAGCAAAAATAACTTTTTTTTTTTTTAGACTGAGTCTTGCTCTGTCGCCCAGGCTGGAGTGTAGTGGCATGATCTTGGCTCACTGCAACCTCTGCCTCCCGGATTCAAGCGATACCCCTGCTTCAGCCTCTCAAGTGGCTAGGACTACAGGCACCCACCACCATGCCTGGCTATTTTTTGTATTTTCAGTAGAGATGGGGTTTTGCCACGTTGGCCAGGCTGATCTTGAACCCCTGACCTCAGGTGATCTGCTTGCCTTGGCTTCTCAAAGGGCTGAGATTACAGGCATGAGCCACTGTGCCTGGCCAGAATAACTCTTTTTCTAAAACAAGAGTGCTGGTCTGGAATTGTGGCTCACACCTGTAATCCCAGCACTCTGGGAGGCTGAGGCAGGAGGATTGCTTGAGCCCAGGAGTTTGAGTCCAGCCTGGGCAATATAGCAAGACCCGACTTCTACAAATTTTTTTTTAAATAATTAGCTGGGCATGGTGGCACATGCCTGTAGTCCCAGCTACTCAGGAGGCTGAGGTGGGAGGATCGCTTGAGCCCAGGAGGTCAAGGCTGCAGTGATTACGCCATCACACTGCTGCCTGGGTGACAGAGCAAGACCCTATCTCAAAAAGAAAAAAAAAAATAAGAGTGCTCAAATGGTCATAAGCAGGAAGATGACTGGTTGAGCTGATAAGAGTCCCCACAAGAAAGAGTCTTGGCCACCTCTTAGCACAATCAATCAGCTAAACCGAGATTTCCTCCATTCACAACCTTAGATCAAGTTGGCAATGAATATAGTGGCCATTTTCCCCCTAGGACTCTGTACCTGCTTCCCTTTCCCTAACTGCACAGATACCCAGCTCCAAGCAGCCCTATTGAGACACCCACACCCAGAAACTATGACAGAAATCATCACTGTTTACAGAGCCCCCACTCCGTTATGGTGGCGTGATGGTTTCTAGCAAATACACACTTACCAGGCCACTTGGGAGTGACCGTATGATTTCCGGCTCGCCTGTCTATCTCACTGAGTAATGAGAGCCCCCTATCCAAACCCGTAGTCACGCTGTTCCTGTGCCCTCAATTAGCACTGGGCAAACACATCCTTCTGCCCCATTCCTTGGCCCGGAGCTGGCTCTGACGTCCATGCCGGCTGCACACTCACTGCTGCGCTCCTCCTCCACACCCTCTGCCCGGCCCTGCCCCTGAGCAGCCTAGTCAGTGGCAGCTGGGTATGGCTGAGAGCTGGGGCTGGGGCTGGGCACCCATGCCTCACCTGGGCTACTGGCCATGGAGCAGCTCTGGGTACCCCCAATCCTGTCTTGTCTCTCCCTGAAACTCCCAAAGTGGTGGGGGTCTTCCAGAACACTTTGAGACATGACCTCTCAGAGTCAAGGATAGAATCCCAGACACCTTTGTTATCCCATCCCTCCAACATACAGCTAAGCAAGCCCCTGGTAAGTGCTCAGAAAATAAAGGGAAAACGTCAAATGTACTGCTCCAAACAGCAGGACGACTCTGAGAAAGGGCCTGAAGAACTCTTAAGTCTCCCAAAGGTCCAAGTCAGGTAGACGGTGCGAGGACGTCTAGGGGAACTGCAGGTTTGCTCCCACCCCCAAGCAATCAGCACTGGGTTCCCTATCCCTCCAGTCAGGGATAAGAGGGAGCTGCTGCAGCCCTGAAGAAAGGGAAGAGTGCTGCCGAGAAGACCAAGGGATGGTGAGGCAGAAAAGGCAGTTCTTTCTGAAACGAAGGGACCAACAGTGTAATGGTCTACTTTGGTAAGGTGTTTACAAAGGGCTCTTACACATTTAATCCTCACAAAAGATCTGGGAGGTAGGTGGTCACACCCCCATTCATTCATTCATTCACTTATTTTTGAGATGGAGTCTTGTTCTGTCGCCCAGGCTGGAGTGCAGTGGTACGATCTCGGCTCACTGCAACCTTCGCCTTCCTGGTTCAAGCGATTCTCCTGCCTCAGCCTCCTGAGTAGCTGGGATTACAGGTGCCCACCACCACACCTGGCTGATTTTTGTAGTTTTAGTAGAGATGGGGTTTCACCATTTCACCATGTTGGCCAGGTTGGTCTCGAACTCCTGACCCCAAGTGATCTGCCCGCCTCAGCCTCCCAAAGTGTTGGGATTACAGGTGTGAGCCACTGCACCCGGCCTACACCCCCATTTAATGATGAGTCTTTGAGAGATGAGGTGGCTTGGTAAAGAGTGCAGTTGGAACTGAACCCAGTTCTTCTCTCAAGGAGGACCAAGGAGGCCAGGGTATTCCCAGCATGGGCTGAGATGGGCTCAGAGGTCAGTAGCACCAGGAGGCCCCTGTGGCTGCTCCCCTGCTAGGTGTTCCTGCCCATGTGAGGCCCCAAAGGGCCTGCATATCAAAGACATTTCCTAGACTAATGCACTTCCTCTCTGTCTTTACTCCCCCAAATTCCATCACTCTGCTCCTTGTCACCTCGTGGGGATGGCAGGCAGCAATATTCCTGGGAAAGAAACAGAGAAGTGTGTGTGTTTTCACTCTTCATGACTTGCCAACAGTCACACAACAAGCTAGAGGCAGAGCTTGAATGAAAAGCCAGGTCCCTGACTTCTAGCCCCATAGTTTAGAAGCCTGCAGCCTTGGAGAAAGATGGATTCAAGTCCCCCAAACTATGCCCATCAAGCCTGAGGGACTACCAAGTGACAGGGCAGCAGTAGGGGTGAGTAGGTGGTGTGTAGATATGCAGTCCCTGACAGTTTATTTCAGAAGAGTGGCGCCCAGGGATTCCTTTGCCCACAGATGATCAGGCCTCCTGTGCCTGCAGCAACTCCAAGGTGGTATAAGGCTTTAGAGCAAGCATAGAGCAAGCGTGCTTTTCCAGCCCAAGTGACCCTTTGGGCAGGAAGGACAGACATTCAGATTCCTCACCCCATCTTCCCCAACCCAGAGCCCAAACAGATCCAAACCACCCCAGCCTCTGGGAGATCTCCTGGATATATTTGGTTGGTCTGGACTCTCCAGTGCTCTGGGCCCACTCCCCTTGGACTTGTTTCTAGGGAGCTGGGACTGGAGGCCTGCAAATATAATGGCCAGAGGCCTGATGGGCAGGGCGAGGGGCTACTGGGCAGTGATGCCCAATGACAGGCTGGGCATGGAGCCCAGCGAGCAGATGCTGGCGCAGGTGTGACATCATGCCCCTGGGTAGGTGCCAGTTCTCATGCCGTCACTCCCCACCAGATCCAGAGGCCGGGGGAAGGGAGCCTGCCACTGAGCAGATTGATTTGGGACCACTTCCTGTCCACTAGAGGAAAAGCCCCAACTTCCACACCCTCTTCCCAGGCATGGGTGGGGTAAATTCCCTACTTCTCCTATTTTGTTCCTCTGCTTACTTTTGTGGCTTTTGAGTCTCATGCGCAGAAGGCAGAGGGGCAAGAAGTGGTTTCTTGGAATGAGGAGCAGGAAGCGTGTCCTTCAGTCCAGGAGGCCTGGGTCGGCAGGTATAGCTACTGGCATGAGGCCAGCAGTGCTGCCTTCCTCCTCAGAAGTCTCCAAACATTAGTCAGCTGCCTAGGGTAGGGGCTCAGTCTGGCACAGAATCCAGAGGGAGTGGAAGTCCAGCAGTGGGAGGGGAGAGTGGATCCTTTGGGATTATTCTGAATGCTCTCTCATTTCTGGCCTGAACCCATCCTACTGCTAGAAAATGAGACAAAATGGGTAGTTTTGCAGCTTGTCACGTATCTAAGCTCAGATCAGCTGGGGTTGCACTCAGCATCTGGAGGCTCCAGTAGTCTCCAGGGCATGGCAGTGTGGTGGGCAGTGCCCTAGGTTATAACACCAGCTCAACCACTGACTGAGACCTCAGTGCATGACACTCCCACTCCTGCCTCAGTTTCCTTCTCTGCAGTCTCACAGGCTGGACTAGATGGTCTGTAAGGTCTATTGAGCTCTCACACCCTAGCTTAATTCAGACCCCAGGGAAACCAGTATCTGTAGGAGCTCAGCTGCTCCCACAGCAGGACCGAGTAGACTAAGATGGATGAAGCTTGGCCCTGGGCCCACTGGAGAGTGGAAAGGCCCTCAAAAAAGGAAGGGATAAGGCTGACTCAAACTCTGTAGAACATGCAGCAACCCTTTCCCCAGGCTACCCTGTTCCGGACTCTGGCTTGGCCAAAACTGGTATACCAGACATTTCTTTTGAATCATTTCAAATGTTCTTGATTCACCTATTTCTTACTCCAGACATTACTGTAGTAATGACAGATTCTTGCTTCAGGCCTATGCCACACCTGGACTTTTGC
The DNA here is from genome assembly GCF_047675955.1 of Chlorocebus sabaeus. Taxonomy (NCBI): domain Eukaryota; kingdom Metazoa; phylum Chordata; class Mammalia; order Primates; family Cercopithecidae; genus Chlorocebus; species Chlorocebus sabaeus. The sequence goes on from NC_132917.1 coordinate 27,017,910, forward strand.
TACTGATGGCTTCAGTGACTATGCATGTACAAACTAGTAGTGGAGGGGAGTTATCCCATGAGGTGAATTTTTTTTTTTTTTTTTTTTGAGACAGAGTCTCGCCCTGTTGCCTAGGCTGGAGTGCAGTGGCACGATCTCAGCTCACTGCAACCTCTGCCTTGCGGGTTCAAGCAATTCTCCTGTCTTGGCCTCCTGAGTAGCTGGGACTACAGGTACCTGCCACCACGCCCAGCTAATTTTTGTATTTTTAATAGAGATGGGGTTTCACATTGTTGGTCAGGCTGGTCTTGAACTCTTGACCTCAGGTGATCTACCCATCTCAGCCTTCCAAAGTGCAGGGATTATAGGATTACAGGCATGAGCCACTGTGCCTGGCCTTTTTTTTTTTTTTTTTTTTTTTTTTGAGATGGAGTCTCACTCTGTCGCCCAGGCTGGAGTGCAGTGGCGTGATCTTGGTTCATTGCAACCTCTACCTCCTGGGTTCAAGCAATTCTCCTGCCTCAGCCTCCTGAGTAGCTGGGATTACACCACCATGCCCACCATGCCCAGCTAATTTTTGTATTTTTAGTAGAGATGGGACTTCACCATGTTGGCCAGGCTGGTCTCGAACTCCTGACCTCAAGTGATCTGCCCGTCTTGGCCTCCCAAAGTGCTGGCGAGCCACCATACCCAGCCTGGGGTGAGTCTTTGGAATCTTTGACCAATGTGGGATGGGAGTGGTACAAAAAGGTTTCTTCTTTTCTCTAGAAATAGCTATTCATCCAGACAGTCCTAAGGAGTATTTCTTTTCTTTCCTTTCCTTTTTTTTTTTTTTTGAGATGGAGTCTCACTCTGTCACCCAGGCTGGAGTGCAGTGGTGCGATCTCAGCTCACTGCAACCTCCACCTCCCAGGCTCAAGCAATTCTCCTGCCTCAGCCTCCCGAGTAGCTGGGATTACAGGGGCCCGCCACCATGCCCAGCTAATTTTTGCATTTCTAGTGGAGATGGGGTTTCACCATGTTGTCCAGGTTGGTCTCAAACTTCCGACCTCAGGTGATCCGCCCACCTCAGCCTCCCAAAGTGCTGGGATTACAGGCGTGAGCCACCACGCCCAGCCACTTTAAGGAGTATTTCAAAACCTTCTCAGTTCCAAGGGACTGAGCAACAGCTGCCCTTAGCAGGGGCTTATTCAATAATACATCCTTATAGTGGCTCTCCATCTTTCCCACAATGGGATCATTCCCTACTCCCTAACAAGGTATCTGCACATAAGCTTCAGGCTCTGCTTTCTGGAACCCAAGGCTAAGATGGTTATCCATGTTCAGATTATAGTAAGTGGAACAAACCTAACCCAAACGCCACTATAAAAAGAATACAGCTTAGGCAATATGGCAAAACCCCATCTCTACCAAAAAACAAAAGAAATTAGCTGGGCATGGTGGTGCAAGCCTGCAGTCCCAACCACTCAGGAGGCTAAGGCAGAGGATCCTCTGTTGCCCAGGCTGGAGTGCAGTGGCACAGTCACAGTTCAGGATGGGATCATGCCACTGCACTCCAGCCTGGGCAAAAGAGCAAGACCCTGTCTCAAATAATAATAATAATAATAATAATAATAATAATATAGTTTATTGTGCCTGGGTTGCCGACACTTATAGAAAGAACCAACCTGTTGAGTCTTTAAGTTTATGGAGCATTGAAAAACATTTCCAGGTGGGGCACAGTGGCTCACACCTGTAATCCTAGCACTCTGGGAGGCCGAGGTAGGTGGATCACTTGAGGTCAGGAATTCAAGACTAGACTGGCCAATATGGAGAAAGCCCATTTCTACTAAAAATACAAAGAAGTAGCCTGGTGTGGTGTTGTGCACCTGTAGTCCCAGCTACCCAGGAGGCTGAGGCATGAGAACTGCTTAAACCCAGGAGGTGGAGGTTGCAGTGAGCAGTGAGCACCACTGCTCTCCAACCTGGGCAACAGGGTGAAACTTTGTCTCAAAAAAAAAAAAAAGAAAGAAAGAAAAGGCCGGGCTCAGTGGCTCACGCCTGTAATCCCAGGACTTCGGGAGGCCGAGGTGGGCGAATCACGAGGTAAAGTGTTTGAGACCAGCCTGGCCAACATGGTGAAACCCCATCTCTACTAAAAACACAAAAACTTAGCTGGGCGTGGTGACAGGTGCCTGTAATCCCAGTTACTCGGGAAGATGAGGCAGGAGAATCGCTTGAACCTGGGAGGTGGAGGTTGCAGAGTGAGTCGAGATCACACCACCGCACTCTAGCCTGGGCAACAGTGCAAGACTCTGTCTCAAAGAAAAAAAAAAAAAAAATTTCCAAAACCTTTTCACAGTGATACTCCTATACTGACCCTGTGAGGTCATATAACTAAACTCAAGAATTTTTTGTTGATTTTTTTTTTTTTTGAGATGGAGTTTCGCTCTTGTTGCCCAGGCTGGAGTGCAATGGCACGATCTTGGCTCACCGCAACCTCTGCCTCGTGAGTTCAAGTGATTCTCCTGCCTCAGCCTCCCAAGTAGCTGGGATTACGGGCATGCACCACCATGCCCGGCTAATTTTGTATTTTTAGTAGAGACAGGGTTTCACCATGTTGGTCAGGCTGGTCTCGAACTCCCGACCTCAGGTAATCTGCCCACTTTGGCCTCCCAAAGTGCTGGGATTACAGGCATGAGCCACCGTGTCTGGCCCTTTGCCCATTTTAAAAATTGGATTTTTTTTTTTTTTTTTTTTTTTGTGATGGAGTCTCGCTCTGTTGCCAAGGCTAGAGTGCAATGGCATGATCTCGGCTCACTGCACCCTCTACCTCCTGGGTTCAAGCAATTCTCCTGCCTCAGCCTCCCGAGTAGCTGGGATTACAGGCATGTACCACTACACCAGGCTAATATATATACATATATATAATTTTTTTTTTTTTGAGTTGGAGTCTTGCTCTGTTGCCCAGGCTGGAGTGTAGTGGCGCGATCTTGGCTCACTGCAAGCTCTGTCTCCTGGGTTCACGCCATTCTCCTGGCTCAGCCTCCCAAGTAGCTGGGACTACAGGTGCCCGCCACCATGCCTGGCTAATTTTTTTTTTTTTGTATTTTTAGTAGATGGGGTTTCACCGTGTTAGCCAGGTTGGTCTCAATCTCCTGACCTCATGATCCTCCCACCTCAGCCTCCCAAAGTGCTTGGATTACAGGCATGAGCCACCACGCCCAGCCCCTAAACTCGCTTTAAAAGAGGAAACTGAGGCTCAAAGAAGTTTACTGACTTGTCCTGATTAATGCACCTACTAGGTGCTATGGCTTTAAGATTCACATCCTGGTCTTCTAAGTCTGAAATCTCTGTACTGTTTTCCAGTGTGATGAGCTATCCCATGGGACCTTAGGAGCTACTGTGCTGGCGTCCAAAAATGGCTCAACTAAAGCCACTTTCACCTTTTATTTGTAGTTTAATCCAAATACACTGAACAGCAGGGAAGGAATAGTCTGAATGGTCTGAAACAGTCTGGGAAAAGTGCTGAGAGGCTACATTTTGCTTCAGGTCTGAGCTGGGACATCAGCATAGCCTCAGTCGCTGTGGAGGTGAAGGGCTCCAGCACCAAGAGCCCGGAACTCCAGCCACATGTCGGCACCTAGGCCTCCTTGGAGCTCTAGCTCCTGCCCTTGTCAGCTGCAGATGCCTTGGGTAGGGAAATATAAGGACTCTTTCCCTCCCTATTCTTGATGACCACAAGGGGGAACCTTCCATCTGGGAGTTATGGGCCCTGAGGGAATCTGAGCCTGGGCAAAGGGCCCAGCGTGTCAGTTCCCATCACAGCCACACTGTCCAGCATGAGTCACCACACACGCAGCCAGGTGAGTCATACAGGCTGACGGACACTGAGGACAGGACGAGAGGTGGTTGGGCACCGGAGACTGGAGAGGGGCCCAGGGAAGGGCCAAAGAATCCATCTCCTGGCCATTCATGCAGTTAAGTTTCTGTGCTGATGTAGGGCTATTCTGGTTACAGGATCCCTGTTCCACTCTGGCTTTCAGTAGCCCCCAATCCCTTCCAACAGTCCTCTTCTCAGAAGCCCAGTCATCACTAGAATCCTGTTCCCCTCCTCTAAACATGGGCAAGACCCCATCTTAATGTGATCACTCTTTGTACCCCAAATGTTCTAAGGCCTTCTGTCATTCCCCCTATAAGACTTACTTATCTTCGTGCCATCCTCTTACATTAGTTAACTTGCAAAATGAAGATGGTAACAAATGCAGGTAGGTCACTGCATTACCTCTGTGAGGTTAGTACTCAATCACTGCATTTGGAGTGACTGGTATCTGATCACTCCAAATGGATCAGGATGGAGTGATCAGATACCAATATACTAACCTTGGTTAGTATATTGTTTGGAGATACATAGTTAGGCAGTAAATGATAAGAAAAGCAAATGAATGATATAAACAAAACTCTGGAAATTTTGGGTGAATTAGGGAGAGGCGCTCAAGAGGTCTCAAAGCTGATTACTGACACAGGAGTGTTCAGTTTTAATGCCATTTAAACTGTACATACACGTCTTAATCATTCTTTTGTATGTTTCACAATAAAAAATACCAAGAAAAACTGGGGTAAGAGTCTTGATTCAGCACTTATTAGGTGTGATCTAATATGGACTCAAGTAACCCTCCTAGCTCACATACCTTTGTGGGGGCCCTATGCCATAATGTATATGAAAGTGTTTTGCGTACAGTAAAATGTTAGTTTTCCAAGTTGAGGCCTCCTGGGGCAATGCCTTTATCCTTCAGGATTGACTGTTCAGCTTTTTGAGGACTTTGAAATCCTAAAACCCCACTGCACAGTTTGGCCAACTACGCATACCCCTTAAAAACAGCCTTGGGCGCCACCCTCCAAAACAGACTGGGGACAGTGTGGGATGAAAGACAGCCAACCCTTCAAGAGAGCTGAACAGAAACAGGAAGTGAGGGTGGTGCAGTGGGGCAAGCCTCTGGCTTCCAAATCAGTCTGCCCTGTTCCCATTCAAGTCCTAGAGGGACACTCACCAGCTGTCAGGACCTGTACTTTCCACGGGTGAGCAGCCAGGGCCCGCTGGTATGCCCGCCAGAGTGCCATGCTTCCTGTCAAGCCAAGAGGAGAGGGGGTCACCCCTACTGTCCCTCTCCACGACTAAGAAGTCGCCTGACATTCCCTTGTGCCCACTCCCTTCCCCTTCCCACTTCCAGTGTGACTTAAAGTGACAGAGGTCACATGAGGGATGCTTCCCAGACAGCTTCCTGTGGCAGGAGTCGGCTTAGACAATTGGGGAAGAGAGAAAGGCTGTGGGAAGCTATGGCCTCCTGGTAGCAGCCACAAGCCACCTCAGTCCTGAAGCCGGACCACCTGGAGGCCTCCGTTCCCGACCAAGACAAGCATGAGGACAGCTTTGCTCTAGCTTCTACCCAGAGCTTGGGTGCCTCAAAAGATAGCTTGGTCCGTCTCAGATTCAGACTTGGTTGGAAACAGTTTGTAACCTTCCTGAGTCCAGCTCCAGACCGAAAACAGGGCCCGTCACTGCCCGGATATAGGATGACCACACGCTTTGTGGGCACTCATGGCTTGCGACGCTTTGAGCCAGAGACCGCAGATCACCCGCCACTCACCTGAGCGCGAGCAGGGCGCGGAGACTCCCTCCAACCTGACAGGCTGGCCTAGGAACTTCCGCGACAAGCCCCGCCCCTTCCGCCCAGCGTCCTTCGGATTTTGCAGCCGGGGTAGAAATGAGTGGACCGAGCCGTGAATACCCGTGGAGAGCGACCCCTTTTCCAGCGGGACTGTGCCGGACCCTGGTGTGGGGCCCGCCAGCCATATTTCTCACCTGAGTTGGACCCTCTGCCTCCTCCTGCCCCTTCTCTCCCCTCGAGGCCCGGGCCTCTCCCAATCCGGTAGTCTCATTGTTCAGCCCACCCTCCGCCCATAACTGGCCATAACTACGATCTTGTCTCAGCAATCGTAGTTAGGGAACTATAAGTTATGGTTAAGTGCGTGTTTTGTCTCTAGGTTCTTCATTGGCCTCAACTGTGAGCTCATGAGCGGGTACAACTTGGGTCGTTTATATTTGTCGTCCTCATAGCAACTATTTCAGTGCTTTGCCGCAAACAGCCACTTAAGAAATACTGCATATGTATGATTCTTCCACAGAAAGCATTGGAATCAGAACTTAAGAAGACATTAGGTATTGGCTCCCAAACTAACGGGCTGCATGTGCAGCCTTAGTCATGACTAGACTTGATCTGCATCTAATGAGGGAGGTTACACTATTGACTTTCAAAACTCGGCTCCTCAGTTCTAGGGATTTTTCAGATGTTTGTGGGGATGAGAGGGGCAGCATTATTACAGCTGCTTCTCTCTTCAACCTTTTTTTTTTTTTAAGTATATACTTCTCAAAAGACCCATTTTTAACAATGGGGCCCACAACTGCATGTTTGAAAACCAAAGCTAGGTGATTTCTTAATTCCCTTCCAGCTCTAACAGAGTCTGTGAATAGAGAGCAATATCCTTTCTAGAGCGTTGGAAATGTCTACAATATCCCTGGCAATGGACTTGTCAGGCTGCAGACTTATCTCCAGGGAGCCCACACGTCAGGAGGCACACACTTTCAGGCTCTCCACCTGCCCAGCTCCACCCCCAATTTACTCAATTCCTTTATGATTAAGGCAGGGAGACTCCTGCCACAAATCCTGGAGAAACAGAGTAGAGAAGCAAGAGAAGTCAGTGTCACAAACATTTAACTAAAACACTACTTGCAAAACAGCATGCTAGAGGAGTTAACTGGCACAAGTAAATGTAATAGGAGACCAAATGTGGCAGGCTGTAAAGTTATATTCTGAAGTTATACTGAGTTCAAATCCCCAGCACCACCACTTACTAGTTATGTGACTTTGACCTTTTACAGACAGCCTACCCTCTCCAACTCTTTTATCATTAAAATGGCAATACCTACCTCACAAAAGTGACATATGCAAAGTGCTTAAAATGGATCAAGTGTTTAATGCTTGTTTATCCTTTCTCCTTCCTTCCCCCTTGGGAACACAAGGGAGGCTATTTTTTTACTGGAGAAAACTGGGAAGCTCTTTGGTGAAGGTGGAATTTGAGCTGGGACCTTTCTGAAGGATGAACTGAACTCAGATGAAGATGGTGGAAAAAGACACTCTGGCGAAGGGAGGAGTATGAGAAGAGGAATAAAGGTAGAGAAGTGTATGAACAATGGATAGTATGAAGTGGATATATTGGCAGGTAGGGTTAGAAAGAGAAAAAGCTTCTGGTAGAGAAAAAGAACAAGGTCAAGATCAGGGCTGAGACTCAGTTGCAGAAGCAGGGCTGCCAGCACCAACCTACAGCCTAAAGTGCGGATCACCAGGTCTCATCTTTTCTACCACTGAAAATAGGAAGGGAGCTGCCCTGTAGAATTGAGTAAAGCTTCTCTTCAACAGAAGGCACTTGCCTAACAGCTCAAAAAACAAAACTGGCTCAATGTGAGCTGGATCCCAATAGGGTTGTGCAACACTTGACTTCTTTGCACTGACATAGATTGTGGTTTCTCTGCTGTTGATGGACTTCGGTTTCCTCCAGGTCTGTTTTCTCATCTGTACAGGATGGGGTCTCGCTCCATCACCCAGGCTGGAGTGCAGTGGCAGGATCTCGGCTCACTGCAACCTCCACCTCCCAGGTTCAAGTGATTCTTCTGCCTCAGCCTCCTGAGTAGCTGGGATTACAGGTGTGCACCACTACACCTGGCTAATTAATTATATTTTTGGTAGAGACAGGGTTTCACCATGTGTTGGCCAGGCTCGTCTCTAACTCCTGACCCTAAGTGATCTGCCTGCCTTATCTCCCAAAGTGTTGGGATTACAGGCATGAGCCACCACACCTGACCGGGACTTAACTTGATCCCTTCTTAAAGGAGGTTTTCCAATAGATGAAGTCCCTACACTACATATTTGGCCAGTCTAGAATGCCAGAGTGTTTTGTTCCAGGTAGGCACTGATCTCATCTCCACTCTCTCCAAAAAGCAGCTGCCTGTTTTTTTTCTATTTCCTGAGGTCATCCAACTATTTCCCTCCAAACCCCAGCCTACACTCTAGGCATTTCAAGACCATGGTTTGCCTATTTCTCATCACTGGGGTGTGTCCTTGCTTAGGAGGCAGTATCATAGTCACTGTGAGTCTGCAGCATCCCACAAGAAGCCTCTAACAAGATGAGATATAACATTACTGTACTTGGGTTCTGAACACCTCCTACACACAGAACTGAAGTAGGTAAACATTCTAGTAAGTCAACAATGTGACAGTATAATGAAGGATCAAAAATCATGACGTGTAAAAGAATGGTTGAAGTAACTGAAGATATTTAATCTAGAGAAGATTTGGGAAACACATGATAGGTATGGTTAAATACTTAACAGGGCAATCACAGGGAAGATGACTGGATTTCCTTACACCCATGAGTGAAATTTATAGAAGTATACTCTGACTTGATATAAAGGAAGATTTTAAAAAACATGACTGTTCAGGAGTGTTCAAGTAGGGTCAGATGACCAGTGATTGGGAATACTTCGTAAGCAGGAGCAAGTAAGATCTGAGCCACTGTTCTATCAGCAGGGTGTCTGTGGTGTTCCTTGGTCAAAGAAGTACTCTAAGCAACTTCAGTCTCACAAATTACTATCACCCTTGTGGGCATACATGACGGTTACCCTAAAGAGGAAGTTTCAGAAGGCAGTAATATTGGATCCTGGAATAGTCAGACAGGAGCCTTCATGCATATACCCTTTTCAATTCTCCATACACCCATTCACAAGTGGTCGCAAAAACACCCAGTACCTTTACTTGGCTTTACCCACTTAACAATATGCTCAATATGAGCAGTTTGACTCCCAAGCCTAGGTCAGGCCTGAGTGTTTCTCATGAGCCATAGTCTTAGGCTGAGGAGCCTTGAGAGTTGGTGGAGGGAGAGCCCCCCTGCCCGCAGGGGGCTGTGATCACAGAAGTCTGTAGAAAGAGTGGGATCTAAGGAGTCCTGGGGAGGCAGGCCTAAAGGTCCAGGCCTGGCATGATCACTGTCCAGGGAAGGCCCCCAGTTCCTATGGCTCTGTGCATAGGGGCCATTTGTTCTTGACCAACTTCACTCCAAGGATCAGGTGTGGGCCAAGGCTAGGGAGTGGGCAGAAGGCGATGGCTGGTTGGAGAGAAGCCAGGCCGTCTAGTGGGGGAGGATGGTTGGAACATAGCATTGAAGTGGGCTCGGCTTTCAAGCTGCATACGGTGGCCCAGTGGGGAGGCGAGTCCACGGACAAAATGGATTCGAACCAGCCCTGACTGCCCCCCAGATACCAGCCATCCATAGGAGTCCAGGTTTGGGCTGAAACGTACCTGTGAAGAGAACAGAAAGAGAGAGATGCTTATGGGTGGTGCTTTAGGGTGACTCTAGCTATATGAACAAAAAAAATGAGCCACAATCTGAAAGGACAGGACCATGAGGGGTGAGACAGGTAAGAATGAGAAGCCAGTGAATGAGGTACATCTGTCATGCTCTGGAGGAGGAGGAGGCTATCATCTGTGTAACCTTTTCATCTCCCATTTCATCAGCCCCAGGCCCAGAACTGGGGGAAAAGAGTGGAGGGTGGAGAGGATGAAAGACTACCTTATGAATAGCCTCCAGCTGCAGCCTGTCCAGGCAGAGTTGAGAATGCCCCTCTCCCTCCTGCATGCGCAGCATTGGTTCTCTACGGAGCAGATCATGGAATGAACCCTGGGGAAGGGAAATGGAAGAGGAGGGAGAAAGTGAGAGGCTCCTTTTTTTATTTTTATTTACTTATTTTTTTTGAGACAGAGTCTCCCTCTGTCGCCCAGGCTGGAGTACAGTGGCGTGATCTCGGCAGCTCACTACAATCTCTGCTTCCCGGGTTCAAGCGATTCTCCCGCCTCAGCCTCCTGAGTAGCTGGGATTACAGGTGCCCACCACCATGCCCGGCTAATTTTTTTATTTTTAGTAGAGACATGGTTTCACCATGTTGGTCAGGCTGGTCTTGAACTGCCCATCTCAGCCTCCAAAAGTGCTAGGATTACAGGCATGAGCCACCACACCTGGCCCTTTTTTTTTTTTTTTTTTTTTTTTTTTGAGATGGAGTCTTGCTGTGTTGCCAGGCTGGAGTGCAGTGGTGCGATCTCGGCTCACTGCAACCTCCACCTCCTGGGTTCAAGCGATTCACCTGCCTCAGCCTCCTGAACAGCTGGGACTACAGGCATGCACCACCACGCCCAGCTAATTTTTGTATTTTTAGTAGAGACAGGGGTTTCACCATGTTGGCCAGGATGGTCTCAATCTCTTGACCTCGTGATCTGCCCGCCTTGGCCCCCCAAAGTGCTGGGATTACAGGCATGAGCCACCATGCCTGGCCGAGGCTCCTTAGTTTTATATCTTTGTGCTGAACTCAGGATTGCGTACCATACAAAGACTAAAGTTTTCTACCTTTTCTAACACCACACCCATTCTCCTGGCCTCAGCTTACCAAATCTGTGTCTTGAAAGAGCAAGTAGTGATGGTTGACAGTTTCAGTATAAGTTCGAGCCTTGGGAGGGTTGGGGACCCCAGATGAAGCAGAAGAATGGTCTGGACCTTCAGGACTGTCCTGATACGGTATCAGATCTGCTTTATATATAGGCTGGAAAGGAGACCATGAAATTAGGTTCTGTAATATTAAAGACAGAATAAAAGCAGAGGAAAGTGGTTTGGGCAGGAAAGGCTTAAAGATGAAAGAAAGTAGTATCTTTAAATATATGCTCAGATGCAGTAGGATAGGGAAGATTATACACAAGTCTGTGCTAAGACTTTCTGGGATAATATCAGGGCTGGGAGACCTAGCACTAATTTGTACTCTACTAGAATTTGGGAGGGCATGTGGGTTAGGACCCAACAGCTGCTGTTAGATGTTCATATACGTACAAATCTTCGCTCTACAGGTCGCTTGACATTTATTGGATTCAGTGCCATATCTGGCAATATAGCAGCAATGAGCTCCCCGGATATATCTCCTGCAGCTATCGTCCCAAGCCAGTCGGATCCTGAAAGACTCTAATAGAAAGAGACAGATTTCATTCATTCATTCATTCATATATTCATTCAGAGCTACGAACTGATAACAACTGCACAGTCTGAGACACACACAAACAAAAATGAGTTTATCATAACTGACAGCCCTGATGATAGAGTTACCACATAGCTATCTTCTCCTACCCAAAACTACTGCCTCTTTCTGACACTAATAGTGCATAAATGAGCCATTTTCCTGTGTAATGAAGACTGCAAAAGAAAGGGGGGGCTCACCCAAACGGTGCCTTTTCTAGGAGCAGTGAAGTAGGCCTTGAAACCAAGATAACCAGCGTCAATATAATGAATCCCACAGAGTCCATAACTGTTAAAAGAGAAATAAATTTAAACCTTCCTTTTCTTTAGATTCATTTCTTCTCCTTAACCTCTTCCAGAATTTAAATCACCTCAGTGAACCAACTCTCTACCCTCCTCTCCCCACAACAATCTGGCAAGCTTTGCACTCCAACCCTTAGGGCCTGTCCCTAGATGTCCCTATCTCCATCTTGCCGTACGAGGCATAGCAGTTGTCCTGAGCCACGGTGACACCGTTGTAGGGGAGCAGCCAGGCCAGTTCTGTACTCAAGAAGCGCTTGATAGAGTTTATGGGTTCGTAAGGTCGTCGAAGGTCCCAGAATTTGATTTTCCGGTCACTCCCCGCAGAGACAAGGAAATGGCTGTAAAAAGATGGGAGAAGGTCAAATCCGAACAAATGTGGAAGAGTCCGCCAGTCCCAGTCTTCACCTTCCCCCTCCACACATCTCCTATTCCATACCTGTTAGCTTTGCACCATTGAAGGGTACGTACAGCCTGGTCATGGGCTAGGAAACACTGGAAGGGGTAGAGCTTTAAGGAGCCATCAGAGAGCCGTATTCGCTGTAGGGGTGAGTTAGTGGGAAGGTTCCAGAAAACCACCATGCCTGAAATAGGGACAGAATGTGTAAGCATTAAAAGCAAGTTCTCTCTTCCTTGCTCTAATTTCTTTCTCTGAGCGCCTAGGACCTTTGTCTTCTACCCTCAGATCCAAACCACTATGAAAGGATATGGGGATTCTGATTAGCTATCCAGCATTCCCTCCAGGGCTTAAAGACTCAACATGATATTTTAACCCCAATTCTCTTCAACAAAAAAGTAATAGCTTTGTCTGGAATCTACAGTTGAAAAATGATAGGGTGAACACACCTAGTACACAGGGTAGAATGCACCTCTCTCTACTCCCTATAAATGAAAGTCAAGAAACTTTTAAAAAGCATAGGCTGGGCACACAGTGGCTCACGCCTATAATCTTAACACTTTGGGAGGCCAGTGCAGGTGGTGGATCACCTGAGGTCAGGAGTTCGAGACCAGCCTGGTCAACACGGTGAAACCCTGTCTGTACTAAAAATACAAAAAATTGGCCAGATGTGGTGGTGGGTATCTGTAATCCCAGCTACTTGGGAGGCTGAGGCAGGAGAATTGCTTGAACCGGGAGGCGGAGGTTGCAGTGAGATGAAATTGTACCACTGCACTCCAGCCTGGGTGACAAGAATAAGACTCCGTCTCAAAAAAAAAAAAAAAGCATAAAAACTCTAGGAAGCCAGGCGCAGTGGCTCACGCCTGTAATCTCAACACTTTGGGAGGCCAACGTGGGTGGATCACTTGAGGTCAGGAGTTCAAGACCAGCCTGGCCAACATGGTAAAACCCCCATCACTACTAAAAATACAAAAAAAATTAGCCAGTGTGGTTGTGCGTGCTTGTAATCCCAGCTACTTGGCAGGGTGAGACATGAGAATCACTTGAACCCAGGAAGCAGAGGTTGCAGTGAGCCGAGATCACGCCACTGCACTCCAGCCTGGAAGACAGAGCAAGACTCCATCTCAAAAAAAAAAAAAAAAAGAAAAAGAAAATGTTCGCTAACTCTGCCCCAAGACAAAGAGAACAGGCAAAAAGTCAAAAGCAACACAATGTTGCTAGGTGCAGTGGCTCATGTCTATAATCCTAGCACTTTGGGAGGTAAAAGCAGGAAGAACACTTGCACCCAAGAGTTTGAGACCAGCCTGGGCAATATACTGAGACCCCGTCTCTAAAAAATAAAATAAGGCCAGGTACGATGGCTCACGCCTGTAATCTCAGCACTTTAGGAGGCCAGGGTGGCCATACCACCTGAGGTCAGGAGTTTGAGACCAGCCTGAGCAATATGGTGAAACCCCATCTCTACTAAAAATATAAAAATTAGCTGGCCTTTGGTGGCATGCACCTGTAATCCCAGCTACTCAAGAAGCTGAGGTGGGAGAATCACTTGAACTCAGGAGGTGGAGGTTGCAGTGAGCTGAGATCGTGCCACTGCACTCCAGCCTGGACCCCAGAGACCCTGTCTCAAAAAAAAATAAAATAGCCGGGTGTGGTGGTGCATGCCTGTAGTCTCAGCTACTCAGAAGGCTGAGCCGCTCAGGGAATGAATGCAGCACCTATGAACCTTTCTTGAAAAAAATTTGTTGATGATGAATTATAGCCATGCAATATAAATAATTCAGCAATTGGGGGGGAGACTAAGACAAATGGACTGGTAGAGGCATTCAATCAAGTTTAGGAATTAAGAAGGCAGAACAGCATGAAGAATCATGTACCCTGACAATGTAAGAATAATACCACCAGAAGAAAAAGAAGGGACATGGAAAAAGAAGGGACATGGAGAAAGGGACAATAAAAAGACATGTAAGAGTGCTGATTTCCTTTCCTTCCTAGCAGAAAGTCTACTTTTCTAAAAACAACACTGTCATTTTGTTTGTTTTTGAAATGGAATCTCACTCTGTCGCCAGGCTAGAGTGCAGTGGCACGATCTTGGCTCACTGCAACATCCGCCTTCCAGGTTCAACCCTCCCGAGTAGCTGGGACTACAGGCACATGCCATCCTGCCCAGCTATTTTTATATTTTTTAGTAGAGACAGGGTTTCACCATGTTGGCCAGGATGGTCTCGATGTCTTGACCTCATGGATCTGCCCGCCTCGGCCTCCCAAAATGCTGGGATTACAGACATGAGTCACCGCACCTGGCCAATAACACTGCCATTTAAAAATAACAATCTAGGCCAGGCACAGTAGCTCACATTTGTAATCCCAGCACTTTAGAAGGCTGAGGCAGGTGGATCACTTTGAGCTCAGGAGGTCAAGACCAGCCTGGGCAACATGGCAAAACCCCATCTCTACAAAAAACACAAAAAATTAGCCGGGCATTGTAACTTGTTCCTGTAGTTCCAACTACTCCAGAGGCTGAGGTTAGAGGATTGCTTGAGCTCAGGAAGTCCAGGATGCAGTGAGCCAAGATCTTGCCACTGCACTCCAGTCTGGGTGATAGAATGAGACCCTATCTCAAAATAAAACAAGACAAAACAAAACCTAATAACTCCAACTACTTAATGTTGGAGTTATTATAAAGTAATATTTATTATAAATATATATAAGTGTCGCTTATAGTGAAGAAACATTCAGCAGGAGCTTAGCCAATATTTCAGTCTGACTTTACTTTTTCTTCTATAAAATTAAGATATAATTAAATTTAATACATTTTATTTTAGAATACCTTACACAGTATGATCCCATTTTTATTCATTTAGTTAGTTAGTTAGTTAGTTAGAGACAGGGTTTCACCATGTTGCCCAGTCTCCAACTCCTGGGCTGCGATTCTCCTGCCTCAGCCTCCTAAAGTGCTGGGATTACAGGTGTGAGCCACCATGCCTGGCTGATCCCATTTTTATAAAACTCTTTCTTTCCTCTGATCTTTTTATTTTTATATATACATAAAGAACTGCGTGAAAGGATGTTCCTCCTCACTTTTTAATTTTTAAAAAATGTTATTATTTTTAGTATATATATATATATTTTTTAAGACAGAGTCTTGCTCCGTCCTCCAGGCTGGAGTGCAGTGGCGCGATCTCAGCTCACTGCAGACTCCACTTCCTGGGTTCATGCCATCCTCCTGCCCTAGCCTCCCGGGTAGCTGGGACTACAGGCGCCTGTCACCGTGCCCGGTTAATTTTTTGTATTTTTAGTAGAGGCAGGGTTTCACTGTGTTAGCCAGAATGGTCTCGATCTCCTGACCTCATAATCCGCCCGCCTTGGCCTCCCAAAGTGCTGGGATTACAGGCGTGAGCCACCACGCCCAGCCTAAAAATGTTATTTTTAATGATGAGGTCTCACTATGTTGCCCAGCTGGTCTTGAAGTCCCAGCCTCAAGTGATTCCCTCCCACTTCAGCCACCCAAAGTACTGGGATTATAGGCATGAGCCACCACATCTAGCAGGCATCTACTTCCCACCCGCCCCAGACAGGATCTCACTCTGTTGCCTAGGCTGGAGTGCAGGGGTGTGATCTTGGCTCACTGAAACCTCTGCCTCCCGAGTTCTCATGCCTCAGCCTCCCAAGTAGCTGGGATTACAGGTGTGTGCCCCCACGCTAAGCTAATTTTTTGTATTTTTTGGTAGAGACAGGGTTTCGCTATGTTGACCAGGCTGGTCTCGAACTCCTGACCTGAAGTGATCTGCCTGCTTCAGCCTCTCAATGTGCTGGGATTATAAGCATGAGCCACCATGCCTGGCCCAGCATCTATCTACTCTTAAATTTTTTTCTGAGTAGAAACAGTCTAGTGACTTATTTCTTTCTATTTTTTTCACATTGCCTGAATATTTCTAACTATATATCCAGTACTGAACCACCAAAGAAACCACTAAAAAACAAGCATATATAAAAAATGTAAAGAGCAACAGTTCCTTATGTTTTATTTTGGTATTTTTACCATTATAATATCCAGCAGCTAGGTGTTGGTGGGGCCTGGTAGGCATCCAGGCCAGGCTAAGGCACTGACCACACTCAGAGGGGTCTGTAGCTTGCATAGACCCCACCTGCAGAGTTGCCACACATTGTACCTGCAGGGAAAGAAGAGATGGGACCAGGGTTAGGGACACCTACACTGGAATGAAAGCTCAAATCAATGTTTAATCCAGCAGGATGAGGGTATTTTTCAGAAGTATAAGGAGACTCACTGTGGAATCAGCAAGGTGAGGCTCTAAGAAGATGGAGCCTCAGCTAAGGTAGCAGGTTCCTCACTCACCTTATATATGGCAGGCTTCACTGCATCTGTGAGGGAAAAAGAGCAGTAACTAACTCTATGGATCCCGAGGACTCAGAGGGTCTTACTCTGTCACCCAGGCCCAAGTGCAGTGGCATGATCATGGCTCACTGCAGCCTCGAACTCCTAGGCTCAAGCAATCCTCCTGCCTCAGCCTCCCAAAGTGCTGGGATTATAAGTGTGAGCCACCATGCCTAGCCAGGCTTCGCTTTTTTTTTTTTCCTGTAGACCTCCTCTGCGGATACAGGCCTTGCTCTTAAATCAGCAACCAATCCTTTAAATAGTGACGTTCCCTTATCCTTTGTTGAGAAAGTCCTTATCTTCCCGTCACCAAATTTATGAACCTACCTCTATCTGCTCCCATCTTCTTTCCTTCTGTTACACTTGATAGTATCCTTCCTCCTATCAGAAGAGCAATCCCTTCACTCCACTCTCTCCTCATCCTCTAGCACCTTTTCCAGAACACTGCTCATTCTGTTATCCTCCTTCCTCCTGTGTCATCCACTTGTTCCCTCCCTAGTCTGTCACTCCCATATTGTCATGTGAACATGCCCTACTGTCTCCTATCCAAATAAAGGAACAAAACCTTTCTTTACTGACCACACTCAGGCAATCCACCACCCTCAATTACTGGCTCCCCTTCACAGCCAATTTTTTTTTTTTTTTTTTTTTTTTTGAGACAGGGTCTCACTAAGCCACCCAGGCTACAGTGCAGTGGCACAATCTCAGTTCACTGCAGCCTCAACCTCCTGGGCATAAGTGATCCTCCCATCTAGGCCTCCCAAGTAGCTGGGACTACAGGCACGCATCACTATGCTCGGCTACTTTTTAAAAATTTTTTTGTAGAGACGACATCTCATT
Source organism: Chlorocebus sabaeus (assembly GCF_047675955.1). Taxonomy (NCBI): domain Eukaryota; kingdom Metazoa; phylum Chordata; class Mammalia; order Primates; family Cercopithecidae; genus Chlorocebus; species Chlorocebus sabaeus. The sequence goes on from NC_132917.1 coordinate 27,034,964, forward strand.
ATATTGCCCCAGCTGGTCTCAAACTCCTAGGCTCAAGCAATCCTACCACCTAGGCCTTGCAAAGTACTGGAATTAAGGCATGGGCCACCATGCCCAGTCCCACAGCGAAAATTCTTGAAAGAACTGTCTGTATTTACTATCTTTACTTTCTGACCTCCTATTACCTCCTCAACCCACTCCACAAGACCACCACATATGGGACTTCTCAGGGCTCCAACCTGGGTGCCGCCCTCTTCTTTAAATACTCAGTACTAATGAAAAATAAATTCAACATATAGGGGCTGTCTTTTCCTGACTCCTTCTTCCTCTTGCTCATATTCAGCTCTCTATTCTATCCCTCTCTTCAGAACAAGGGATTGTGTTTGTGTGGTGGTGAGGGCAGGAGAGGCTAAGAACAGGATTAGGGGAACAAGAGTATGGCAGGGGAGATGGGCCCTATCCATCAGCCCAAGCCCTCAGCAGCTCTTTACACAGCCAGTTACCTGTGGCAGCAACAGGGGGAAAGTCCTGAGAGCACAGAAGAGGGAAGGAGAGATAAAGAGAGAGTACAGCTGCAAGACTGCAAAAGAGAGAGGGCTCGAGAACAAACCAGAGTCACAATGCAGGGTATGTGTGTGGCTGAGTAAGGCTTTGTGCTAGAGAGACTGGCCCAGGGGAGCTTCCAGGGAGATAGGTCCTGCTATGCTCTGGCCACCACGACAGCAGCCCCATTCTCCTTGCTGTGCTACTCACCTGGGGGTTGCTGAGCCAGCAGGGCCTCTGGATGGGGTAGACTGAACAGCAGTACTTTCCCGTCTGAGCAGGCCAGAGCCAAGAGACCCAACCGGGGCAGGAGAGGAGCCTAAAGGGTAAAAGGTGTGCTGAGGCTTGCTGCCTTCAACTGACTCACAGAAAACCTTTGAGGTCCCTGAAAATACTGTATGGAGTTGCTGGAAAAACTCCATCCACCACACTCCAACTTTCCTTCCTTAAACTCTAAGAATTCCCAGGGCCTCTTTGTCCTGGCTTTGAGTCCTAGGGCCATCCCACAGTCGACTGCGAAGTACCTTCCGAGGGGTGCCTGGAAGTTCCCATGCTCCACTAGGGCAGAACTTGAGGTCCCAGATGCAGCCGTTGTCACAAGCAATCCCATAGACAAAGTGGGCCCTGTTGCCAGGACTGGAGAGAGAGAGCATGTGGGGATGGTGGGTAGGAAGAAGGGACATAGGGCTGCCAGAGGTAAGCTCCCCTTGTCTCAGCCCAATCCAATCCCTTCCCCCTATCCTATCCAGACCCCATCCTGCTGTCCTCAACCACCCTCCCATGGCAGTGTCCAACCCCACCTCACCAGCTTTCTTGCTGCAAGGTCCCAAGGCCCCAGAGCTGGAGCAGCCCAGGACCCGAATGAAGCTGGCTCAGTGGGTGTGTCTCATTCATGTCAGGGCTGGAGAAAAGAGCCACATATTGCGAGGCTCCTGCCCCCTCTGGCACTGGGCACCAGTCCAGAGCCCAGAGCGGTCCCCCCGTGAAGAAGGACACATCCCAGCGCTCTGGATGTGCAGTGATCGAGCTAAATCTAGAGAAAAATCAAAGATGGGATGAAGAAAGGAATTAATGAAAGGTAATGAGGACTGTATGGGAGCTCCACCCAGAGCCAGTATGAACTGGCTCAAGCAAGAGCCTGAATATCAAAAACAGTTTACAAGTGAGAAGAGTCCTTGGCTACCATTTGTATCTTCCTCCTTTCCTTCCCAAAGTCTGTCTTATATTATTTGAGATGGGGTCTGTCACCCAGGATGGAGTGCAGTGGCATGATCTGCAGCCTTGACCTCCCAGGTTCAAGTGGTTATCCCACCTCAGCCTCTGGAGTAGCACATGCCACCATACCCCACTAATTTTAAAATTTTTTGGATAGGGGTCTTGCTATGTTGCCTAGGCTGGTCTCGAACTCGTGGGCTCAAGTAATCCTCCCTTTTTGGCCTCCCAAAGTGCTGGGATTACAGGTGTGAGCCACCACGCCCAGCCTCCAAAGTCTGTCTAGCTCCAGCTCATCTTCAGGGCTGTTCATTCTGGAATACTATAGTATTTTCCCTAAGGCTAGTCTGTCCAGGTCTATCTGAGTACATGTAACCTTGTGAACTGCTTTGGCTCCTAAATCTCTCTAGCTTCCCTCAGCCTGCCAGCAGTAATGAACACTACAAATCAGAAAGGACTGACCAGCTCTAGCCAGCACTCTTATTCTTGGGACCAACTCGACCAGCATCAAGGGAGTTGACAGGACTTATCTGTCATCTCTTTCAACATTCATTTTTCTTGTTTCTGGCTCCAGAATCAGAAAAAAGGTCGGATGTGCAATCTTCACCTGTTTATTCGGTAGAGGGTGCCATCTTCAGGTAGCCCTTCACGTTGTACAGAAAACAATGGAGACTTCTCCTCCTGGGGCAGGTAGGGAGCGGCCTCACTGGGGGAAGGCAAAGGGAACAGTTTAAATTTGGAAGGGTTTCACCCATCCCAGGGTTCCCATTATAGAGCCTCTGTCACCCTTTCGTCTCCAGTGGTGTCACCCTTCCTAAGCTTCAGAGATGCTGCTTCAACTTACAGCTCAGATAACAAGTGCCACTTCCAGGCTAAAGGAATCCATTCAGCAAACTCCCAGTATGAATGTTTCTGCTCTCGGCTGGAGAAAAAGCAGCAGCATTAATGGAGGAGGAGAGGGATTCTAGAGCAGCACAGTCCAATAAAACTTTCTGTGGGGATGGAAATGATCTATTATCTGTGCTGCCCAATATGCCAGCTGCTAGCTCCAATTAGCTACTGGGCACCTAAAATGTGGCTAGTGCAGCTGAGAAACAGAGCCTTTCATTTTATTTCACTTCAGTTAAAGTGTTCTAGAGTTCTTGCCTCTAGAGCAGTGCTTTTTAGTAATGAGTGTCATCACAGTATCCCCCATGACTGCTTGTCTTTCCCACAGCCCCACTTCAATACCGTCCCTGCACTCCTCTACCACCCCTTCATTATCCCCAGCCCCCAGTCCCCAAGTCTCACAAGTCCTTGGTGAGATGGAGGCACTTCCAAACAGGAGCCATGATGTGATTTGGTAAGCCATTGGGAGCCATTCCCCGGCAGTGTGGCTTCTGCTTCTGAGGATCAAATTGAAGAAAATATAAGGAAGCGAATTCTACAGGTTGGACAAAGTCCCAGAGACAGCTCTTTTCCAGTTTTTATCTTCTTTGGCAATACCTCCCCCTCCAATCACTGCCCTATCAGCATCTTAAAAGATTTGTGTTTCAACCATTATAATGACTTCTTTACCTTCTGCACTACTCCTCCATCGAAAATACAAAATCCGTTACCTATTTTCTGTTCAGCTTCCTCAACATCTCCATGGCATTTGATTCAGAGGACTTCCCTTATGCCTCTTGAAACTCCCGCGCTATGGAATAGTCTCCCTTACTCCTCTCCCCTCTCTAATATTCCTTCACATGCTCTCCCTTCTTGACAGGTCTCCTCAATGATGGTATTCCCCAGAGTTCCTGTCGTCTTCTCCCCGCTCTACACAGACAGACAGACACTGACACACTCCTAGCAATCTCATCTCATGTCCCATAGCTTTGACTACTATCTTTTTGTTTATTTGGTTGTTTTTTTTTTTGTTTTTGAGACAGGGTCTCACTCTGTCACCCAGGCTGGAGTGCAGTGGCGTGATCTTGGCTCACTGCAGCCCCAGCCTCTGCCTCTTGGGCTCAAGCAATCCTCTCACCTCTGCCTCCTGAGTAGCTGGGACTACAGGCACAGTGCACCACACCTGGCTAATATTTTTGTATTATTTTGTAGAGACAAGGTTTCTCCATGGCCCAGACTGATTTTGAACTCCTGGGCTCAAGCGATCCTTCCCCCTCGGCCTCCCAAAGTGCTGGGATTACAGGTGTGAGCCACCACACCTGGCCTTTTTAAAAATTTAGAGACAGGGTCTTGCTATGTTGTCCATGCCAGACATCAACTCCTGGGCTCAAAAACTCCTCCTGCCTCAGCCTCCTGAGTAGCTCAAAGTACAAATGCATACCACTGAACCCAGTTTGACTACCATCTTTATGCCTGATTATCAAGTTTACATCTCCGTAATGTAAACCTGACTCGGTCTCAACTTCTCTACAAGTTCTAGACAGTGTTGTGGCAAGTCATATTAGAGCATGAGGCAAATGGAAAAAAAAACAGTTAAAAAAAAAAATCAGTAAAGTTCCTGTCTTTATTTAAAATTTTGATATTTTGTTCATCATGGAACAAAATACCCATGATTTCTTGCATTGATTTGATTTTTTTAAATGTTGCATCAAAATAGCATTTATCTCTATTACTGAGGGTTTCTGTTCTCCCTTAAATGTTGCACATGAGGCAAGTAAGGCACTGGTCTCATATATGCAACTGGTGACCAGACATCTCCAGCTGAATGGCCCATGGCCCATGGGCACCTCAAACTCAACATGTCAGAAAGTGAATTCTGCCAGGTGTGGTGGCTCGCACCTGTAATCCCAGCACTTTGGGAGGCCAAGGCGGGCAGATCACCTGAGGTCAAGAATTCAAGACCAGCCTGGCCAACATGGCAAAACCCCATCTCTACTAAAAATACAAAAGTTAGCTGAGCGTGGTGGCGCGTGCCTGTAATCCCAGCTACTTGGGAAGCTGAGGCAGGAGAATCACTTGAATCCAGGAGGCAGAGGTTGCAGTGAGCTGAGATCGCTCCACTGCACTCCAGCCTGGGTAACAGAGCAACACTCTGTTTCAGAAAAAAAAAAAAAGGAAAAAAGAAAGTGAATTCATCTTCTTCCCTCCCCACCTTTGCCCCTCCCACATCCTTTGCCCTTTCCATGTTCCCAGGTTCAGTGCATGATGCCACCATTTAAGCTGGAAGCTGCTATTCAACTTCCTCCCTCCCTTCAATTCCCAAATACTGTTAATTCTCTTACGTATTCCATTCTGTGAGAGAACACAGAAACAAAAGAATTACGAAAAAAAAATTTTTAATTATCTTACATATCTTTTTTTTTTTTTTTTTTAAAAGACAGAGTCTGGCTGGAGTGCAATGACGTGATCTCAGCTCGTCGCAACCTCTGCCTCCTGGGTTCAAGTGATTCTCCTGCCTCAGCCTCCCAAGTAGCTGGGACTACAGGTGCATGCCACCACACTCAGCTAATTATTTTTGTATTTCTAGTAGAGACAGAGTTTCACTATGTTGGTCAAGCTGGTCTCAAATCCCTGGCCTCAAGTGATCCACCTGCCTTGGCCTCCCAAAGTGCTTGGATTACAGGTGTGAGCCACCATGCCTGGCCTTTTACATATCTCTTGAATCTGCCCCCTCCCTGCTCGATTTAGGACCTCACTATCTCTTACCTGAATAATGGAAACTGTCTTTTTTTTTTTTTTTTTTCTGAGAAGGAGTTTCACACTGTCGCCCAGGCTGGAGTGCAATGGTGCAATCTTGGCTCACTGCAACCTCCACCTCCTGGGTTCAAGCAATTCTCCTGCCTCAGCCTCCTGAGTAGCTGGGATTACAGGCATGCATCACCACACCCAGCTAATTTATTTTTAGCAGAAACGGGGTTTCACTACATCAGCCAAGCTGGTCTCGAACTTTTGACCTCGTGATCTGCCTGCCTTGGCCTCCCAAAGTGCTGGGATTATAGGCGTGAGCCACTGTGCCCGGCAAAACTGTCCTCTGTCAACTATAATTTGACCTATTTTCCTAACTGATGTTATTTTTCTACTTAAAAACGTTCGTTGTACAGAGTTTCTGTACAACTGAACTGTGTGTGTGTGTTTTTTTTTGAGATGGAGTCTCACTGTCTTACCTAGGTTGGAGTGTAGTAGTCGATCTCAGCTCACTGCAACCCTCTGCCTCCTGGGTTCAAGTGATTCTCCTTTCTCAGCCTCCCGAGTAGCGGGGACTACAGGTGCGCGCCACCATGCCTGGCTAATTTTTGTATTTTTAGTAGAGACAGGGTTTCACTATATTGGTCAGGCTGGTTTCAAACTCCTGACCTCGGGTGATCCACCCGCCTCGGCCTCCCAAAGTGCTGGGATTACAGGCATTAGCCACCGCGCCTGGCCTGAATTGTGTATTTTTAAATGGTTAAAATGGCAAATTTTATGTTAAATACATTTTACCACACACACACACAAAAAACCTATAAACAAAAACAATCTTTGTTGGTTCCTATTGGTCTATGTCCTTTCATCTTCTCCAGTTTAATCTCGCCTACAACTTTACTCCAGGCTCTATGCTCCAGCCATAACCAGTTTCTGGGAAAACCATCCCCTCTGGCAAACTTCTACTTATCCTTCAAGAAACAATTCAACTATCAATCCTCTGTGAGGCCTAAGCAGTTAATTACCCTTCCTCTATATGCCTAAATCATTTTGTTCACTCCTGGGGTAGTGCTGATTGCACTGTGAACTTGTAAGGCAGGACACTGTCTTATTTATATTTGTGTTTCCTAACAGAGAATAGACATTCAATATATGAATGAATAATCTTGTTTACCTTACCCCTTCTTCTGCGCTCTCCCTAATATGCCAACTGTTTTTGAAATTGACCCTTTTGGCCGGGCGCGGTGGCTCAAGCCTGTAATCCCAGCACTTTGGGAGGCGGAGACGGGTGGATCACGAGGTCAGGAGATCGAGACCATCCTGGCTAACACGGTGAAACCCCGTCTCTACTAAAAAATACAAAAAACTAGCCGGGCGAGGTGGCGGGTGCCTGTAGTCCCAGCTACTCGGGAGGCTGAGGCAGGAGAATGGCGTGAACCCGGGAGGCGGAGCTTGCAGTGAGCCGAGATCTGGCCACTGCACTCCAGCCTGGGCGACAGAGCAAGACTCCGTCTCAAAAAAAAAAAAAAAAAAAAAAAAAAAAGAAATTGACCCTTTTTTCTTTAACCCGTTTTGTCTATTATAGTTACCAGGTCAAAGCTATCTTTCCTTTCTCAGTACCTTGCTGGTCCCCTAAAATCCTACTATGTCCCCATTCACTTTCTTGTCCATTGAGGTTACCCCTGAAGTAGATCCTCGTGGGGTGCTTCGGGGCACTGCAGGCTCAGGTTCAGACGAGCTCTCACTTGGGCCCTCACTTTCTTCCACATCTTCAGCCTCAACCTGGAGAAAAAAGTCTTCATCCTGTGGAGCACCATCCACCTCTTCTCCACCTGGACAGGCTGCTGGCTGCCGGATCTTCTTCGGTTTGGTGGGGCTGCTCACCTTGGGGCCCTCAGGACAGGACACAGGAGCAGGCAAGGCTGTTGAGAGCTCTTCAGCTAGTTCCTGAAGATACAGAAGTGCCCTGTGGGATAGGGCAGAGTCAGAGCCATTCTCACATATAACTGAGAACCCACGTTTCCAGACATGGCTATTTTTATCTCAATGGATCCTCCCAATAAACACATGATTAACCAATTAACTCATATTAATTTCCCCTTCCCCCTTGGAAGAAGAAAAACCAGAAATCTAAGTTATGTGACTTGGCCGAGATGACTCAGATAACAAATGTGGAATCTGAACCCAGGTCTTCTCACTCCGAGTTCAATGCATTTTTCATTCCACCACAGTCAAAGAACACAGAGGGCAAGAGAAAGAATGGAACAGCACATACATATAGACATATACTGGACAGTAAAACAGCAATAAAGAGCTGGGTAGTTTGTGAAAAATGGCATTGGACATAAAGTACAGAAAGTAATTCTTAGATAAACCAAGTTAGCAATACGTACCATTAACAGTGCTGTGATAAGAGCCTAAAGGACTGCTGAAGTCCCTAGAATCCAGACACCACCCCTGCTTACCTAATACCTCATCACAGTCTTCTCATCCCTCCAATATCTGCCCCACTCTGATCCTTGCACCCAAACCCCCTCCACCAAGCTGTGCCCCACAATCCTTACACTTGGGCAGCCCTTCGGCGGGGTCGTTCCCCAGAAGGGGTCTCAAAGTCCTCAGGGGGCCTCTTTGGAGATGGAGATTCTGGCCGCTCTAGGTCTTTTGACAACTTCAGCAGTAGCAGCTCTGCCTTGGACTTTCGACCTCGTTTCTTAGGCATGGGGGTGGACAGAGGGTTGGACTGATCTAAGAGACCAGGAACCAGAGGGGCTGATGGAGGATTAGGCTGTTGGGGCCTTTTGGGGCCTTTTCGTGTCCTACCACCTCTCTTCCGGCCAGGCTTTGAGGCCCTAGGCTTTGAGACCTTTGACATCTCTGAAGAAAGATCTGTAGAGAAGAATATAGGTCTGTGAGATGGGACCAGAACTCAAACCTCTTTGGAAAAGATTACCCTGTATCCAGGTTTGTAAGATCCTATGAGCTCAACCTGCTCTCTTTCATCTTAAGCTCGGCATGGGGAATAAAAAGATAAGAGGACAAGGTACATACCTTGCTGTTCCAGTCTGGAGAGGCTTTCCTGCTCTGATGGGAGCCTCCTCTGATCAGGAGAATCCTCAAATCCAGGCAAAGGGGTAGGTAATGACATCTCTATGGAAGCCTCTGCACTGGTCATTTCTGAAGAGGTCTTGACATCAAGCTGATTTAGCACATCTTGTCCAGGAGAGTCTACCACAGTCATGTTCCCCACGGGGCCGGCCTCCCCCAGGGCAACATAGCCGACCCCGCAGGTATCCATCAGCACCCCCCAAAATGGCTGCCCCTGCATACAGAGACATACGAATGAGTAGAAGACAGAAACTATTTGTACTAGCTCAGATTTTTGTTTCCCCATCTTTTCTCCCCTCATTCTCACACCCATACCCAAGTTCCCTGATTATTCACTCATTCAACAATATTTACTAAGCACCTTCTATATGTTAGGCACTGTTCTGGAAACTGGTAAGGAGCCAGGTGCAGTGGCTCACATCTGCAATCCCAACACTTTGGGAAGCTGAGGCAGGAAGGCAGCTTGAGCTTAGGAGTTTGAGGCTAGCCTGGGCAACACAGCAAGACCCTTTCTCTAGCAAAAAAAAAAAAAATTTTAAATTAAAAAATTAAAAACAAAAAAAGAAACTGGTGATATGACAATAAGCAAGACAGACAAGGTCCCTGCCCTCATGGAACTTACATTTTGGTGAAGCAGACAAACAAGTAAACAAAACTTCCTTTTTTTTTTTTTTTTTGACAGAGTTTCGCTCTTGTCACCCAGGCTGGAGTGTAATGGCATGATCTTAGCTAACTGCAACCTCCACCTCCTGGGTTCAAGCAATTCTCCTGCCTCAGCCTCCCAAGTAGCTGGAATTACAGGCACGTGCCACCATGCCCAGCTAATTTTTGTATTTTTAGTAGAGATGAGGTTTCACCATGTGGGCCAGGCTGGTCTCAAACTCCTGACCTCAGGTGATCCACCCACCTCAGCTTCCCAAAGTGCTGGGATTACGGGTGTGAGCGACCGTGCCTGGCCATAAAGCTTCCATTTATTAAATGCTAACTATGTGCCAAGCACTATACTAAATGCTATATATAATTATCTAATTTAAACCTCATATATTTTCTTGTAAGGATGAAGCAGTGAATGCACAATTATTTAACCTCTGTCTCTGAAACCCAATGAAATGAAACACACACACACAGACATACACACACCCCAAAAAAGGAGAGAGAGAAAAATTTGTCTATCATGAATCTAGGAAGGGGACACAACTTCCTTAGAATATACTACAAAAAAGAGCTGCCAGATACTACAAAATTTAGACCAAAGTGAAGAGGCATACTTAATGTTAACATCTATTTTTGTAAGGATTAGTCAAGAAATAAGTTTATTTAATAAATAAATAAAAGACCAGGCAGGATGGCTTATGCCTGCAATTCCAACACTTTGAGAGGCCAAGGAAGAAGCTTGAGGCCAGGAGTTCAACACCAGTCTGGGCAACATAGGGAGACCTCATCTCTACAAAAAATTTTAAAAGTTAGCTGGGCATGGTGGTGTGCACCTGTAGTCCCAGCTACATGTAAAGCTGAAACAGGAGGATTGCTTGAGCCTAGGAGTTCGAGGTTACAGTGAGCATTGATGGTGTTACCATACGCCAACCTAGGCAACCGTAAGACCCCCATCTCTAAAAATATTTAAAAATAATTTTCTGGCCAGACACAATAGCTTATGCCTGTAATTCCAGCACTTTGGGAGGACAGGGCAGAAGGATGGCTTGAATCCAGGAATTTAAGACCATCCTAGGCAACAGAGTGAGACCCCTTTGCTACAAAAAAACATGGTGGTGCACACCTATAGTCCCACCTACTTGGGAGGTTGAAGTGGGAGAATCACTTGAGCCCAGGAGTTCAAGGCTGCAGTGAGCTGTAATCACATCACTGCACTACAGCCGGGGCAACAAAGCAACACCCTATCTCAAGTAAATAAATAAATGAATTTATTTTTTAAAAAGAATGAGTTGGCCGGGCACAGTGGCTCACACCTGTAATCCCAGCTGAGGCAGGCAGATCACCTGAGGTCAGGAGTTCGAGACCAGCCTGGCCAATATGGTGAAACTCCGTCTCCACTAAAACGACAAAAATTAGCCAGGCACGGTGGAAGGTGCTTGTAATCCCAGCTACTCAGGAGGCTGAGGCAAGAGAATCAACTGAACCTGTGGGGCGGAGGTTGCAGTGAGCTGAGATCACGCCACTGTACTCCAGCCTGGGTGGAGTGAGACTGTCTTTAAAAAAAAGAATGAGTCAAAGAGTTCTTTGGTGCCCTGCCATCAATATTTCACCTGGATGGGGATGGTGGGCAGGCTATGAGATAATCAAGGAACACCCTATTACATTAAGAAAGCTTTTCTTTTTTTTATTTTTTTGAGACGGAGTTTCACTCTTGTTGCCAGGCTGGAGTGCAGAGGTGTGATCTCGGCTCACTGCAACCTCCGCCTCCCAGGTTCAAGGGATTCTCCTGCCTCAGCCTCCCGAGTAGCTGGGACAACAGGTGCCCGCCACCACACCTAGCTAATTTTTTGTATTTTTAGTAGACATGGGGTTTCACTATGTTGGTCAGGCTGGTCTTGACTCCTGACCTCAGGTGATGTGCCCACCTTGGCCTCCCAAAGTGCTAGGATTACAGACTTGAGCCACCATGAACAACCACTTTTTTTTTTTTTTTTTTTTTTGAGACAGGTTCTTGTTCTATCATTCAGGCTGCAGTGGTACAGTGGTGTGATCACAGCTCACTGCAGCCCTGTCCTCCAGGGCTCAAGCAATCTTTCTGCCTCAGCCTCCCAAGTAGCTAGGACTACAGGCATGTATCACCATGCCTGGCTAATTTTTAAAATTTTCGTAGAGATGAGGTCTCACTACGTTGCCCAGGATGGTATTGAATTCCTGGGCTCAAGCAATCTTTCCACCTGTCTCCCAAAATGTTGGGATTATAGGTGTTAGCCATCGTGCCCGTCCTGAAGCTTTTTTTTTTTTTTGAGACAGGGTCTCGTTCTGTAACCCAGGCTGGAGGGCAGTGGTGCAATCACAGCTCACTGCAGCTGGGACCTCCCAGGCTCAGGTGATCCTCCCACCTCAGTCAACTGAGTAGTTGGGACTACAGGCATACACCACCATGCCTGAATAATTTTTGTATTTTTTGTAGAGACTAAGTTGCACCATGTTGCCCAGGCTGGAGTGCAATGGCGCGACTACAAACTCAAAATCCTGGACTCAAGCAATTCTCTCCATTTCCTCTCCCAAAATGCTGGGATTACTACTGGCATAAACCACTATGCCTTGCCTTTTTTACTTTTTAAAATTAAATTTTTTTTTTTTTCTGAGTCAGGATCTCGATCTGTCACCCAGGCAGGTGTGGTGGTGTCCACTAACTCCTGGGCTCAAACAATCCTCCCTTCCCAGCTTCCCAAGTAGCCGAGACTTCAAATGTGCACCAATACACCCAGATAAGTTTTTAATTTTTTTTGTGCAGATTGGGTCTTGCTATTTTGCCCAGGCTAGTCTTGAGTTCCTAACCTCAAGAGATCCTCCCACCTTGGCTTCCCAAAGTGCTGTGATTACAGGCATAAGCCACCACGCCTGGCCAAGAAACCTTTCCATATTGAAGAATTGACTAAATTGTCACTAGTCTTCATTTTCTTCAAACCCCAAAAAATTAGCTGTATAACCATGGGCCAAAGTAAACTGAGATAAAACACTGACCACCAAACCCGAAACCTAAGCAACACAGAACTCTCCAAGGGTCCAGTTTTTGGCCAGAATAACCTGCCTGTCTGTGATACAGCCGGAGACACAGTTCAAATCCCAGGATGGGACACCACCCCCCGCACCATAGATCTATATACACCTTAAGGATAAAGGATAAACAGTTCATCAGTCTCAGTGGAAAAGTGTGCTAATACAAATTCCATAAGAAATATAAAAGCTTCCAACTGTCTCACATGAAGAAGCTACAGATTATAAACTATAACAATGGCCAACCCTCTGAGGCAGGTGCTGAGGATACAAGAAAACACATGTGCCAAAGATACATTATAACACTGCCAAGGTAAATAAAGGTCAGTGAAAATCCATCTATATTGTTCTTTTGATAAATAAGAAGCCCTGACAGAACTGCCCCATTCAAAATTAGTCACAAGCAAAAAGGACCTATGCATAGATTACTTAAAGAATAAAAAGGATAGAAAGACAAAGGGTACCCTTTTGAAGAAGTGATTCAGAAAACAGAAGCAAATTTCCAACAAAAATTCCTGCACTTTCAAAAACACCAAAGGGATTGTGAAATCCAAGAACTAGGGTTTGAACATCCCCTCCAAAACTCATGTTGAAATTTAATTGCCATTTGTAACAGTATTAAGAGGTGGAACCTTCAAGGGATGGATTAGGCTACAAGGGCTCCACCCTGACCAGTCAGATCAGCATCATTATAAAAGGGTGACTTTAGCGCAGGACTTAATCCTTGTAATCCCTGCGCTTAGGGAGTCGGAGGTGGGAGGATCCCTTGAGCCCAGGAGTTTGAGACCAGCCTGGGCAACGTGGCAAAACTCTGTCTCTACAGAAAAATACCAAAACAGGGCCAGGTGCAGTGGCTCACGCCTGTAATGCCAGCACTTTAGGAGGCCGGGGCAGGCGAATCACGAGGTGAAGAGTTCGAGACCACTATGGCCAACATGGTGAAACCCTCTCTATACTAAGCATACAAAAATCAGCTGGGTGTGGTGCTGCATGCCTGTAATCCCAGCTACTTGGGAGGCTGAGGCAGGAGAATTGTTTGAACTCGGGAGGCGGAGGTTGCAGTGAGCCAAGATTGCGCCACTGCACTCCAGCCTGGGCAACAGAGCAAGACTCCGCTTGGAAAAAAAAAAAAAAAACTAGCTAGGCATGGTGGGCAGCAGGGACCTCTAGTCCCAGCTACTCAGGAATTGGAGGTGGGAAGATCGCCTGAGCCCGGCAGGTGGAGTTTGCAGTGAGCAGAGATTGCAATGAGCAGAAATCGTGCCCCTGCACTCCAGCCTGGGTAATAAAGCCAGACTCTGTCTCAAAAAACAAAAAACAAAAAAAAAATAAAAAACATGTATCATAACAATAAACACATATCATTTAAATTCATCCATTAAAAAAAACAATAGGGGCAGACACAGGCTCATGCCTGTATTCCCAGCATGTTGGGAGGCCGAGGCAGGCAGATTGAGGCCAGGAATTTGAGACCAGCCTGGCCAACAAAGCGAAACCCCATCTCTACTAAAAATACAAAAATTAGCTGGGCATGGTGGCACACGCCTGTGATCCCAGCTACTCAGGAGACTGAGGCATGAGAATCACTTGAGCCTGGGAGGTGGAGCCGAGATCACACCACTGCATCCCAGCCTGGGCAGACAGAGCAAGACGCTATCTCAAAAGTAAAAAGAATAAAGATTTGGTTTGAGGGCCGGGCACGGTGGCTCCAGCCTGTAATCCCAGCACTTTGGGAGGCTGAGGCGGGTGGATCACAAGGTCAGGAGTCCCTGCACTCCAGCCTGGCCAATACTGTGAAACCCCGTCTCTACTAAAAATACAAAAATTAGCCGAGAGTGGTGGCGGACGCCTGTAGTCCCAGCTATTCGGGAGGCTGAGGCAGAAGAATCGCTTGAACCCGGGAGGCGGAGGTTGTAGTGAGCTGAGATCGGGCCACTGCACTCCAGCCTGGGGCGACAGAGAGAGACTCGGTCTCAAAAACAAAACAAAACAAAAAAAGGTTTGCTTTGATTTTAATTTTGTATTTATTTATTTTTGAAATGGAGTCTTGCTCTTGTCACCTAGGCTGGAATGCAGTGGCCCGATCTCAGCTCACCACAACCTCTGCCTCCCAGGTTCAAGTGACTCTCCTGCTTTAGCTTCCCCAGTAGCTAGGATTACAGGCGGCTGCCACCGTACCCAGCTAATTTTTGTATTTTTAGTAGAGATGGGGTTTCACCATGTTGGCCAGGCTGGTCTCAAATGCCTGACCTCAAGTGAACTACCCCTCGGCCTCCCAAAGTGCTGGGATTACAGGCGTGAGTCACTGTGCCCAGCCTGATTTGATTTTAAAAGACAAGTAACTATATGCTTTTCAAGAGATGCCTTTGTATTTTCAAAAAACAAGGATGAATTAAAATGTACAGGGCAAAATCTAAGCAAAAATAAAGGAGGAGTTCTGATGACAATAGCAAAGCCGAACTTAGGGGGAAAATATTAAATAGGAATAAAAGGAGTAGTAGTATTTTTGAGACGGAGCCTTGCTCTGTTGCCCAGGCTGGAGTGCAGTGGTGCGATCTTGGCTTACTGCAACCTCTGCCTCCTGGGTTCAAGCAACTCTCCTGCCTCAGCCTCCCGAGTAGCTGGGATTACAGGCACGTGCCACAATGCACCGCTAACTTTTGTATTTTTTAGTAGAGACGGTGTCTGGCTGTGTTGGCCAGGTTGGTCTTGAACTCCCGACCTCAAATGATTCCCCTGTCTCAGTCTCCCAAAAAGCTGGGATTACAGGCATGAGCCACTGTGCCCAGCCCAAAAGGGAGTAGTTTATAATGAATAAAACTTCAAATCATATAAAAGATACAAATATCATGGACATTTAAACATCAAACAGCATCAAAAGATATAAAGCAAAATGTTCATGACATAGAACAATAACTTCTTTTAATCATTGACAAAGTCGGTAAGAACAAAGAAGATATAACTAAAATAAATATTCCCCCCATATTGGTTCAGTTGCACAGAACAGAAACCTCTCCAATCACTTCAAGCAGAAAGGAATTCACTACAGGGTATTAAACAGTTCATATCAGTGGTTCACAAGGTGTGGCCCCAGAAAGAGCAGCATCAGTATCACCTGCAAATTTGTTAAAATGCAAATTTCTAGTCCTACCCCAGGCCTACCGAATCAGCAATTCTGGATGGGGCCAGCACTTTGTGTTTTAACAAGCCCTTCAGGGGATTCTGACGCACACTCAAGCTGAAAAACACTTGCATAAATGATCACGAGGAGCGCTGAGGGAAAAACAGTTGGTAGGAACAAGTGCTTATCAAACTGGGAAGTTGCTCTTATTTACAGCTGCTGGCTCAAGAATCATATGCTAAGCTGGGCGCAGTGGCTCATCATGCTTGTAATCCCAACACTCTGGGAGGCCAAAGTGGGAGGATCACTTGAGGCCAGGAGTTCAAGATCAGCCTGGGCAACACAGCAAGACTTTGTCTCTGCAAAATTTTTTTTTTTTAAATTAGCTGAGGCTGGGTGTGGTGGCTCATGCCTGTAATCCCAGCACTCTGGGAGGCTGATGCAGGTGGATCACCTAAGGTCAGGAGTTCCAGACCAGCCTGGCCAAAAGTGGTGTAGCTCCAACACTACTTTCTTGAAACATTCACTTTTCTTGAGAAGCAATTCACAAGCAGTAAACTTGCAGAGTTTTACAAAATTTCCTGAGTTTTTTACAGTTGTCTCATTCACACCTATTTGGCAACTTTTTTGTTTGCAAACTCACCTCTTTTGTCTTTCTAAAGCATTCAATTTAGTTTTAGTTTGCTTCTTTTACTTTTTTAGAATTGTTTTTACAAAACTTTTACTTAATATAAAATACTATAAAGATAGCAGCAAAAGGCCAGGTGTGGTGGCTCACGCCTATAATCCCAGCACGTTGGGAGGCCAAGGAGGGCAGATTATGAGGTCAGGAGATGAGACCACGGTGAAATCTCATCTCTACTAAAAAATACAAAAAAGTAGCAGGGCGCAGTGGCAGGCGCCTGTAAGTCCCAGCTACTCGGGAGGCTGAGGCAGAAGAATGGCATGAACCTGGGAGGGGGAGTTTGCAGTGAGCCGAGATCGTGCCACTGCACTCCAGCCTGGGTGACAGAGTGAGACTCCATCTCAAAAAAAAAACACACACACACAAAATTTAGCTGGGCGTGGCAGCACATCCCTGTAATCCCAGCTACTTAGGAGGCGGAGGCAGGAGAATTGCTCGCAGGAGGTTGCAGTAGCCAAGATTGCACCACTGCACTCCAGCCTGGCAACAGAGCTAGACTCCACCTCAAAACAAAACAAAACAAAACAAAAAAGATAGCATCACCAAACATCTATGTTCAACTTAGTTTTTTGTTTTTGTTTTCATTTTTTTCTGAGACAGAGTCTCGCTCTGTCTCCCAGGCTGGAGCGCAGTGGCACGATCTCAGCTCACTGCAGCCTCCACCTCCAGGGTTCAAGCGATTCTCTGCCTCAGCCTCTTGAGTAGCTGGGATTATAGGCACGTGCCACCATGCCCAGCTAATTTTTGTATTTCTAGTAGAGATGGGGTTTCACCATGTTGGCCAGGCTGTTCTCAAACTCCCAACCTCAGGTGATCCACCCACCTCCGCCTTCCAATCAACTTAGTTTTAATAGAAATAATAACTCTTTCATATTAAAATTTCTTTTCCCTGTCACCCAAGTTGGAGCCCAGTGTTGTGATCAGGGCTTACTGCCACCTTGACCTCCTGGGCCCAAGTGATCCTCCCATCTCAGCCTCTCAGGCCACTGGGACCACATGCACACACCACCAGGTCTAGCTAATTTTTGTTTTTTTTTGTAGAGACAGGGTCTCAACTATCTTACTCAGATTGGTCTCAAACTCCTGGGCTCAAGTGATTCTCTCGCTTCAACTTTCAAAGTGCTAGGATTACAGGTTTGAGTCACCACACCCAGCCTATAACAACGTATAAAGACAAAGCAACTAACATTTAAAAAAAAAAAAAAAAAAAAAAAAAGGTGGGAGCCTGGACAACATAACAAAACTCTGTCTCTACCAAAAAAAAAAAAAAAATTTAATTAGCTGGGTGTGGTGGCACAGGCCTGTAGCTCTAGCTACTCGAGAGGCTGAGGCCGGAGGATCGCTTGAGCCCAGGAGTTCAAGGTTACAGTGAGCTGTGATCATGCCACTCCACTCCAGCCTGGGTGACAGAGCAAGACCTTATCTCAAAAAAAAAAAAAAAAAAAAAAAAAAAGTGGAAATCAATATAATGACTCTTGGCAAACATTCAACTCAACTAGTGGAAGCAGACTGACCAGGTCTACAGGAGAAAAACCTTCAAGCTTCAAGCATTTAGAGAGGAAACAGGGTATGTCAGTTAACGTAAGGAGCTAAATGGAAATCATTTAAGAGAGCTTCTATACACGTCTTAAGGATTTTCTAGGCCAAGTGCTGTGACTCAGGCCTGTAATCCCAGCACTTTGGGAGGCCAAGGCAGATGGATCACTTGAGGTCAGGACACTAGCCTGGCCAACATGGTGAAACCCCATCTCTACTAAAAATACAAAAATTAGCCAGGCGTGGTGGCAGGCTCCTGTAATCCCATCTACTCGGGAGTCTGAGACAGGAGAATCACTTGAACCAAGGAGGCAGAGGCAGAGGTTGCAGTGAGCTGAGATCACGCCACTGCACTCCAACCTGGGTGAGAAGAGGAAGATTCTGTTTTGTTTTGGTTTTTGGTTTTTTTTAAGGATTTTCTACATCAGTATACATAAATTTATCTCATTCTTCCTAACTGCTGTACAGCATTCCACAGACTTAGTTATTTAGACAATCTTCATTTAATGAACAATCAAGTTAAAATACTATTGCAAAAAATACTGCAATAAACATCCTAGTACAAATCCCTTCATTAATTCATCAATAAGAGATTTTTCTCGAATAATCATCTGAACATGGAATTACTGTACTACACTGAAAAAATGCACATTTTCAAAATTTGATACTCCCAAACAGCTCACCAAAATTAAAACCATTTATGTATATTAGTACCCATTTTATCACACCTTTACTGTTTTTAATTTTCGCCAATCTGATAGGTGAAAGAATTCTTCCCCACTCTATTTATTTACACTGATAATAACTGGTGTTAGCAACTTCTTTCTATATATTGGATACCCATATGTCTTTTATGAATTGCCTGTACATACAATTTGCCTGGCCGGGCACAGTGGCTCACGCCTGTAATCCCAGCATTTTGGGAGGCTGAGGTGGGCGGATCACGAGGTCAGGAGTTCGAGACCAGCCTAACCAACATGGTGAAACCCCGTCTCTACTAAAAATACAAAATTAGCCAGGCGTGGTGGCACGCGCCTATAATCCCAGCTACTCAGGAGGCTGAGACAGGAGAATCGCTTGAACCCGGGAGGCAGAGGCTGCAGTGAGCCGAGATCGTGCCACTGCGCTCCAGCCTGGGAGACAGAGCGAGACTCTGTCCCGGGAGGCGGAGGTTGTGGTGAGCCGAGATCACGCCACTGCACTCCAGCCTGGGCAACAAGAGCAAAACTCCGTCTCAAAAAAAAAAAAAAATACACTTCTCATGGAAGGCAGCAACCGGATGTGTGATGGTACAAATTTTGGATACACAGTAAAGGAATAGATGATCAGTAAATTCGTACTAGAGTTTCTAAAATCTTCCACTGCACCCCAATCTGGTTCCCTTGCTGCTCCACGATGCCAGCCTGACCTCCCCGGCCAAGAAAAAGTAATGACACAACACTGCACCTCAAGTATGAAATTACTTTAAACACACTGCTTGGCTTAATATGTCGTTTCCTAAAGTGCTCCTAGGGTACAACTGGCGGTATGCAAGATGTTTTTCATGGTATGAAAACGAACATTTTAGTGACTAGTGCTTTTATTTCAACTTTCATAAACAATTATAAGTAGCCCATGAAACCCACGGTTTCATTTATATTGCTTAGGTCGAGACTAACGCATTTAAACTTTTTAAGTAAGTCAATTTAAAGAGAACTATTCAGAAAACAACAGTACAGTTGATAAAAAGAGATTGCAAAAATAGTGACGATGGCACGGGATTGACTTAAAATTGTATATGCCTCTGGAACAAAAAGGTTTGTCCATATCCTATACATCCCTTCAACAAAGTGAGTTGCCTCCGGCGGAGTTGAAGTCGCCACCTCTGACTTCCCCAACAGACAGCCAACTTGCCACGGGACAAAAGGACTAGACAGGAAAACACAACTGGCCCTTGGCTACGCCAATGGCGTTGCAGCGCGCGGGGCACAACCTTTGGGGTTAAAGAGCCTCCTCGAGGAAGAGGTTGGGACACAGCTAAAACATATTGACCCACAACCACTCTAGGGACCATCACCTGCCCTTCTTCAGTCCTGGGCGTGAAGGCAGATTTCTCCACTAGCCTGCGCGGGAGAGGAGCCCTGGTATTTCTAAGACCAAGGACTACTGCAGGTTCGCCGAGTTCGAGGGACGCTATGTATGCCGCGCCTAGGCCCAGACACAGGCTTCCGCGTTACCGACACCGCGAGGGGGAGGAGGGCAAGACCCGAGGCTTGCAGAGATGGGGGGTGCACGGTGGCCACAGTAGGGAAGGTGCGGAGCATGATGGTGCTCTGTAGGAGCGCAGACGCTGAAAGGCGCGCTGCTGTGGCTGGGAGAAGACTGGAGCCAGGAGTTTGTTCCCAATATCTTAGTGCTACGGCAAAAGAAGGGGGAGGAGTAATCGTGGGGCCCCCCACACACCCGCTGCGGCGGTACACTCACCCTCGCCAAAGTCCTTCCGGAAGTCTAAGTTCGAAGATGGCGCCGCCTGTCTGGTCGCGGTCTTATGACGAAATCTTGTTAGCTGCTCTTCACTGACGCCCCCACCCCAGTGCACTAGGTAAACACGTGTGCTTGGTCGGGAGTCGGTGCCGGGCTAGTTTTCTCTTAGACTCTGTATTCCATAATGCAGCGCGGCCAGAGTCACCGAGCCCTCCGGAGCCGGTCGAGTTCCAAGGCGTCTTCAGCGGCGCCAGGGACGCTGCACGGCCTCATGGGAGTTGCAGTGTCAAAAAGGGCAGATCGACGCCTGCGCGGCCAACGGGTTCCCACGCGGCCTCGACGGGAGCCGGGAGGAGGCGGACTCCCAGGCCGGGCTCGCGCTTTGGATCGCTGAACCCTGCCTTTCCGGCCAGACTGCCGCGCCTGTAGCCGGAAGAGCCAGCTAGACCTGAGAGTCTGTACCTGCAACCCGGGCGGCTTCCGAGCCCAATACGGAGTCTGGGAGACAAAGAAGTCTAGCCGTGGGCCGCTGTAGCGAAGTCAAAGATGGGCCCGAGAGAGCTTGGAAAGAGGACAAGGAAGGGAAGGAGTAGGAATAGAAAAGCATGGCTTTGGCTGGGCATGGTGGCTCGTGCCTGTAATCCCAGCACTTTGGGAGGCCAACGCGGGGGAGGATCACTTGAGCCCAGGAACTCGAGACCAGCCTGGGCAACATAGACCCCGTTTTATTTCTTCCTGAGACGGAGCCTTGCTCTGTCCCCAGGCTGGAGTGCAGTGACGCGATCTCCGCTCACTGCAAACTTCCCCTCCCGGGTTCAAGTAATTGTCCTGCCTCAGCCTCCCAAGTAGCTGGGATTACAGGCGCCTGCCACCACACCCGGATAATTTTTGTCTTTTTAGTAGAGAAGGGATTTCACTGTGTTGGTCAGGCTGGTCTCGAACTCCTGACCTCGTGATACGCCTGCCTCAGTCTCCCAAAGTGCTGGGATTACAGGCGTGGCCACCGCGCCCGGCGAGACCCCGACTCTATTTTTAAAAAAAAAGAAAGAAGGCCGGGCGCGGTGGCTCACGCCTGTAATCCCAACGCTTTGGAAGGCCGAGGTGGGCAGATCACTTGAGATCAGGAGTTCGAGACCAGCCTGGCCAACTTGGTGAAACCCCCGTCTCTACTAAAAATACAAAATTAGCCGGGCATGGTCATGTGCCTGTAGTCAGGAGGCTGAAGCAGGAGAATCGCTTGAACCTGGGAGGTGAAAGTTGCAATAAGCCCAGATTACGCCATTGAGCCCTGGCCTGGGTGACAAGGCGAAACTTTATTTCAAAAAAGAAAATAAAAAAGAACAGTATGGCCTGAGTGGGGCAGGTTGTACTATCTATGAGAGTGGGCCCTGGCCTTGGTCCTTGACCTTGGTCAGAGGGTTTGCCCCATTCCCTCAAAGGGAGGTGAGATTTGGTGGAGAAGGAACGAATGCAACAGGTTTCTGTGTTTTCCTGAGGCATGTAAAGCCATATAAATGTCACAGGTCTCTTTTGCTGTTACCAAGATACGAAAAAAAAAAATAAATTTCACAAGTCTCCCCATACCTGGAGGAGAGATTGCAGGATGTATAAATATGGAGAACGAAGGAGTGGAGTAAACAAACCTTTCTCTGCCCTCATTAAATTCCCTTGGTTGGACAAAATATATAAGAAAACTATTGGGCCGGGCGCGGTGGCTCACGCCTGTAATCCCAGCACTTTCGGAGGCCGAGGCGGGCGGATCACAAGGTAAGGAGATCGAGACCACGGTGAAACCCCGTCTCTACTAAAAATACAAAAAATTAGCCGGGCGAGGTGGCGGGCGCCTGTAGTCCCAGCTACTCAGGAGGCTGAGGCAGGAGAATGGCGTGAACCCGGGAGGCGGAGCTTGCAGTGAGCCGAGATCGCCCCGCCACTGCGCTGCAGCCTGGGCGACAGAGCGAGACTCTGTCTCAAAAAAAAAAAAAAAAAAAAAAAAAAGAAAACTATTGGAGGAGAGAGCTAAGACCTAAAAGAGGGAGGAAGAGGACACCCAGTCCCATGAGTCTTCCTCTTTCTTTGTCTCAGCTAGCAATGCTTGTGTGATGGACAGCTCTCAGTTTCAAGCATTTACTTCTGTACTGAACAAATCTGTCTCTTCATTCCTGCTGCTTCAGATTAGGCTGTCTTTGACTTAAACTATTGCAAGATTTTTTTTTTTTTTTTTCTTTTTTGAGTCGGAGACTTGCTTTGTCTCCCAGGCTGGAGTGCAGTGGCATGATCTCGGCTCACTGCAACCTCCATCTCCTGGATTCAAGCAATTCTTCTGCCTCAGCCTCCGGAGTAGCTGGGATTACAGGCATGTGCCACCGCACTCGGCTAATTTCTGTATTTTTAGTGGAGATGGTGTTTCACCATATTGACCAGGCTAGTCTCGAACTCCTGATCTCAAGTGATCCATCTGCCTCGGCCTCCCAAAGTGGGATTACAGGCATGGGCCACCACGTGAGCCACCATGCCCGGCTGCCAGTCTCTTTTTTAAAATAAATAATTCTATTTATTCTGGAATAAGGCATTCACATGGCTCAAAATACAAAAGATACCAAGGGTATTTGTAAATACTTTCCACCTCTATCTCCAGCCACCCAGGCAATTAATAAGTCTCTTGTTTTCAGTCCAAGAAATTTTATGTATTTATACCCAAATGTAAATACAGTTGTCTCTCAGTATGCATTTGTTGAGATTTTCTCCTGGACTGGCGGATACTAGTATCTGTGGATGCTTAAGTCCTTTATATAAAATGGCATAGTATGGCCAGGCACGGTGGCTCACACCTATAATCCCAGCACTTTGGGAGGCTGAGGTGGGTGGATCACTTCAGGTCAGGAGTTCAAGACCAGCCTGACCAATGTGGCGTAGTATTTGCAAACTGTTGAACTCATCTCTAGATTTCTTTTTTTTTCTTTTTTCTTTTCTTTCTTTTTTTTTTTTTTAATTATTTTTTTTGAGACGGAGTCTCGCTCTGTCACCCAGGCTGGAGTGCAGTGGCCGGTTCTCAGCTCACAGCAAGCTCCGCCTCCCGGGTTCACGCCATTCTCCTGCCTTAGCCTCCGGAGTAGCTGGGACTACAGACGCCCGCCACCTCGCCCGGCTAGTTTTTTTTGGTATTTTTTAGTAGAGACGGGGTTTCACCGTGTTAGCCAGGATGGTCTCGATCTCCTGACCTCGTGATCCACCCGTCTCGGCCTCCCAAAGTGCTGGGATTATAGGCTTGAGCCACTGCGCCCGGCCTTTTTTTTTTTTCTTGAGACAGAGTTTTGCTGTTGTACCCAAGACTGAAGTGTAATGGCGCGATCTGAGCTCACCGCAACCTCCGCCTCCTGAATTGCTGAGGAGCAATTCAGCAATTCTCCTGTTACAAACAACGGTCCCTTGCACTCCAGCCTGGGCGACAGAGCAAGACTCTTTCAAAAAAAAAAAAATTAAAATTAAAAAATTAGCCAAGTGTGGTGGCTCACACCTGTAGTCTCAGCTACTTGGGAGGCTGAGGCAGGGAGATTGTTTGCGCCTGGGTTCAAGCAATTGAACTGCCTCAGCCTCCTGAGTAGCTGGGATTACAGGCATGCGCCACCACACCCGGCTAATTTTTGTATTTTCAGTAGAGATGGGTTTTTGCCACGTTGGCCAGGGTGGTCTCGAACTCCTGACCTCAGGTGATCCACCTGCCTCAGCCTCTGGAGGTGTTAGGATTACAGGCGTGAGCCACCTTGCCCAGCCATAGATTTCTTATAATACCTAATACAATGTAAATGCTATGTAAATAGCATTGTGTTGTGTTGTTTAGGGAATAATGAGGAGAAAGTCTATACACGTTCAGTAAAAATGAAATTTTTTTCTTGAATATTTTCAATTTGTGGTTGGTTAAATCCAGATACAGAACCCACAGATTCAGAGGGGCAAATGTATGTATATATCTTTCCCTCTTTTTAATTCAAACAGCAACTACATACACTGTCTTCTACCTTCTTTTAACTAAGTGTACCTTGGAGGTTGTTCCATTTCTTTTACTTTTTTTTTTTTTTTTTTTTGAACTAGATGGAGTCTTGCTCTATCACCCATGCTGGAATGCAGTGGAGTACAACTCACTGCAGCCTCCACCTCCTGTGCTCAAACGATCTCCCTGCCTCAGCCTCCACCTCCTGGACGCAAACAGTCTCCCTGCCTCAGCCTCCCAAGTAGCTGAGACTACAGGTGTGAGCCACCACACTTGGCTAATTTTGTAATTTTTTTTTTTTTTTTTGAAAGTCTTGCTCTGTCGCCCAGGCTGGAGTGCAGTGGTGCAATCTCAGCTCACTGCAACCTCTGCCTCCCGTTCAAGTGATTCTCCTGCCTCAGCCTCCTGAGTAGCTGGGATTACAGACACATGCCACCACGTCTGGCTAATTTTTGTATTTTTAGTAGAGACGGGTTTCACCATGTTGGTCAGGCTGGTCTCGAACTCCTGACCTCGTCATCTGTCCACCTTGGCCTCCGAAAGCGCTAGAATTACAGGCATGAACCACTGCGCCCAGCCTAATTTTTAAATTTTTTCTTGAGATGGGGTCTTGTTATGTTGACCAGGCTGGTCTTGAACACCTGGCCTGAAGTGATCCTCTTGCCTCAGCCTCCCATAGTGCTGGAATCACAGGTGTAAGTCACTGAGTTTGGCCATTATTCCATTTCTGTACACAAAAACCTTTCTCATTCTGTGCTATAACTGGTTAGCATTCAATTGGATGGATGTGGTACAGCTAGTGCCTTGTTGATATTGATGCATATTTATGTGGTTTTGCTATTATAGACAACGGTCCCTTGCTATTATAAACCACACTGCTATAAGTAACCTTGCATCTAAATTACTTCAAACGTGTAACTATATGGGTAGGATAATTCCTAGCAGTGGAATTGTGAACCAAAGTTTTAGATGCATTTGTAATTTTGATTTACAACCAATCTTTTCACTGATCTACATCTCTGCCTCTAATTTCTACTAGGTTATGTATTTATTTATTTATTTATTTATTTTGAGACAGGGTCTTGCTCTGTCACCTGGGCTGGAGTGCAGTGGTGGGATCACCGCTCACTGCAGCCTCAACCTCCCACCTCAGCCTCCTGAAGAGTTGGGGTGTGCAGCAGGTGTATACCACCACATCCAGCTTTTTTATTGTTGTTTAACAGAGATGAGGTCTCGCTATATTGTCCAAGCAGGTCTTACACTACTGAGTGCAAGTGATCCTCCTGCCTATGCCTCCCAAAGTGCTGGGATTACAGGTATGAGTTGCCATGCCTGGCCTGGTTATCTTTCTAAAGCATAAGGCAACCCTGTTGATTCTCTGCTTAATTTTGATGATTAAGTAGTATGTTCAATATATAGAAATCCATGTATTCATAATGATCTTTAAAAAAAGTAAAAGCCAGCTGGGTGCGGTGGCTCAAGCCTGTAATCCCAGCACTTTGGGAGGCCGAGGCGGGTGGATCACGAGGTCAGGAGATCGAGACCATCCTGGCTAACATGGTGAAACCCCGTCTCTACTAAAAATACAAAAAAAACTAGCTGGGCGTGGTGGCGGGCGCCTGTAGTCCCAGCTACTCGGAGGCTGAGGCGGGAGAATGGCGTGAACCCGGGAGGCAGAGCTTGCAGTGAGCCACTGCACTCCAGCCTGGGAGACACAGCGAGACTCCGTCTCAAAAAAAAAAAAAAAAAAGTAAAAGCCAAAATATCAGCTACTCATCCCATACCATTGAAAGTAGTGACCGATTCCTGAAAATTGGCACAAAAAAAAAGGGGGGGGGGGAAAGAATAAGGTATTTATCTTGCCTTTCTAGTATAAACTGTAGTTCAAAATAACTGATGAGAGGAAGGTTTTGTTTGTTTTTTGAGACCGAGTCTCACTCTGTCGCCCAGGCTTGGTGCGATCTTGGCTCACTGCAACCTCTGCCTCCCAGGTTCAAGCAATTCTTGTGCCTCAGCCTCCTGAGTAGCTGGGATTACAGGCACCTGCCACCACTCCCAGCTAATTTTTGTATTTTTTTTTTAGTAGAGACGGGGTTTTACCATGTTGGTGAAGCTAGTCTCGAACTCCTGACCTCAGGTGTTCTGCACACCTAAGCCTCCCAACCTGCTGGGATTACAGGCATGAGCCACTGCTCAGCCCAGGAGTTTTTTTTTTTTTTTTTTTTTTAATAGATTAACAGCTAGTAAATGTGAAAAGAATGATAGAAAAATCACCATTTTGCATGTCCCAATGAAATAATCCAGGCAACAATCACCAGTGGATGAAATCCCTAAAGAGCTTTTAGGAAACTTTGAAATGCCTGGACCCACTCATCACTGAAAATGAAACCACCAGTCATTGTTTGCCTCCTGGTGTGAAGCAATATAAAGCACACAGAACCACTTATTAAACATTGTTGCCCAAAAAGTTGAATACAGCATTTAGGGGCCAGGCGCAGTGGCTCATGCCTGTAATCCCAGCACTTTGGGAGGCCAAGGTGGGTGGATAATCTGAGGTCAGGAGTTCAAGACCAGCCTGGCCAATGTGGCGAAACCCCGTCTCTACTAAAAATACAGAAGAAAATTAGCCAGGTGTGGTGATGCACACCTGTAGTCTCAGCTACTCGGGAGGCTGAAGCAGGAGAATCGCTTGAACCCGGGAGGCGGAGGTTGCACTAAGCCGAAATCACGCCATTGCACTCCAGCCTGGGCAACAGAGCAAGCCTCTGTCTCAAATAAAAAAAAGAAAAGAAAAAAATACAGGACATAGGGAACGAGTTAAATGACAACATAAGAAAGTAAACAGTCAAATCTAGAATGCAGAACCTTTCCTATGACAACATGGCTTCTACAAGCCAATGTCAATATGAAAAGGGGAGAGGAGACTGCTTTTTAAGAGATGTCACCAAATGTAATGTGTGGATTTGTTTGGATCTTGAGTCAAACTGTAAGTCATTTTTCAGCCAAGGAAATTTGATTATGGATTCAATACTCAGAAAGTGTAATTTAATAAGTGATATTATGGTAAATTTCCATATTTTCTCTTTTTTTTTTTTTTTCTGAGACGGAGTCTCACTCTGTTGCCCAGGCTGGAGTGCAGTGGTACGATCTCGGCTCACTGCAAGCTCCACCTCCCGGGTTCACACCATTCTCCTGCCTCAGCCTCCCAAGTAGCTGGGACTACAGGCGCCCACCACCACGCCTGGCTAATTTTTTGTATGTTGTTTAGTAGAGATGGGGTTTCACCGTGTTAGCCAGGATGGTCTCGATCTCCTGACCTCGTGATCCGCCCGCCTCAGTCTCCCAAAGTGCTGGGATTACAGGCGTGAGCCACTGCACCCGGCCAATTTCCATATTTCTTAAGAGACATTGAAGTTATAGGAGTGAAATGATATAATGCTTGGATTTGATCTAAAGTAACTTAATTAAGGAAAAACACAGTGGCTCACGCCTGTAATCCCAGCACTTTGCGAGGCTGAGGCAGGCGAATCACCTGAGGTCGGGAGTTCAAGACTAGCCTGACCAACATGGAGAAACCCAGTCTCTACTAAAAATATGAAATTAGCCAGGTATGGTGGCACATGCCTGTAATCCTAGCTACTTGAGAGGCTGAGGCAGGAGAATCGCTTGAACCCGGGAGGTGGAGATTGAAGTGAGCTGAGATCCCGCCATTGCACTCCAGCCTGGGCAACAAGAGTGAAACTCTGTCTCAAAAAAAAAAAAAAAAAAAAAAAATGGAAAAACAACAAAAGGAGAATGTGAATGTGGCAAATTTGGTAACTGTTGCATCTGGTCATGGAGATTCTTTGTATAGTTCTACTTTTATGCTGCTGAAAAATTTTTGATAAAACCAACAAAGCACATGTATACCTACATAACAAACCTGCCCATTGTGCACATGCACCCTAGAACTTAGAGTATTAAAAAAAAAAAAAAAAATCTAGGCCGGGCGCGGTGGCTCAAGCCTGTAATCCCAGCACTTTGGGAGGCCGAGACGGGCGGATCACGAGGTCAGGAGATCGAGACCATCCTGGCTAACTAACATGGTGAAACCCCGTCTCTACTAAAAAAATACAAAAAACTAGCCGGGCGTGGTGGCGGCGCCTGTAGTCCCAGCTACTCGGGAGGCTGAGGCAGGAGAATGGCGTAAACCCAGGAGGCGGAGCTTGCAGTGAGCTGAGATCCGGCCACTGCACTCCAGCCTGGGCGACAGAGCCAGACTCCGTCTCAAAAAAAAAAAAAAAAAAAAAAAATCTGATAAAACAGTTGGGTGCCGGGCATGGTGGCTCACGCCTGTAATCCCAGCACTTTGGGAGGCTGAGGTGGGCGGATCACGAGGTCAGGAGATCAGGACCATCCTGGCTAACACGGTGAAACCTCATCTCTACTAAAAATACAAAAAATTAGCCAAGCGTGGTGGCAGGCACCTGTAGTCCCAGCTACTCTGGAGGCTGAGGTAGGAGAATGGCGTGAACCTGGGAGGCAGAGCTTGCAGTGAGCTGAGATCACGCCACTGCACTGCAGCCTGGGTGACAGAGTGAGACTCTGTCTCAAAAAAAAACCCAAAAAACAAAACAAACAAAAAAAACGGTTGGGTGCAATGGCTGACGCCTGTAATCCCAGCACTTTGGGAGGCCAAGGTGGGTGGATTGCTTGAGGTCAGGAGTTCAAGACCAGCCTGACCAACGTGGTGAAACTCCATCTCTACTAAAAATACAAAAATTAGCTGGGTGTGGTGGCGGGCACCTGTGATCCCAGCTATTTGGGAGGCTAAGGCAGGAGAATCGTTTGAACACAGGAGGCGGAGGTTGCAGTGAACCGAGATAGTGCCATTGCACTCCAGCCTGGGAGATGAGTGACTGTCTCAAAAAAAAAAATCAATAATACACATATATACTCAATAGATAACTCTCCATTTTAAGCTAACCAGTGGTTGGACTCACAGTCTGGCCCCAACTTACCTTTGCAGTTTGATCACTCAACAGTAAGCCTCAGTTCTAGCCTCACCTTTCTATGTGACACTTTTACATTGGCCACTCACTTTAAGGCCTATTCTTTGTGTTCAAGCTGTTTCTTCTTCTTTTTTTTTTTTCTTCCCCAACTGGGCAATTACTTATCTTTCAAGGACTAGGTTAGATGTGACTTGTGAAGTTTTCACCAATCTTTCGTTCATACTACTACTGGGTTACCTCATACTGTAGATATTATCTTCGTATACCATGGTAAGTACTCCTTAGGGTAATATAGCACAAAAGGGCACAATCTCTAGATCCAGACTGCCTGAGGTCACATCCTCGTTTAGCTACTGACTAGCTCTGTTACCTAGGGCAAGTAACTTAAATCTGTCTGCCTTGGGTAAGTAACTTTTTCTGTGCCTGAGCTGTGTTGCCTTGGGCAAGCAACTTCACCTTTGATGCTTCCATTATCTCATCTGTAAAATTGCATTTACTTCTTAGAGTTGTATTATTATTTTTATTTTTAGAGATGGAGCGTCGCTTTGTTGCCCAGGCTAGAGTGCAATGGCGCGATCTCGGCTCACTGCAATCTCCATCTCCTGGGTTCAAGAGATTCTCCTGCCTCAGTCTCTGGAGTAGCTGGGATTACAGGCACGTGCCACCACACCCAGGTAATTTTTGTATTTATAGTAGAGACATCAGAGTTTCATTGTGTTGGCCAGGCTGGTCTCGAACTTCTGACCTTAGGTGATCTGCCTGCCTCGGCCTCCCAAAGTGCTGGGATTACAGGCATGAGCCACCGCACCCAGCCTTCATAGAGTTGCGTTAATCTTCCTAAAGGGGTAGGAATGGGTTCAGAACAGTTTCTGACACACAGTAAGTATTCAACCAATGCTAATTTATAAGGTTAGGACTCTTTTGAGACAGGGTCTCACTCTGTCACCCAGGCTGGAGTTCAGTGGTACGATCATGGCTTACTGCAGCCTCTACCTCTTGGGCTCAAGCAATCCTCCTGCTTCAGCCTCCTGAGTAGCTGGGACAACAGATGAGCACAACCATGCCCAGCTGATTTTTATTTTTTGCAGAGACAGGATTGCTGTGTTGCCCAGGCTGGTCTCAAACCTCTGGGTTCAAACAATCCCCCTGCCTTAGCCTCCCAAAATGCTGAGATTACAGGAATGAGTCACTGCGCCCAGCCCAGGACTATTTGTTCTCATATTCCTCCTCATACCTAGTTTAGTATCTGGCATGTAGATGCTCAGTGAATGATTGATTTGGGTAGTTTTGGTTCTTTATACGGACCTTCAGGTTAGCCCCAACGCACTGGCATGGAGCTAGTTACCTGAGCAGGTCTTCACAAAGGTCTGAGGTTAGTAGCAGGTGATAAAAGGGGTTGTGGAGTCTGGACTCCTAACTTAAGTGGTGGAGATGCTAAAAGAGAAACAAAGGCAGCATAGGGACTATGGCATTTATTAACCCTGTGTTTTCCCCCTCACTGGTCACTGCTCTTGACTCGTAGAACAACAGGTACAGAACTGCAAGGGATCATCCCCAGCTCTGTGATCACCAGATCCACAAGCTCTGGGGGAGTCACATCATAGACTAGATTCAACAACCGTAGGGATGCGTGGTTCTGCCAGTTAGCCAGTGCGACATGTTCTCCCCGTTTACACTGCAGATCATCAGGGTCATCTGCAATGGAAGGTGTACCCATTACGTTCTTTTAGAAAAGAAGTTCTAGTTTATCCGCCCCTCTCTCTCACTCTCAAGTCTTCACAGGTAGCTGGAGGCTTCTCTTTTGCCCTACTTACCTAGCTCATTAGAGACAAAGGCATCAGTCTGCACACGCTCACAGAACTTGTATGTTTCACAGCAAACCAGCACTGGTACATTATGGGCTCGAGCCACTAGGGCTAACTGTGCTGTCCCTACCCGTGACATCACAGACCCGTTGGCCAAGAGTGCATGAGCTCCCAATAGCACCTTGGAAACCTGTTTGTTTCACAGGAGAAGGGGAAGAGAAAAAATGTCATTGTTGTATCAATGCAGAATAAAGTCCCCTACTTACAGGACAGCAACATTAAGACAAGTAATAAATCTCAACATGGCCGGGCGTGGTGGCTCAAGCCTGTAATCCCAGCACTTTGGGAGGCCGAGACGGGTGGATCACGAGGTCAGGAGATCGAGACCATCCTGGCTAACACGGTGAAACCCCGTCTCTACTAAAAAAATACAAAAAACTAGCTGGGCGAGGTGTCGGGCGCCTGTAGTCCCAGTTACTCAGGAGGCTGAGGCGGGAGAATGGCATAAACCAGGGAGGCGGAGCTTGCAGTGAGCCGAGATCGTGCCACTGCACTCCAGCCTGGGCGACAGAGCAAGATGCCATCACAAAAAAAAAAAAAATCTCAACACCTGTGAAAAGAAGGGAAGGAAACAAAAACAAAGAGACAAGTAATAAATCTTTTTGTTTTTTGAGACCAAGTTTCACTCTTGTTGCCCAGGCTGGAGTGCAGTGGCACGATCTCGGCTCACCACAACCTCCGCCTCCTGGGTTCAAGTGATTCTCCTGCCTCAGCCTCCACAGTAGCTGGGATTACAGGCACACACCACCACTCCCAGCTGATTTTTTGTTTTTTTAGTAGAGACGGGGTTTCTCCACGTTGGTCAGGCTGGTCTCAAACTCCCAGCTTCAGATGATTTGCCTGCCTCGGACTCCCACAGAGATAGGATTACAGGCGTGACCCACTGGGCCTGGCAAGTAATAAATCTTAATCATGGCTTTTCTTCTGTGAAAACATCTTAATGATGGCTCTTCCTCTGTGAAAACACCTGACCACTGACCCATCAAATCTCCCACAGGAAAACTAAACTTTGAAGTTACTTTTGTCTTGTTCCCTCTTCCTGGTTGCTAGTTTAATGTAATGTTTTTGCAATAGCTAGACTGCTGTAACATACTGTCAGTGTTTTTCCAATTAAATATAAACAGGGCTATGTAATTTTTTGTCTTGACACAGGGTTTCACTCTGTCGTCGCCCAGGCTGGAGTGCAGTGGTGCAATCACAGCTCACTGCAGCTCCCGGGCTCAAGCAATCCTCCCATCTCAGCCTCCTAAGTAGCTGGAACTACATGCGCATGCACCATGCCCAGCTAATTTTGTATGTTTGTGTGTGTATGTGTGTGTGGAGACAGGGTCTCATTATGTTGAGCAGGCTGGTCTTGAACTCCTGGGCTCAAGTGATCCTCCTGCGTTGGACCCCCAAAGTGCTGAGATTGCAGGCGTGAGCCATGGCGCCAAGCCAGGACTATATAATTCTAATACTTTTAAATAACTGTGGCTGGGCACAGTGGCTCATGCCTATAATCCCAGTACTTTGGTAGGCTGAGACAGGGGAACTGCTTGAGCCCAGGAGTTCCAGCCTGGGCAACATAGCAATATCCCATCCCTACAAGAAAAATAAAAACTAGCTGGGCGTGGTGGTGCACACCAGTAGTCCCAGCTACTCAGAGGCGGAGGTGGGAAGATCACCTGAGCCTAGGAGGTCAAGACTGCAGTGAGCTGTGATCACGCCACTGCACTCCATCCTTATCTCAAAACAAAAACAAAACTAACTTTGAGAAGGTGAGATTACGTCTATACTACTACACCTTTTTACCTCCAACTTTGGAGTCCTTTTCCTCTGTACTCACCTCTGGGAGCACATAGGAGACTGCAGGAATCAGCAGGTAGGAGGCTGGAACACCAGCACGGACTAGAGAATGTAGCGTGTGCCTTCCTTCCAGCCGTGGCCGGCTGTCCACCACTACCACCCGAAATCGCCGGCCCTCTGTCCAAGCCTCCTGAAGAATTCGTGATACCAGAGATGAGCTAGAGGGAATGAAGAGGAGGATTCAGTTATAAATGTCAGTAACTGATGACTAACTTATTCCCAACTTATTCCCAAAGGCAAATGGGTAGTCCCTTCTTCAGATCATTCCAACTCCCCAATTTGCTCAGATACAGGGTCTGGACCATACCATCCATATACCAGGATCACATCTCCATTACTGATCTTCTGGTAAGCAAAGCGTGAAATTGCCTGAGCTGCAAGCACAATCTTCTCTTGCACATACCGGTCAATGGCTGCTTGAAGTTCTGACTTGGCCTAAATGGAGCAAAATCCTTAGTGAACAAGAAATGGACACTTTTATCCCACTGATGATCATGCCAGGTGCTTGAATATGTGTATGATGACAGGTCCATAGAGGGCCCAGAGATGGCACAAGTCAGAATGCCCAAACCCTTCCTTAACCCTTGACTAGGGCAAAAAAAAAAAAAGGCTTATGTTGGCCTTCCCGGGGGTTTTGAACATGTTTCTTAATTCTACCCACAGGTGCATGCCTTCCGTATTTCTCATACTCATCACCTCCTCTTCCCGCTTGGAACTGCCCACACTGGTGATTTCCTTGTTAAGGAACTTGATGGCGTTGTGCATGCTCGCTGACAGGGGACGGCACTGAGTCAGAAAGCTGTAATACAACAGCAATACCTTACGTCTGTGCAACTCTTCACAACTTACAAAGCTTTCACATTAAAAAAAAAAAAGTCTTTAAAAAGAAAACAGAACAGAAAATGAAAATAGAGATAGAAAAGCACGAAAAAGAGTACAAGACAAAGATTGGGTGAGGTGGGAGTGGACTTATAGTGTTATTCCTACCTCATGTAGGGTTTTAGTTTATTCACTAGATCCCTGGAGAGTTCTTCATTGGGTGGTGTTGTGTAATCCTGAATCACCTATAGGGTACACAAGGTGATCTGCAAAACGCCCCTTAATAAAGATCTCTGAACGGGGGCTGGGGATAAGCTTCACTGAAGAAAATGTTCTGAGGGTGGGAGTATTCCCTCTGTCCCCCAGAGGTGACCTTGGGTGACAGAGAAGCTGGGGTAGTGTTGGGGGAGGTGGGGTTGGATTGTAAGAGAGAACAGGATAGGACATACCTGCTGCAAGGCACGAAGCAGGGCAATACACCGGGCATTGGAGCCACTGACCAGGCCCTGGGAGTACTGCAGGCCGAGTCGCACCATGGCTGGGTGGATCACAGAGGATGGGATGCTGATGGGATGGCGGTGTCACATACTTCGAAAGGGAGCTTGAGCATCTACTGCCCTGCCCACCTGCCCCTAATGAAAAGGAACTTCCTTCACTAGCAGATTTCCCCTCTTCTTCTACAGTTCTGCCTTGGGTTCATACTTCTTCCTGCAGAGCCCACCTTACTAGACACTTTCTTTTTTTTTTTTTTTTTTGAGACGGAGTCTCGCTCTGTCGCCCAGGCTGGAGTGCAGTGGCTCAATCTCGGCTCACTGCAAGCTCTACCTCCCGGGTTCCCGCCATTCTCCTGTCTCAGCCTCCCGAGTAGCTGGGACTACAGGTGCCGCCACCTCGCCCGGCTAGTTTTTTTTGTATTTTTTTAGTAGAGACGGGGTTTCACCGTGTTAGCCAGGATGGTCTCGATCTCCTGACCTCGTGATCCACCCGTCTCGGCCTCCCAAAGTGCTGGGATTACAGGCTTGAGTCACCGTGCCCGGCCCTTACTAGACACTTTCAATACTGACTTACTAAAACTCCTCAGACTCAAAAGTTATGACGATCTCATAGGATCCTACCTCATAAACTGGGTCAGAGAGTTTTGTCTGCTGTACTGGGGTAGGTGAGAGAAGAGACTGACTTTGGATCCATAATCCTTTCGTGTAGGAACCTTGACAAAACAAGGAAACAGGACCAATGGCCCAGAGTTTAAAAATGATGAGATAAAGCTGGAAAGGAAGTGAGCAGTAAGACTACTCTGACCCAAGCACCCATCCTTCTCACTTTGCACCCAGCACCTTTCCTCCCTCCAGTCCATTTCCCTAGTCTCTTTCTACCCAGGCACCAAACCCACTTCCTACCTGTTGACGCTCTGGTTTTTTAACAAGCCTTCTCAGAAGCAGGTCATCAACCTGAGGGTACTCAGGGAGACGCTTCACTCCTGAAAGATAATGATCATGTTTTCAGGACACTGTAGGTCTTGAAATATGTAATTTGCTCTTAGGGTATAAGGGGCATCAAGAAAAACAGGATGAGGTGGGGAAAACAAGGGAGAATAGAGTAGAAAAGGAAATAGGGATAGGATGATGGGAAGAATTCAGAACTCTGGATTCCAAGGTGAGAATGAGAGGCGAGAGCTGTTTTACTACAGGGCAGCCTGAGCTGGTGTTAGAATTAGGAGTAAGGGAGGTCTTAAAATGAAGGGAAGATACCTGAGGGGGTCTCTCCAGCTGTGCTGGGGCTGGCCTTAGGAGGTGGTCCTCCTTGTTCCCCTTTTCTTGCCTGTTTCAGGGCCCGCTCAGCCTCCTGCTTGGCTCGACGCTCAGCCCGAAGTTCAGCCTTACTCCGACCAGCTGGAACTTTCTCCCCAGGAGTGCCCAACTGAATGCCTGATTCTGGCAGTTCTCTGGTTGGGCCTACTAAAAGCATTAAAAAAAAAAAAACAAAAAAACACAGGTGCCCAAGATGCAGGCAGGCAATATCCGTGTCCCAGCTAAAACTAGCTTCTCTCCTTGTAAACCTCTTTGCTTTACACACTTGCTCAAATCAACTTTGTCCTGTCTCTCCCTTCTCTCTCCCACCACATCCCTCTACCAGCTCCACACCCCAGCCCTTTAAAAAAGACCCCGCACCTTGACATTGGGCTGCAGATACAGCAGAGCCAGTTTCTGGTTCTGCCCCCTTTTCTTCCTTCCGTTTCTTCTTCTGCTGTTTCTTTTCCTTCCGAAGCTGCAGCTTCTCTTCTTTGGTCATTTCCCTCCCCACTGCCTGAGACACAGACATAGGATACTGCTCTTCCCCAACAATTCCAAAGGGGAACAAACACTATTGGATGCTTACGAATACATGGTTAAATCCTTAGTTCTCCCTAACTTCCACAAGCTACCTGTTACAAGCTTACATCCACAGAGACTGACGTTTCTCCTCCAGGGACAGAATCATATATTGCTAGAGTTGCAAGACCGCTGTAAAATCTCCTGGCTTTACTGAGAAATAAACTGACACGGGATGGGAGCTGGGGCGGAATAAAGCTGGCACAGCCTCCTGCGTAGCGCTTGGCAGGCGGCTTGGGAGGGAAGCCACACTTACCCCAGGCCCAGGGCGAAGCTCCGCCTTCATCCCGGATCCCGAGTCTGCATCAGAAAACAGGGCACAAAGTGAGCCAGACAGACTCCGGGAGGGCTTGGGGGCACTAGCACTCGGCGCAGCCGGCTGCTGGGTTAGCATGACCATGGCTCCGCCGGCAGGCGCGAGGCGAGCCAAAGATCCGCGTGGGGACGCACTGCGCGGTGGATCAAAGGAAAGGAGGGGTCACCGATCCTCCTCACAGGAACCAGCCGGAGCACGGCGCGGGACTGCGCTAGAGACTGTGTAGACCGGCGCCCAGCGTGGCGCTGGAACGGAGCGGCGGGGCCCAAAGGCGCTCAGGGCCCGGCCCTAGCTGTCCGGGGCTCGTCGGCCTGCGTACCGGTAGGCAGGCCTGGCTCTTCACTCACCCTCGCGAACAGCCACGGCCACAGCAGCCATCGCCCTCAGTCCTAGGCTCCGCCCGTCTGGTCACGGAGCCGCCCCGCTGCCTCGCTCCGTGGCCGCTGGGTCCACAGCGCCACCTGGGCTGGAGGCTGAGCCGCCAAAGCAGGACGCGCAGCCCTAATCGGACTACAATTTCTAACGGGCCCCGGGCCCCCGCCCCGCACTACGGGTTGCAATGAGGGTCAACTCCACTTTGGGCTCCTTGTCCCGAGAGAGGCTCTTGCCCTTTAGACTACAGTTCCCAGCATGCCCGGGCTACTGCGTCCCAGAACCGACGTCCCACCGCCTTCCCACATCGAATCGCAGGGCTCCCAAAATGGCGAGTGAGGCTGCGGGGACTCGCTGAGCAGCGGAGGGGGAGCGTGCAGAGCCGCTGCGGCCCTCACAGTCCGGAGCCCGGCTGGGCCGTGCCGTAGGGAACATGCACTTTTCCATTCCCGAAACCGAGTCCCGCAGCGGGGACAGCGGCGGCTCCGCTTACGTGGTGAGGAGCGGCCGGAGCCGGGCCGGGCAGGGGCGGGGATAACGGGCCCGAGCCTTCTCGGAGCGGCGTCCGAGGCCTGACCGCCACCCTTCGGGCCTGGTCCTGGGCCGCCGACTCCCGACGGCCTCTCTGGGAGCTCATCTCGTGTGTGTGATTGGTCGCCCGAGCTCCTGTAGGGTAGGCCCTTAGGCCGGGTCGCCTCCCGGAGCTAGGCCCCAGCTGCCCTGGTGGGCGTCACTGGCCTCTTGGGCAGGGAGACTGCAACACAAGCGTCCGAATTTCCCCCGGACTGGCTCTTCAGCTTTGGGACCTGGCCCTGGGGAAAACAAGCGAACTAACCCTTGGGAGATTAGCGCGTTACTCCGGCGGAGTTGCCAGGCAACTTCCGGCCAGGGTTCTCAAGGGGGTTGCTCAGACCGCAACCCTAAAATGCTTGACTACTTTTGTGTCCTCAGGCCTATAACATTCACGTGAATGGAGTCCTGCACTGTCGGGTGCGCTACAGCCAGCTCCTGGGGCTGCACGAGCAGGTGGGACTAGCACCCCTGCCTTGAGACAGCTTCAAGCCCTTCCCTACACGTGGGCATCAGTGTCTCCCTTTACCTGCTCTTCTTGTTCCCGTAGACTGTAGTTCCCCTTTAATCACTGCCACAGGGAAGGGTCCTGGTTTATCTTGTTTAACATTTCCGGGAACTCCCTAAGAAGCTTAATGTCCGCGCAACAACTGCCCCTTCCTGTCCTTATATCCTGGTTCTCTGTCCTGTCTTACTGCCCTAGTAGCCTTTACCCCTGCATGGGCAAACCAACCCTTCCCCCCGACTACCTCCACCTAGGCTGTCAAAGCATATTTCTTCTGTCATCTGAGCGGCAACTTGAAGTTATTTTCCCTGTTTATACAAACGATTCACCGATTTCCTTTTGTGTTCTTTGGCTCATTTCAGTGTGTTTAGCTGTGCCAATTATCGTTATGTATCTGTGATGCAATGTTTCTTCTCCTTTCTTACCAGATCATAAACTAGAGTTCTACTGATAATTAGTTATGCAACCCTGAGGAAGTTACCTGATTTATTTTTTATTTTTCATTTTTTGAGACGGAGTTTCCCTCTTGTTGCCCAGGCTGGAGTGCAGTGGCACGATCTCGGCTCACAATCTCGGCTCTGCCTCCTGGGTTCAAGCAATTCTCCTGCCTTAGCCTCCCAAGAAGCTGGGATTACAGGCGCCTGCCGCCACACCCGGCTAATTTTTGTATTTTTAGTAGAGACAGGGTTTCATTGTGTTGACCAGGTTGGTCTCAAACTCCTGACCTCAGGTGATCCACCCACCTTGGCCTCCCAAGATGCTGGGATTACAGGCATGAGCCACGGTACCCAGCTGTTACCTGATTTCTTTGGGCCTCGGTTTCTACACCTGAAAGATGGATTCTTTGATCTGCAGAGTCCCTTTAAGTCCTAAGATACTTTGTGAACAGACTTAACTATTAACTCTGCACTTTATAAAGCCCTTTCCTTCCTGTGAGGGTTCAGTGAACAGTCTTGCTAGGTGGTCAGTGGGCTCCCAATAGGTCCCGGCCCAGTACAAATCCTCCCCATACTGTGGAGGGGCCGACTTGTACACAACAAGATAGAGAACAGCTTATATCTAGGACAGCTCCCTTGAGATGCTACCTCTGTCAAAGGAATTGTTTCTCAGATGACCAGGGTAGACAGGGGAGCAGGGACCGAGGGAAGGGAGGGACACCCAAGAGAACATTATGAGCATATGTAGATTGCCGCATCTCATTTTCTGTGTTTATGTGAAGGGTTGTATCTCTTTCTCTAAATAGCTTCGGAAGGAGTATGGGGCCAATGTACTTCCTGCATTCCCCCCAAAGAAGCTTTTCTCTCTGACTCCTGCTGAGGTAGAACAGAGGAGAGAGCAGTTAGAGAAGTACATGCAAGCTGGTGAGTGGTTGCAGGAAACTAGGTTGACTATATTGAGGACTATGGGGAGAGACTTAAAAACAGCTGGTTCTGTAGAAGGGCCTGATTTAATTTCTAGATCTGGGAAGCCTCTTGTTTGATCTGTTACGCAATTAGCAAAGTAAATAGCCTATGAGGATGTGTAACTCTATATACTAGCAGAACAATTTGGGCACTAACATCTATGAGAAATAGTAGTATAACACTAGTCTTAAGATCAGTGGAGAGAACTTAATTTGTATCTGATGTGCTTTAGATTAACATCATTGTTATTTCCCTAGTTCTATAGACTGGACTCACCTAGATGGCAGCCAAGGGTGGGGCAGGTGAAGAATTTATGCAAACAGTGAGTGAGGTGAGGCCAGCTGGGGGATGTGGCAGGCCACCATCAGCCCAGGAAATGGGGTCGGGGGAACCTACTGAGAGGAGGACTGGGGAGCCAAGAGTGAGTCCTAAGTTCCTGTAATATCATTCTCTTGTCCTTATAGTTCGGCAAGACCCATTGCTTGGGAGCAGCGAGACCTTCAACAGTTTCCTGCGTCGGGCACAACAGGTAAGGACTTTGGGTGGGACCAAGATTTAAGGAAAGGACCTTACTGGAAGGTCATGTCTTTTATTTTTTTGAGACAGAGTCTCGGTCTATTGCACAGGCTGGAGAGTAGTGGTATAATCTCAGCTCACTGCAACCTCT
Source organism: Chlorocebus sabaeus (assembly GCF_047675955.1). Classification (NCBI taxonomy): domain Eukaryota; kingdom Metazoa; phylum Chordata; class Mammalia; order Primates; family Cercopithecidae; genus Chlorocebus; species Chlorocebus sabaeus. Next base: position 27,074,644 of record NC_132917.1, read on the forward strand.
GCCTCCCAGGTTCAAGTGATTCTCCTGCCTCAGCCTCCCATGTAGCTGGAATTACAGGCGCCTGCCACCATGTCCAGCTAATTTTTGTATTTTTAGTGGAGACGGGGTTTTGCCATGTTGGCCAGGCTGGTCTTGAACTCCTGACCTCAGGTGATCCACCCGCCTCAGCCTCCCAAAGTCCTGGGATTGCAGGCATGAGCCACCATACCAGGCCAGGCCATGTCATCTTAATAACAGAGGAGTCATCTTTTTTAATGGAATGAAACTTTTTCTGTTCCTATGAAATCAAAGAAATCCCAGCCTGTATTTAAGCAGCTGAGAATAAAGATACACAAGGGACCTAGAAATAGAGTTGGGCATAGGTCAAGGCAAGGGACAAGACAGTGCCTCCCATCCCCATGTGTGCTCACAACAGGAGACACAACAGGTCCCCACAGAGGAAGTGTCCTTGGAAGTGCTGCTCAGCAACGGGCAGAAAGTTCTTATCAACGTGCTAACTTCAGATCAGACTGAAGATGTCCTGGAGGTGAGGCGCTTGTTCAGCACTGCCCCTTCTTCCCCTGCATGCCAAGGTCCTGGGCTTGGAGAATGATTGGAACCAGCCAGTATGATGAGCTATACTTCTATCCCCATCCCCAGGCTGTAGCCGCAAAGCTGGATCTTCCAGATGACTTGATTGGATACTTTAGCCTATTCTTAGTTCGAGAAAAAGAGGATGGAGCCTTTTCTTGTGAGTTTCTCTGGACTTGACTGCTTCCTTGTACTTCCAGTAGTGAGTTTGCAACCCCTCTAACTCCCCACCCCCACCCCCAGAACGAACATTACCTCAGGGCACTTCTTTCTTGATTTCCCTTCCTTTAAATCTCACTACATTTTTTTTTTAAACCCATAGTTGTACGGAAGTTGCAAGAGTTTGAGCTGCCTTATGTGTCTGTTACCAGCCTTCGGAGTCAAGAGTATAAGATTGTGCTGAGGAAGAGGTCAGGGCTGGGCCTGGAAGGGGCGGGGTGGGAGGGTGCTGTGCTGGATTGGATTATTGGGCCATACATTGAGACAGAATAATCTGGACAGGGGGGTGTAGTGCTGGGTGTTTCTGCCAGGCCTCCCAAGCTTCCTCCCATTATACCATTAGCCCCTGATAGTTCAGATTGCTCCTGTTTTGCCCATTTTCCATTCTACCTCTTGCCTTACCCCAGCTTAGCCCCATTACCCCTTTCCACCCCTTGGCCTCACAGTTATTGGGACTCTGCCTATGATGACGATGTCATGGAGAACCGGGTTGGCCTGAACCTGCTTTATGCTCAGGTGAGCTTGGAGCTGCCTCAGAACCCTTCCCCTGAAGAAAGTAACTGGTGACTCACTCTCCCAAGAAAACTGCTATCGTGTCTTTGTTCCCAGTTTGTGGGGAAGTTCCTAGAATACTGTCAGTGCTGCTGGCACAATATCTACTCTCCCTATTTTTATTAAGCTGACAAGATCAAGGACATACTGCAAAGAGGTGCTCAAGTGTGGGGCTAGGGGTCAGGCTGGACAGAGGTAATGGTAGACACTTTCCTTGGATTGCTGACTGGGACCTCCTACTGCCTGCCCCTTGTCTCTACTATAGACGGTATCAGATATTGAGCGTGGGTGGATCTTGGTCACCAAGGAACAGCACCGACAACTCAAATCTCTGCAAGAGAAAGTCTCCAAGAAGGAGGTGAGCCCTGCCTCTGTCTCCCTCCAAGGGGTTGCTTTTTCTGCGCTGTCCCATTCCCCCTCCTAATCTACCCCCACGTGATGACCATTTTCAGTTCCTGAGACTGGCCCAGACACTGCGGCACTATGGCTACCTGCGCTTTGATGCCTGTGTGGCTGACTTCCCAGAAAAGGACTGTCCCGTGGTGGTGAGCGCGGGCAACAGTGAGCTCAGCCTGCAGCTCCGCCTGCCTGGCCAGCAACTCCGAGAAGGCTCCTTCCGGGTCACCCGCATGCGATGCTGGCGGGTCACCTCCTCTGTGAGTCGGGGTAGGAGGGGGAGGCCTGGGTTGGAGGCCTGGCAAGCCTTGAGCTTAGGTATGGGCTGCAGTGGGTCAGGGAGCCAGACAAGTTGGTCAGAGTGAACTCAGCCTAATTCCCCTTCCTCTCCCAGGTGCCATTGCCCAGTGGAAGCACGAGCAGCCCAGGCCGGGGCCGGGGCGAGGTGCGCCTGGAACTGGCTTTTGAATACCTCATGAGCAAGGACCGGCTACAGTGGGTCACCATCACTAGCCCCCAGGTGTGAACTTAGCCTCAGGCCTCCTCTGGAGCACCTTAGATAAAAGTGTAGGGTTTCCAATACTCAATATGGGAGCCATTAGTGTTGCTGGGCTCAGACTGACCACTCTTGCCAAGCTGGACACTCTTCTTGCCCTCAGGCTATCATGATGAGCATCTGCTTGCAGTCCATGGTGGATGAACTGATGGTGAAGAAATCGGGTGGCAGTATCAGGAAGGTAGGCAGCAAGTGTGGACTGAGCAGTGAGCGGGTGGCAGGGGGCCTTTTGTCCTAGATGTGAGGCTTCTCGAGAGAGAGGGGGAGTGATCCTGCCCTCACCGGCACCTTGTATCTGTCCCCAGATGCTGCGCCGGAGGGTGGGGGGCACTCTGAGACGCTCAGACAGCCAGCAAGCAGTGAAGTCCCCACCACTGCTTGTAAGTATTACCTCCTCGTCAGAACCCTGGCTCTCAGCCCTGCCTCGCCTCTCCTAGTGAGTTTCTGACATCTCTGCCTCTTCTTCCCCAGGAGTCACCTGATGCCACCCGGGAGTCTATGGTCAAACTCTCAGTGAGTTCCAGGGTTGGTGAGGTTGCTGTTTGTTGGGGGATCTTGCATGCTCAAGATCTCTGACCCTACCCTGCCTTTGTTACAGAGTAAGCTGAGTGCTGTGAGCTTGCGGGGAATTGGCAGTCCCAGCACAGATGCCAGTGCCAGTGATGTCCACGGCAATTTCGCCTTCGAGGGCATTGGAGATGAGGATCTGTAATCTCCACTGCTTGGATGTCTGCCCTCTACCCGTGGAATTTACAGAAACTTGCCCTGTGCCTGTGTCCCCCAAGCTGGGGGCAGAGGGGTCTTTTCGTTCTCCCTTCCTACCTTCCCCTTTTCTCTTGGCCAGGGGCCTTGTAATGTACCTTTCCTCGTCCCCTGGGCTGGCTGCACAGAGGATTGCCCCTTCTCTTTTCCGAGCTGGCCCTCGATGCCAAATTAGCATTTAGTATTTTGCACAAAGTCTAAGGGACCATGGCTACCTGCCTTGGGGAGGAACCACAACTCCCTCTGGGCCGCTTCTGGCTTCTTGGGGCCATGGGCCAAAGGCCAAGGGGATGGGCAGAGGTCTGTGTTTGGTCTGGCCCAGTTCCCCATCATTAAACTCAGCCTGATTGCTGCCTACCTCTGGTTCCCTCTCACTGCCCCTGCTTCCCCCATCACAGCATGGACTACTATGCTAAGGGTAAGGCCAAATTGCCTGCCATTGCCAATTCAGCATAGACATGGCTTTGTTAGTGTTTCCTTTATTATAAAGCACTGAAATAAGTTAAATAAACAGGTGGGAGGCTGGGCAGTCCCCCAGCCAGTTTGTCCACAGCCCCTGGGAGCAGTGGAGGTGAATACAGGGCCCTTCTCACTGAGCTGGTGAAGTGCATCAGTCAAGGCAAGGCCCCCTGGTCCATATGGCCCCCCGTCCATGGGGTTGGGCTGGTCCTTATAGTGCCTAGGTTAGTCTGTGTGGAGCCCCTGGCCAGCGGGGGAGAAAAAGGTGGCTTCTGGTCCGTCTGTATAAAACATGGGGAAGAAGGCCCTAGTTCAGGGTGAGTCTGTATGGACAGCCCGGCTGCCAGCAGTCCCCAGGGCTGGTGGGCCCCGAGAGCTCAAAACAGAGGGTGGGCTATGAGGTGGGGCCCAGCCCTCAGAGGCGGAGAGACCAGGCCCTCCTGCCCCACCGTGGCCATGCACCTTTTGGTGGCGCTTGTAGTTGTCCCAGTGGCCCGTGGTATAGGCGCAGGTGGTACAGCGGAAGGGCTTCTCGCCTGTGTGCCGCAGCATGTGACGTTTGAGGTTCATGCTCTGGTTGCAGCTGTAGTTGCAAAGGCTACACCGAAAAGGTTTGTCACCAGAGTGGATGCGACCATGACGCTTGAGGTTGGCCAGATTGCCACAGGCATAAGGGCAGAGGGGGCACTTGTAGGGCTTCTCTCCTGTATGGACACGCTGGTGCCGTTTCAGGTTATCCAGATGAGCAGAGGCATAAGGACAGCGGGCGCAGCGGAAGGGCTTCTCGCCACTGTGTGTCTTCATGTGCCGGGCCAGGTGGTTGGGATAGTGAGTGGCAAAGGGGCAGAGGCTACAGGCAAAGCCTTTGTCACTGGGGCCCTGGGGCCCCCCACTGGCACCCCCTCCAGCCTCTCCTCGCATGCAGCGCCCACACATGGCAGCTCCCAGCCGACTGCCCTCACCCTCCTCCAGCTCTTGTCCACAGCCCCGGCAGGTCCAAGGAAATAGCAGCTCTGGCAGTGGTTCTGATCCAGTTCCACAGAGGCCCTCCCCTTCACCCCGCAACTGCCCACAGTCTGGCAGGAAACTGGCACCACCTGGTGGCACATGGAGGCTCAAATCTGGAAGGAGCAGAGCATCTGTGGGGACAAAGACGGGCTATGAATCCAATCCAAGCATTCCCAGCGCCAGCCACCCATGTCCCAAGGTCTTTGGTCCCTGGTCTCGCTTACCTTCAGGTCGCCGGGGCACCGCCCCTTCCTGCTCTGTGGGACTGGGAGGCCGGGCTGGTCGTGGAGCACAGCAGCGGAAGCCACAGGTCGGGCAGGGAGGAGTGGGGGGCCCTGCGTGGGTACGCTGATGCCGCCTCAGGTTGCCCAGGCTGCTGCAGGCAAAGGGGCAGTGGGGACAGCGGTAGGGCTTCTCGCCAGTGTGGGTGCGGGTATGTCGTGTCAGGTTGACGAGCTGGGCTGAGGCGTAGGGGCAGCGGCCACAGCGGAACGGCTTCTCTCCGCTGTGTGTCTGCATGTGCCGCTTCAGGTGGCTCGAGTAGTGGGACACGAAGGTGCAGAGGCGGCATGAGTACAGTAGCCGTGGGGGCAGCAGGGGCCCCCCACCCGGCCCTCCTGCCCCACAACACGGCCCCTCACCTGTCGGCCCCCCACACAGCTGGCAGGCTGGGCCTGGCCTCTCACCCCTGGCCTCCCCTGGACCCCTGGCTGGCTCCTCAACTTCACTCTCCACACTTAGTGCCCGGCCGCCCCCAGACTCATCGTCGCTCAGCCCGTAGGGAAGCCCAGGCCTGGCCCCCAGAGAGTCTCCTGGTGAAATAGACATGAGAAGAGACATCAGCATGGGGTAGGATCAGGCTCCGAACTCTCGCCTTTTCAGTTATGGTCTCCCCACTTGCTTGGCTCCACCCTTAGCTTTGATGATCCCTTTAGTTCCCTCCTAGGAATCAAGTTCTCCCCTGCAGTAATTCCTGAAAATTCAACATGAATTGTCTACCTCTTAGACTGGACTAATCTAGTGATGGTAGAATTGATCTGTATCTAGTTTCACTGAATGGGCAAGGATCAAGGGTTCACAGTGGACCACAGACTGAAATGAATCAATAATGTAATTCTTGAGATAAGAAAGTAAAAATACAGAAGGCAGAGAACCCCAAGACCTTTTTCTAAACTCTATTGCTAAAGCCCCTTTTAGTAAAGAGCTGATATAAAATCTATCTCTGAGGCAAAATTTGGAGGGAAGTGGAGACAATGAAAGTAATGCATGTAATACCACTTGCCGGACTAAAGAACAGATTGATATTTACATGGATCCCCTCAATGACTTTCAAAAAACATCTTGCATAAATGGATGGGTTAGTGCAGCAAATTAGGGTAGGGTGTTGCTGAGATCACAGGGAAGAGGGGCATGGAAGGATAAAGACAAACTAAAGGATAAAGACAGAAACTAAAACCTCTCAATACAAAAGGAGCTTACGCTGCAGGTGAAAGGGAGTTAAATTAGACGTCAGTACTGGGTTGAATGATTTACAGAGAGTTTGCTCCCCTGAACCGCTCTTAAAAGTAAATACACATAAGGAATGGGCTAGGAAGAGGGACAGGGCATTTACTTTTAATCAGTTGCTCCATGTGATTCACCCACCCTCCTATTCATATCACCTTTGACCGGGCCTCAGAACTTCACCTCAACAAAGTGATGGAAGTGATTGGACCATTAAACAAATGAAGTCATCTAGCTCAAATGTAAGCTCAACCAGCCCTTGGCTGTGGCAGGAAATGGTGCTCTAACCTGCCTCCCGAAGGGCTGGGGTCTCCAGCGGCCACTAATCCTTAACCAAGTCCCGAAAACCCACCTTCCGAGTCTCTCTCGAAGCCCATGAGCTGGTCACTGTTGCCGTCGCCTTCCTGCTCTTCCTCTTCCTCCTCAAACTCCAGATCCTGGCCTAGTAGCAAATCACTCTCCAATACCAGGGCCCCGGGTCCTTCGTCGAGGGAGTCTTCAGTATCCACTGAAGAGGGGAGGGGGCTTGTGGATTCTCCCTCAAGAGCCAGCCCTCATGGACTACACTTCCCGTACTCGCTGACCCACTCTGATTACCTTAGTGCCTCGGTGGGAAGCTAGGAGTCTGGATCGCCCACTTCATCCCTCAGGAGTCCCCCTCCACCCTGACCTGAGCCCACTCCACTGACCCCACCCGCGCTCCTCTCCCCTCAAGGCCCCTGACCCCTGACCTTTGACCCCCTCGCATTTCACGGGCTGCGGGTGGCTTTGCTTCCTTCGGGGCATCGTGACCGGCTCCAGCCCGACGCGCCTCCGGCCTGCGGCCGCCCGACCCCGCCCCTCCTATCTCGGCCCGCCCGTCTGCCCTTCCTCTCAGGGCCCGCGGGCCGCCCCCATGCAGCGGCGCGGGCCCTGGGCAGCCCCCGGCCCTGGCCCCGGCGCCCAGCTCAGGCCGCTCCCGCCGCCGCCGCCGCTTCCATTCATGGAGCCCCCTACCCCCCTACGGAGACCAGCTGGTACCTCCGTACTCGCTTCCGCTTCCGCCGCCGCAGAGCCGCACGGGACGCGTAGTCCATGGGAAGCGGCGGCGGCGGCGGCAGCCTCAACGGTGTGACCGGGAAGTGATTGTGACGAGACGGCGAGCGAGCCAATCAGAGGCCAGGGAGAGCCGGCCGTGGAGCCGCGCAGGAGGCCTCCAGCCCGACTCCGGGTTTCAGGCCCGCCAGACCGGTCCCGACCCCTCCCTGAGGAAACTAGGAGAGCATTTCTGGCTTGAGGAGGGGGCGAGGGGTAGCCGCGACGCCCGCCAGGCCGACCTTCCAGTAGCTCGCTCGGGGCTCCCCTACACACACGCGGGACACATACGCACGCACTCACATGGGGGCTCGCCAGATGCTACCGATGGGGCCAAGTCTGGGGCCACAGCAGCAGAAAAAAAAGGACACGATGCGCACGATTAGGTTTTGGCCTTTAGTCTGAAAAAGTGTTGATTGAAAGTGTACAACAGAGAGCGGGTGCAAGCGGCCGAGGGGCCATGGAGCCGCCGATAAAAAAGAATGTCCTTAAATAAAGTGTTCACAGAGTAAAAACCAGGACCGCCAGTCCTTCCCTCCAACACAACAGAGCACAGGCACAGAACCGGTGATGAGCCCGAGGAGCAAAGAGGCGGCTGGGGAGGACAGCAGAGGCTCCCGGCTGCTGTGTGGAGGGAGAGCCCTCTTTGGAATGGGCGGAGTGAAGCCACCCAGCTCCCCCTGCACACCTCATACCCACTGCTAAGGCTAAAGGAAAATGACAAAACTCAGTCTCAGGTCCGGAGGGCTCAGAAAACAGTCTAGGTGGGCAGGGGTCTGGATGACTGCTAGTCCCGCTTGGCCTTCTTCTTCTTGTCGCTGTTGCCATTTTCTTCAGCCCCCTCAGTAGAGAGCACTTCCTCTAGTTTCCGCTTGCCACTCTCTGGCTGGAGCTCTGCTGTGTTTCGGGGCTTGAAGCAGATGATAATGCAGGTCATGTTGTCACACCCTGTACCATCCCCAGAAGTGTCTGGTGCCAGGCACTGATCCAGCAGCTACAAAAGGGATGGGGGTAGCTCAGCCACAGGGTTTGAACACCTTGCTGGGAACCTAGAGTCCCACAAGAGGGCTGGCCTGCTGAGTCAGGGTGATAGAAGGAGAGAAATGGGCCAGAGGTATCACAAAACAGCCCACTTGCTAGTCCATAAGGCATAAGGCTAAGTCAGAGAAATGAGAGAAGGTGGAACTTTGTAGTCGGGGTTTAGCGTCTGTCAGCAATTAATGGTACTGCTCCCAGATTGCTGACTTAGCTCAGATGAAGAGTAAACCCTGGCTATGCAGACCAAACACCCTCTCTTCTCCACCTTGGTACTCACCTCTTCCACAATGGATGACAATAACCGAAGTTCCCCATTTTCATCACGCTGGCTGATCTTTGATTGAATGAAGTCTACAACTTCCTGGCTGCTCATCACATTCCTGGGGTCGAGAACAACAGTCAGAATCTTCCAGTCTCACCAAGGCAGAGTAGAGGAGTATGGACAGAGGTGGTGGCCCAGGCCAGTGTAAATAACTACAGAAATTCTCAGCTCTGCCTTAGTCTGGGTGCTCTTCACTCACCAAGAAGTCTAGGTCTGGCTAGGTTCTAATCTTAGAGGTGCCCTGAGCCCTATAAGAGAAGAAATGCTGCAGAAAGGGGAATTTAGGGCATTCTGCCAGTGCTCACCAGATGCCATCACAGGCAATGACCATGAATTCATGGTCGTCAGTGAGAGTCAGCACCTTGATGTCAGGAAGGGCTGAAATCATCTGTTCCTCGGGTGGCAGGTTCTTGTTTCTCTTATAGAAGTGGTCCCCTGGAGTAAAGGAATGGTTGGTTGATGAGCAGTTTGGATACTTTTCCCACAGACTTGTGTTTGTGGCAGGTCAAACCTTGCCATTGATTTCCCTTCTTTACAAAGTTCCACAATCTAGTGGAATGGAGAACTGAGTCCTAGTTTTTCTAGTTTTAACCCTGCCACCAGACTGCTGAACCTTAAGAAAGTCACTCACCAGTCTTGTTCATCATTCAAATGTTACATAAGATGGATATAATAATACCTACATAGCCAGGCGCAGTGGCTCATACCGTAATCTCAGCACTTTAGGAGGCTGAGGCGTGCCTGAGGTCAGGAGGTCGAGACCAGCCTGACCAACATGGAGAAATCCCGTCTCTACTAAAAAAAATACAAAATTAGCCAGGTGTGGTGGCGCATGTCTGTAATCCCAGCCGCTCAGGAGGCTGAGGCAGAAGAATTGCTTGAACCTGGGAGGTGGTGGTTGCAATGAGCTGAGATCACGCCATTGCACTCCAGCCTGGGCAACAAGAGTAAAAACTCCGTCTCCAAAAAAAAAAAAAAAAAGATACCTATATATAATGATACCTATACCCATCTTAGCTATTTCACAGGAATATAAGAACAGAGGTAGTAGATATTGAAGTGCTTTGAAAGGCACAAGCACTAGGAAGATTAAAGTTTGCTACTAGGTAGTCTGGGACAGAGAGCAAGACCCTAGAAGTCTTTCCTGGTTTCTTGGCCCTTACCAATGGCTCTGGAGAGGTTGAGGCCCCCGTTGACTCGCCCATCCATGGTGACCTTGCCACCAGCATTCTTGATGCGTGCTAGTTCTACTTCATCCTCTGGTTTGTGATCATAGGACATGTCTAAAGCTTTGCCAGCCTCAGATACCACACAGCGGGAGTCTCCTGCGTTGGCTACAATCAACTGCTTCCCTCTTATCAGGGCCACCACCGCTGTTGTACCACTGTCAGAGCCAGGCTAAAGAGGAAGAAAGGGAGCATCATGGGAGCTTCTGAACATGAGTTCCTCACTGATGTGCTCCTGACCATTCACCTATGCTTGCTTTCACTGGGACTCCCCAAGAAAGCTTTAACAAATAGGAGAGGCACAGATTTCATCTTTCTAGAGACAGTAGCACACTCCCTCTCCTGTGTTTTTAGATAATTAGACCCCAAAGGCTTACCATCTCATCCCCCTTGCGGAATAAATCCCTATTACTATCACTTCCATCCTAAAGTATCAGGGGGATCCCCTTCCCCTGTCTCAAAATCAAAATTAGGGGATTCACACCTGCCTTGTGGCTTTTCAAGACTCATTGCTCCCGTTCCCCACACACCTCCTCTTTGCCTTCCATCCCTGGCACCATCATCTCTTCTTCTTCTTCTTCATCATCCTCTTCAGCCTCCTCGGTGTCATCCTCATCTTCCTCATTCTCTGCCTCCTCACTGCTGTAGCCATCCTCTTCCTCACTGCATTCCTGCCAGGAGGAGGATCCCAGACTGCTGAGACTGGGATGATCCCTTCCCTCCCCCCAGCTCATACTCAGAATCAAGAGGCCCTGACTGAACACAGGTCCTCAAAACACTGAAAGATACAAGTATATGGTCATGAAAATTGGGGGGATGGAAAGGGCTAGCATAACTGACATCCTGAACTGGGCTTAGCAATCACTAGCAAAAAGCCCAGGACAAGGCAAGGGCTGCCAGCCAAAAGTATCTTTCAGGCACTGTGGCCAGAAAAATTGTCCAGAGAAGAAAACAGCTAACTAGCCAAGGTAACAACTATATTCTTGTTCTCTCTCTAGGAGACAGACTCTGAAAGGCCAGAACTAGATCTGCTTGTTATAGTATCAACAAAGGAAGAGGTAAGAAAGCAAATGGTACCTGTGATGACGGAGCTCAGTGAATTCAAGGCTAAAGCTTAGAATACAGTGGGTCTTGGGGGATGATGTCAAAACAGGAGGAGAGTTGAAAACTACAGACGGCAACCAAACAGGACCTCTCTGCAACTTCAGCATCTGCCTGCCCTCACAGGCCCTTACCTCACTGTCTTCCTCTTCCTCCTCCGCCTCATCTGACTCATCCTCACTGTCCTCAAAGAACTTGGACTTAGCAACTCGAGGCAGCTTGTCAGAGGCTGAAGAGCAGGAAGGCCCAGCCTCTCCAGTGGGAATGCCAGGCTCACCAACTTGGCCTGCCTCAGTCCCACGTTCCGAGTTGGAGGAAAAGCCTGTGTAGGCCTTGGCTGTGGGGCCATTTTCCTGTGAAGGAGTTTCCCTAGTTGAGTCCTCAGGTCCTGCCTCCCCATTGAGGCCCTGGGACCCTGGTTCCTCGCCTGTCCCAGCTCCAGATTTGCTGTGGGGAGGGCCCTTGTGACAGTTCTGCCCGTAGCGTGTCAGCAGCTCTTCAATAGTCATGGTAGCCTCTTCATGCAGCAGTGCAGCCTCCTCATTGTCCACTGCAGGGAAGAGGCTAAATCAGAGCCCCCATGCCAGACTCCTCATGGGATCCGTTCATCTCACTATCTCAACAGCCCTTACAGCCTCTAACTTCCCCACAACCTCCCACTCCTAAGGTTCCTCTTGCTCATCAAGTCTCAGAAGAACATGCCCTAGCTCCTCCTCCTCCACAGACTTCTTTGGTTTTTGTGTTTCATCCCCTTCTTAATCAAAACAACACTAGTTACTATACTTCCCCTCTGACGTCTCATTTGTTATTGTTAAGTTGTAAAAACTCTATTCTGGCTGAGGATCCAGGAAGCCCACAGTGCTATTGTAGAATTAGGATTTAGGCTTAATGACTGGCTATTGGGGCTAATAACTGCTCCAGTCTTGAGGGGAAAAAAAAAAAGCACATAAATACCAGCAGGAACCAGGAAGATCCCATCACAATGACAAAAGATAATGTATATACAATGTTTACAGCTCAGATGCCACTCAACAAAGATAATTCTCTCTCTCTCCTTTTCGTAACCACATACAATGCAGGAGAACACCATAGGTTTCTTTAACATAAGGACTCCCCAGGTCCCTAGAAAGCCATCCTATCTTAGAATTGATAAGAAATATTAAAGAATATTTCTTAAAATGCTGATTTCCCCTCAAACAAGGGATGCCACACTCACCATCATCTTCATCAGCTACTTTTTCCTTTTCATCTTCATCCTCAGTGGGTCGCCCTGCAATCTGTGCCAGCTCTTTAATGACTTCCTCAGTGGTCAGTTTGGCATCAATAGCCAAGAAGGCATCTTCTAAAGCCTAAATATAAACAAAATAGTCTAAGACTAGTACAAAATGAACTCCCTATGTACAATCCTGAGCACAAGGATGGAATACAAATTAGAGTGTGAGCTACCACAGTAAGAGACACTCACAGATAAAAACAGTTCAGAGGCCTAGGAATAGTAAGGTAAGTCTAAAAGGTGGCCAATAAGCTCGTTTTAGGAACAGAATTCTTCAAGAGTAAATAAGCAGCAGCAGCTAGGGGACAAAAAGAAAGGAAAAGCCCAAGGGCTAGAGAACAAGGGAAAAGCCTACACAAGTGAGGAATGGGCAGTGTAAGCAGACAGACCTTCTGTAGCTTGCCTTCCTTGTAGGCCTTCTGATCTTTGATGATATCAGGAAGATATTTGGCACAGTACAAGGCAACTTCCTCCCCTAGAAGGAAAGGAAGGAAAGTCACCTGGAGCACTGCTCCCCACACATAGAAAGTGATACAATATTTATATGCCATAGTGGAGTGAACCCCAAGGGTTGAGGGGATAAATATCTTAGCACCCCTGAACCCTATTTGAAGGACACTGTTTGGGGAAGTTCTGGTCCAAAAAAATGGATTTCACCATCAATTCTCTCTGGTATATTAATATAACTCGTCTTTTCTCACATGTATACTTAGTTCTCCAGTGAAAAAAAGATAAAGAATCAGCTCATCTGGGTACAATTTTCTTTTTCTTTTTTTTTTTTTAAAGACAGGGTCTTGCTCTGTTGCTGGAGTGCAGTGGCATGGTCTTGGCTCACTGCAACCTCCACCTCCCAGGTTCAAGCAATTCTCCCGCCTCAGCCTTCTGAGCAGCTGGGACTACAGGCACAAGACATCATGCCCAGCTAATTTTTGTATTTTTAGAAGAGACGGGGTTTCACCATATTGGTCAGGCTGGTCTCGAACTCCTGACTTCGTGATCCACTGGGCTGAGATTACAGGCATGAGCTACTGCGCCCTGCCTAAAAATTTTAAAAAATAAAAATAAAAAAAGAGAAAGAGGCTCTTTGGATTAAAACAAGTCCTGGTGAGATTATAAACCAATACAGTACCTACTGGGAAAAAAGAATGACAGAATACAGAAAAACAGCACCAGGCAGGAAATGATATTGAGGGCCAGACCCTGGAAAGTAAATGAACAAGGGGACTGTTCTTGCCCTGGAACGTCTGGAATTGGGGTCCTAGAATGTTACCAATATGATCTGTTAAAGTTACCTCCATGTCCATCGTAGACAGAAAACATGGCTGTCTCACTGTCCAGCTCAGGAATACAGTTGTGAGCATCCTAGGAAAAGGACAGCATAATTGGCATGTCTCAGGGTCAAAGAATATTCCTCAGGTCATAGGGATCAATGTCACACCTTACTAACTTTTCCCTGGCTGGCCTATATGGCCTAGAAATAAGAAAGGAAAATGAAATGATAAAATAAATACAGAGAAAGAAAGGAGGGAGGCAAAGGAGGAAAGGGGAAGGAGAAAAGGAAGAATCAGGTTACTACCGCTATAATAACCTCAACCTAGGAGATATCTCAGACAAATGGCAGAATATTTGGCTGCTGGAAATAAACCTGACCCTTTTGGATCTGTGGAAACTACGGGAAAACCAGAATAAAGGATTTTTTTTCTTCTTTGTTTCTGAGATGGAGTCTCGCTCTGTCACCCAGGCTAGAGTGCAGTGGTGCAATCTTGGCTCACTGCAACCTCTGCCTCCTGGGTTCAAGTGATTCTCCTGCCTCTGCCTGCTGAATAGCTGAGATTACAGGTGTGTGCCACCACACCTGGCTAACTTTTGTATTTTTAGTGGTAATGGGGTTTCACCATGTTGGTCAGGCTGGTCTCGAACTTCTGACCTTGCGATTCGCCTGCCTTGGCCTCCCAAAGTGTTGGACAGGCTGTATACAGCATTATGTATAATAAAAAACAGTTGAGGTCGGGCACGGTGGCTCACGCCTGTAATCCCAGCACTTTGGAAGGCGGAGGCGGGTGGATCACTAAGTCAAGAGATTGATACCATCCTGGCCAACATGATGAAACCCCATCTCTACTAAAAATACAAAAATTAGCTGGGCGTGGTGGTGTGTGCCTGTAGTCCCAGCTACTCAGAAGGCTGAGGCAGGAGAATCGCTTAAACCCAGAAGGTGGAGGTTGCAGTGAGTGAAGATAACACTACTGCACTCCAGCCTGGGTGACAGAGTGAGACTCCGTCTCAAAAAATAAAATAAATTTAAAAAATAAAATAAAAAACAGTTGTAACCATCTAAATTTCCAGGAATAGATTACAAATGGTACGTATCTCCAGTGGAATACATGTAGCTGTTAAAAGCAAATATATGTTAATTTGGAAATGAGTTCATAATAAGTAGTAAAAGCAAAAAGTTAAAGTATCTACATGTATATGTGAGCCTGGAAGATCACATAGCAAACAACCACAGAGGGTGAGATTTGGGTAATAATTTCTACCTTTCGACATTCATTTTTAAATTTTTGTACAATAAACCACATTGTTCCATTCTGAATAAGGACAACAAACACACCTAAGAATTGGCCTCAAGTTGCCATTCTACCATATACTGCATGATCTCTGGTCAGCTACCTTACGGTGTGCCTCAATTTTATCCTCTGTGATGTGGAATAACATCTACCACACCCAAATCATCACAGAACTGTTGATAATGATGCAAAACACATAAAAGCCCTTTGTAAACTGGAATTCACTACGTAAATATATATACATACACACATACATACGTACACACACATGTATATTCTGCTCTGAAATTTAGCACCCATTTCACATTTTTCTTTTTTGTTCCTCTCAAAGAGGACCATGCACAATAAAGATTCATCTTACACCTTGAGGTCTCAGTCCCAAGAACTATTGCACAATTACCATCTCCTTCACTTCTTGGTGAAGCCTGGGATCTATATTATGATTTGGAACTGCTTCACCTTCTCTAAACACTTTAATTTTCTCCTTTTACATCTTTGCTCATAACCTTTACCCATACCTTTGCTTCTCTCTATCCCTTACTGAGACAGAGCCAAGTATTTCAACATGGTCTCTCAGCAATCTAGAAAAACTCACCCAACCTTGTATAACCCCACCAACTGATTTATGCCTGAATCAGGACTACTAAGTTTGCTAGTCATAAAATGTTATGAGATTGGCTGGGTGCACTGGCTCACACCTGTAATCCCAGCGCTTTGGGAAGGTAGGCAGGAGGGAATGATTGAGATCAGGAGTTGGAGACCAGCCTAGGCAACACAGCAAGACCCCGCCTCTACAAAAAAATTTTAAAATTAGCCAGGCATAGCAGCATGCACCTGCAGTCAATCCTAACTACTCGGAACACTGAGGCAAGAGGACCACCTGAGCCCAGGAGGTCAAGGCTGCAGAAAGTTATGATGCACCACAGCACTCCAGCTTGGGTGACAGAGGGAGACCCCGTCTCTAAAAGAAAAAAAAGTTATGGGATCACATTGACTATGGTCACTACTTCAATTCAGCATCTTGTTTTCGTTTTTTTTTTTTTTTTTGAGATGGAGTCTCCCAGGCTGGAGTGCAGTGGCGCGATCTAGGCTCACTGTAACCTCCACCCCCCAGGTTCAAGCAATTCCCCTGCTTCAGTCTCCCAAGTAGCTGAAATTACAGTATGCACCTGCCACCATGCCCAGCCAATTTTTGTATTTTCAGTAGAGATGGGGTTTTACCATGTTGCCCAGGCTTGTCTCAAACTCCTGAGCTCAAGTGATCTGCCCACCTCAGCCTCCCAAAATGCTGGGATTATAGGCATGAGCCACCGTGCCTGGCCAAACACAGAAATTCTCCTCTCTTCCTAGATTGACAATTTCTCTTAAACTCCTGATCTCAAATCCTTCTCCTTCAAGAGCTTACTTCACAGAGAATGTAATAACCTTAACAGCAATCCAAATAGCCATTTTGGCAGTGGCTCATGCATGTAATCTCAACATTTTGGGAGGTCAAGGCAGGAGGATTGTTTGAGGTCAGGAGTTCAAGACCAGCCTGGGCAACATAGTGAGACCTCATCTCAGCAACATCCCCAAATAGCCATTCTGCAGACTTCATTTCCCCTAGCCATTATGTGGGATTAAACAGCACAAATCATGTCAGTTTCCTTTTCTTTTTCAATGTTTATTTTAGAATCAGGGAGTACATGTGTAAGTTTGTTACAAAGGTATATACTGTGTGATGCTGAGGTTTGGGGTATGACTGAACCCCTTTCGCAGGTGGTGGGTATAGTATCAAATAGGTGGTTTTTCAGCTGTTCCTCTGCCACCCCCACTCCCTACCCCCCCGCACCACCACCTCTAACAGACCCCAGTGTCTATTGTTGCCATCTTTATATCCATGTGTACTTGATGTTCAGCTCCCACTTACAAGTGAGAACATGCAGTATTTGGTTTTCTGTTTCTGTGTTAGTTCACTTAGGATAATGCCCTCCAGCCACATTCATGTTGTTGCAAAGACATGGTTTCATTCTTTTTAATGGGTGCATAGTATTCCATGGTAGCTATATACCATATTTTCTTTATCCAGTCCACCACTGATGGGCACCTGGGTTGATTCAGTTTTTGCTATTGTGAATTGTGCCGCAATGAACATAGACGTACATATGTTCTTTTGGAAAAAATGATTTATTTTCCTTTGGGTGTATACCCAGCAATCAGATTGCTGGGTCTAATGGTAGTTCGACTCTTAGTTCTTTGAGAAATCTCCAAACTGACAGTGCCTAGACTAAATTAATTTATACCCTCAAAAACAGTGCACAAGTGTCTGCTTTCCTCTGCAGCCTTACCAATGTCTCTCATTTTTTGACATTTTAACAAAAGCTGTTCTGACTGGTGTGAGATGGTATCTCTTTGTGGCTCTGATTTGCATTTGTCTGATGATTAGAGATGAGCATTTTTTCATGTTTGTGGGCCACATGTACATCTTTTGAGAAGTATCTGTTCATGTCCTTCACCCACTTTTTAATGGGGTTGTTTGCTTTTTACTTGTTAGGTTCCTTATAGATTTTGTATATTAGACCTTTGTTGGATGTATACTTTGTGAATATTTTCTCCCATTCTATAGGTTGTAAGTTTACCCCCTTGATAGTTTCTCTTGCTGCATGTCACTTTTCTTGAAAGATCTCTTGGATTCTGTGTAGTTCTATACCTCTGACTGCCTGTTTCTACAGGATGTTCTCTCTCTCTCTCTCTCTTTTCCTTTTCTTTTCTTTCTCTCTCTCTCTCTTTGCTGGGATAACAGGCACACGCCACCATGCCCAGCTAATTCTTGTGTTTTTAGTAGAGATGGGGTTTCACCATGTTGGCCAGGATGGTCTCAATCTCCTGGACCTTGTGATCCGCCCACCTTGGCCTCCCAAAGTGCTGGGATTACAGGCGTGAGCCATGCACCCGGCCAGGATGTTCTTTCTTTCTATACCTCAAACTTAACACATGTAATCAGGAAATCAGCAGTCTGCAAAAAAAATCAGAGGTTCCCCTATAGTTCTTATTTCTGTAAATGGAATCTTAACTCTCCCAGGCAGCACTTAATCCCAGAGTCAAGCTTAACTTCCTGGCTGTCTTCCACCATCAATCACTGAGTCCTGCTGGATTTTCCTTCATCATGTTGTTGTTCCTGGATTACTTTGTTTTGTTGGTTTTTTTTTTTTTTTGAGAGAGAGAGTGAGCCTCCCTCTGTCACCCAGGCTGGAGTACAGTGGCGTGATCTCAGCTCACTACAACCTCCACAACCCAGGTTCAAGTGATTCTCATGCCTCAGCCTCCCAAGTAGCTGGGATTACAGGTACGTGCCACCACGCCTGGCTAATTTTTATATTTTTAGTAGACACGGGGTTCCACCATGTTGCCCAGGCTGGCCTCAAACTCTCGACCTCAGGTGATCCTCCTGCCTCAGCCTCCCAAAGTGCTGGGATTTAGGCATGAGCCATCACGCCAGCCCACAGTAAAATTATTATTATTACTGTCGCCAGGCTGGAGTGCAGTGGCGCAATCTTGGCTCCCCGCAACCTCCACCTCCCGGGTTCAAGCAATTCTCCTGCCTCAGCCTCCCGAGTAGCTGGGACTACAGGTGCGTGCCACCACACCTAGCTTATTTACTTATTTGGAGACGGAGTCTCACTCTGTCGTCCAGGCTGGAGTGAAGTGGCGCAATCTCAACTCACTGCAAGCTCAACCTCCTGGGTTCATGCCATTCTCCTGCCTCAGACTCCCGAGTAGCTGGGACTACAGGCGCCTGCCACCACGCCCGACTAATTTTGTATTTTTAGTAGAGACGGGGTTTCACCATGTTAGCCAGGATGGTCTTTATCTTCTGATCTCATGATCCACCTGCCTCGGCCTCTGAAAGTGCTGGGATTATAGGCTTGAGCCACCGCGCCCGGCCTAATTTTTTATTTTGCGCAGAGATGGGGTTTTAAAATTAGCCATGTATGATGGTGCACACCTGCAGTCCCATCTATGTGGAGGCTGAGGTAGCAGGACTGCTTGAGCCCAGAGGTTGAGGCTGCAGTGAGCTATCACAGAGCACCACTGTACTCTAGCACAAGCAAGAATAAGACCCTGTCTCAAAAAAAAAAAAAAAAGAAAGAAAGAAACCATTAAAAAAAAAAACATAATAACAACTGTTAGCAAGAACGTGGAGAAACTGAAATTCTTGTGTACTGCTGGTGGAAAAGTAAATGATAGAGGTGTTGTGAAAAACAACATGGAGGCCAGACACGGTGGCTCACGCCTGTAATCCCAGCACTTTGGGAGGCCAAGGCAGGCAGATAATTTGAGGTCAGGAGTTCAAGACCAGCCTGGCCAACATGGTGAAACCCCATCTCTACCTAAAAATACAAAAATCAGCTGGGTGTTGTGGCAAGCACCTGTAATCCCAGCTACTTGGGAGGCCAAGGCAGGAGAATCACTTGAACCCTGGAGGTGGAGGTTGCAGTGAGCCAAGATGGCACCACTGTACTCCAGCCTGGGCGCCACAGCAAGACTCTGTCTCAAAAAAATAAAAAAAATTAGGCAGTCACTAAAAGACAAATACTGTATGATTCCACTTACAGTATGAAGTATCTAAAGTAATCAAATTCATAGGGACTGAAAGTAGAATGCTGTTTGCCATGAGCTGGGGACTTATTTAACGGGTATAGAGTTTCGGTTTTGTAGGACGAAGAGTTCTGGAAACTGGGTGCACAACAATGTGAATGTACTAAATACTACTCAACTGTACATTAAAAAATCATTCAGGCTGGGCGTGGTGGCTCATGCCTGTAATCCCAGTACTTTGGGAGGCCGAGGCGGGCGGATCACTTGAGGTGAGGAGTTAGAGACCAGCCTGGTCAACATGGAGAAACCCTGTCTCTACTAAAAACACAAAAATTAACTGGGCATGGTGGTGCACGCCTATAATCCCAGCTACTCAGGAGGCTGAGGCAGAAGAATCTCTTGAGCCCAGGAGGTGGAGGTTGCAGTGAGCCAGGATTGCACCACTGCACTCCAGCATAGGTGACAGAGCAAGATTCTGTCTCAAAAAAAAAAAAAAAGAAATGATTAAGATGGTAATTTTTATGTTACGTGTATTTTATCACAATGAATTTTTTTTTTTTTCTTCTTGAAACAGAGTTTCACTCTTATTGCCCAGGCTGGAGTACAATGGCATGATCTAGGCTCACTGCAACCTCTGCCTTCCCGGTCAAGTGATTCTCCCTCCTCAGCCTCCTGAGTAGCTGGGATTACAGGCATGCACCACCATGCCCGGCTAATTTTGTATTTTTAGTAGAGACACGGTTTCTCCATATTGGTCAGGCTGGTCTCAAACTCCTGACCTCAGGTGATACACCCGCCTCGGCCTCCCAAAGTGCTGGGATTACAGACGTAAAGCCACCGCACCCAGCCACAATGAAAATTTTTAAAGAAAAAGAAAAAGCCAAAAACTTTCCACAAAGAAGAGCCCAGGCTCAGATGGCTTTATTGGTGAATTCTACCAAACATTTACAGAAAAATTAATACCAATGATTCACAAATTCTTCCATCACATCGAAAAGAAGGCAACACTTCCCAATTCATTCTATGATGCCAGTATTACCCTGATTCCAAAACCAGAAAGAGACATCACGACAAACTACAGACCAATTATCTCTGATGAATATAGACATAAAAATCCTCAACAAAATAGTAGCAAACTAAATCCAGCACCATATAAAAGGGTAATACACAATGATCAAGTAAGATTTATACACCAAAAAAATGCAAGGTTGGTTTAACATTCAAAAAAATCACTTAATGTAATATAGTGTATCAGTAGACTAAAGAACAAAACCCTATGATCATCTCGATAGATATTATAAAAGGCACTTGACAAAATCCAGTGCTTATTAATGATAAAAAGACTCAATGTCAGAATGCCAGTCTGGGCAACACAGTTAAGACCCTGTATCTATAAAAAATTTTTAAAAATTAGCCCAGTATGGTGGTGTATGCATGTAACCCCAGCTACTAAGAAGGCGGAGGCAGGTGGATCTCTTGAACCTAGGAGTTCAAGGTTGCAGTGAGCTATGATTGAGCCACTGTGCTACAGCCTGAGTGACAGAGCAAGACTGTCTCTAAAAAATATATATATAAAATAGACTCAACAACCTAGGAATAAAAGGGAACTTCCTAAACCTGATAGAGTACATCTATGAAAAACTGAGTCGGCTGGGCGTGGCGGCTCACGCCTGTAATACTCCCCCAATTGATCTACAGATGCTGCATAACCCCCATCAAAACCCAGGTGCCTTTTGTGCAGAGATTGACAAATTAATCCTAAAATTTATATGAAAAATAACGAATTTTAAAGACATTTCAAAACGTACTAAAAAGCTACAGTAACCAAGATAGTGTATCACTGGCATAGGGACATGTAGACCAATGAAATGGACTTGAGAGTTCAGAAATAAAACCCTCATATTTACGGTCCATTTATCTCTGACAATGATGCCAAGATAATTCAATGGGGGAAAAGAACAGTGGTTTAAACCAATAGTGCTGGGACAACTTGATATCCACACACAACAGAATGTAGTTGGATCACTCCCTCACACCATTCATAAAAATTCACTCAAAATGGATCACAGACTTAAATGTAACAGCTAAAACTATACAACTCTCAGAAGAAAACCTAAGAGAAAATTGTTGTGACTTTGGGCTAGGCAAAGCTTCTTAATAAAAACAAACAAAACAGACAAATTGGACTTTATCAAAAGCAAAAACTTGTTTCAAAAGACACCGTCAAGAAAGCAAAAAGAGGCCAGTGCGGTGGCTCACAACTGTAATCCTAGCACTGTGGGAGGCCCAATCGGGCAAATCACAAAGTCAGGAGTTCAAGACCAGCCTGGCCAACATGGTGAAACCCTGTCTCTACTAAAAATACAAAAATTAGCTGCGCGTCATGGCGCGTGCCTGTAGTCTCAGCTACTTGGGAGGCTGAGGCAGGAGAATCACTTGAACCCGGGAGGCGGAGGTTGCAGTGAGCCGAGATTGCACCACTGCACTCCAGCCTGGCAACAGAGTGAGACTCCGTCACAAAACAAAACAAAACAAAACAAAACAAAACAAAACAAAACAAAAAGAGGCAGGGTGCAGTGGCTCATGACTGTAATCCCAGCACTTTGGGAGGCTGAGGCAGGCTGATCACTTGGGGTTAGTAGTTGGAGACCAGCCTGGCCAACACAGTGAAACCTGGTCTCTACTAAAAATACAAAAATTAGCTGGGCATGGTGGCACACACCTGGGTCCCAGCTACTCAAGAGGCTGAGGCAGGAGTATCACTTGAACCCAGGAGGCAGAGGTTGCAGTGAGCCACGATCGCGCCACTCCATTCCAGCCTGCGGGGTCAGATCAAGACTGTCCCCCGACCAAAAATAAATAAATAAATAAAACAAAACAAAAAAAAAATCAAAAAGTCCACAAAAATTGGAGAAAATATTTACAAATCATATATCTAACAAACTTGTATCCAAAACATATAAAGAACTCTTAACATATAAAAAAACAAAAAAAAAATCCAATTAAAAATGAACAAAGGCTTTGAATAGACATTTCTCCAAAGAAGACACACAAATAGCCAATAAACACATAAAAGATGTTCAAACATAAGGCCTGGCATGGTGGCTCTAGCCTGTAATCCCAGCACTTTGGGAGGCCCAGGGAGACGGATCCTTTGAGGTCAGGAGCTCAAGACCAGCCTGAACAACATGGTTAATGCCCTGTCTCTACTAAAAATACAAAAAATTAGCTGGGTGTGGTGGCATGTGCCAATAATCCCAGCTGCTAGGGAGGCTGAGGCAGGAGAATCGCTTGAACCTGGACAGAGTGAGACTCCGTCTCAAACAAAAAGTTCAAACATCATTAGCCATTTAGCCATCAGAGAAATATAAATCAAAATGACAAGGAGACACCACTTCACACCCACTATTAGTTATTATAAAAAAAGTGGGTAAGTGTAGTGAAGATGTGAAGGAACTGGCATCCTCATATATCGCTGGCAAGAATGTAAGATGGTACAGCCACTTTGGAAAAGAGTTTAGCAGTTTCTCAAAATGTTAAACATGTAGTTACCATATGACCCAGCAATTCCACTCTTTGGTATATAACCAAAAGATATGAGGATATATTTCCACACAAAAATTTGTACATAGTATCACTATTTATAATAGGAAAAAAAAAAGTGGAAATCCAAAATGTCTATCAACTAATGAATGAACAAAATGTGATATATCCATACCATGGAATATTATTCAACCATAAAAAAGAATGAAATACTGATTGATTAATGATACAACATTGATGACCCTTAAAAATATTATGCTTGGCTGGGTGCGGTGGCATACGTCTGTAATCCCAGCACTTTGGGAGGCTGAGGCGGGCGGATTGCCTGAGCTCAGGAGTTCGAGACTGCCCTGGGCAACATGGTGAAACTCGTCTCTACTAAAATACACACAAAAAAATTAGCCATGCATGATGGTTGCTGCCTGTAGTCCCAGTTTTCTCGGGAGGCTGAGGCATGAGAATCACTTTAACCCAGAAGGTGGAGGCTGCAGTGAGCCGAGATCACGCCACTGCACTCCAGCCTGGGCGATAGAGGGAGATCTTGTCTCCAAAATAAATAAATAAATAAAAATAAAAAAATTATGCTTAGGTACAACTATGATATATCAATTAAAAAATATCAGGCCGGGTATGGTGGCTCATGCCTGTAAGCACTTTGGGAGGCTGAGGTGAAAAGATTCCTTGAGGCCAAGAGTTCAAGACCACCAGCCTGGACAACACAGTAAGACCCTGTCTCTATGAAAATAAATGAATAAATAACAAGAATTAAAATTAACCTCCTGGGGATAAGAAAAAGAGTTAACTAGGAGATAAGAGAAAATTCAAGAATTGTTAAGTCATTAATTTGGGATGGAGTACTGGGTCTTTTGCTTCCATTCCATCAATGAAGTGAGGAAGGTTCCAACAGAAACAACTGTAGCAAATGGGAGTGCCTAAAAGAAAACTAGCATCTCTTTCCTGGTTACACAGGCAACAGACTTGGTGATCTGCCTGAGCTCTATGTCTATCTGAACAGAAGGAGAGAATTTTAAAAAGTGCCCACTGGAGCCTGAACCACCTTGCTGGTATCCATCCAAAGGAGTCCAGCAGTATGAGGTCAAGGATACACAGCAGGTGGTAAAAGCCAAAGAAAGTCTAAAAACCAAAAGTGGAGATCAAGTCCCTCTAGGCCAGGCCTGGCTATTGCTGGAAACAAAGAGATGGTGAGTGATAACTGGATATGAGACTGGAGTTTTAAAGAGAATTCTGATTCTCTTTAGCTCTGTAAAATAAAATCTGCAAGGCAATGATCTAGAAATAAGCAAAAGAACCCTGGGTCAGCAAAATATTTATTCTTAAATCTACTACAACAATGTATGTGTGATTAAAAAAAAAAAAACAAAAAACTCATTCTTATAGGTAAAGCTGAAGGTAGAGGGAATGCTTGGGTTGGGGAGTAATTTACTCCTCAGGGGTCAACAGGCTTCAAAGTCAATTTCAAAAATACATATGCTTAGTAAAAGCATCCAGATATAAAAGGAAATGTATTTAGAATTCCATTTATAAAATGTTCAGAATAGGTAAATTCATATTAGTCATGTAAATTAGTGGATGCCACAGGCTAGTGGAAGGGAGGTACGGAGTTACTGGTAAAGAGTACACGGTTTCTTTTTGGGGTTCTAAAACTGATTGTGGTGATAGATGTATAACTCTGTTTGAATATACTACAAAACAGCCAGGCACGGTGGCTCATACCTGTAATTCCAGCACTTTGGGAGGCTGAGGCAGGTGGATCACTTGAGGCCAGGAGTTCAAGACCAGCCTGGGCAACATGGTGAAACCCTGTTTCTACTGAAAATATAAAAATTAGCTGGGTGTGGTGGCATGCGCCTGTAGTTCCAGCTATTTGTGAGGCAGAGGCAGGAGAATCACGTGAACCTGGGAGGGGGAGGTTGCAGTGAGCTGAGATTGCATCACTGCACTCCAGCCTGGTTTACAGAGCAAGACCCTGTCTTGAAAAAAGAAAAAAAGAAAAAAAAGAGAATATACTAAAAACCACTGAATTACACCCTTAAAATGAATGAATAATATCCTTAAACCTACTGAATTATACTCTTAGAGTTCATATACCATACAGTGTATGAACTATATATCTCAATAAAGCTGATTAAAAAGGAACCTGTAAAAAATAAAAAGGAATCTGTATATACATTTTCAAATACTAAATATGACTAAAAGGTGTTGTTTTTCTGCTAGCATTGGGTCAAAAAGGAAAAAAAAAGTTGATATATTTCATCTCTGAACTAGATCTAGAAAGAAACAAAACAACTATACTGAAATCATACTCTGTCTACAAAATGTCATTAAACATCTTAAGTTCAGTTCTAAAGATTTGTTTCCAGACAGTACAATGTCAAGAACTACTGATCAGACCTGTATAAATTTCTGTGCTTAAATTCAAGCCCTTACCTCTCAAAGTCCAATTCTAAGACTAATAACCCAATAGAAGATTGGAGGTGGGGAAACAGTAGTAACAACTAAGGAACCAGACAACAGAACTTGTGTAAAATATCCTTGAAATCTTGAGGAATAAGTTCTGATTGTATTTTCCAATTGCTCGAGAACTTATAAGGGAATAGAATAGAATATAAAATAATTTCTGGACCAGGCATGGTGGCTCACACCTGTAATCTCAGCACTTTGGGAGTCAAGGCAGGAGAATCATTTGAGCCTGGGAGTTCAAGACCAGCCTGCGCAACATAGCGAGACCCTGTCTCTACTAAAATAAAAAATTAGCTGGGCCTGGCAGCATGTGCCTGTAGTCCTAGTTACTCAGGAAGCTGAGGTAGGATTGCTTGAATCCAGGAGGTCAAGACTGCGAGTGAGCTATGATTGTGCCACTGCACTCCAACGTGAGCAATAGAGGGAGACCCTGACCCTAAAAAAATAAATAAATAAATATAGGCCGGGTGCGGTGGCTCACGTCTGTAATCCCAGCACTTTGGGAGGCCAAGGCGGGCAGACCATGAGGTCAGGGGATCGAGACCATCCTGGCCAACACGGTGAAACCCTGCCTCTACTAAAAATAAAAAAAAAAAAATTAGCCGGGTGTTGTGGTGGGCACCTGTAGTCCCAGCTACACGGAAGGCTGAGGCAGGAGAATGGTGTGAACCCAGGAGGCGGAGCTTGCAGTGAGCCAACATCGTGCCACTGCACTCCAGTCTGGGCGACAGTGTGAGACTCCGTCTCAAATAAATAAATAAATAAACAAACAAACAAACAAACATAAATAGGCCAGGTGCGGTGGCTCACGCCTGTAATCACAACACTTTGGGAGACCGAGACGGGTGGATCACAAGGTCAGGAGATTGAGACCATCCTGACTAACACGGTGAAACCCCGTCTCTACTAAAAATACAAAAAAATTAGCCGGGCGTGGTGGTGGGCACCTGTAGTCCCAGCTACTTGGGAGGCTGAGGCAGGAGAATGGCATGAACCTGGGGGGTGGAGCTTGCAGAGACCGGAGATCAGGCCACTGCACTCGAGTCTGGGCAACAGAGCAAGACCCCATCTCAAATAAATAAATAAATAAATAAATAAGTCCTCAGCCTGGGCAAAATTGCAAGGCCCCATCTCTACAAAAAATTTAAAAAAATAAAAAATTAGCCAGTCATGGTGGCATGTGCCTACAGTAGGCTGAGGCTGGAAGACCCCTTGAGCCCAGGAGGCTATGCAGTGAGCTATGATCAAGTCACTATAAAGGTAGATAAGGGTAGTGAGGATGTGAAGGAACTGGCACAAGAAATCCTGTACTCCTTACCACTCAAGCATGGGCAAGAGTGAGACCCTGTCTCAAAATAAATAATTTTAAAAATAAAAAGGCTGGTCACGGTGGCTCATGTCTGTAATCCTGGCACTTTGGGAGGCTGAGGCAGGCAGATCTCTTGAGGCCAGGAGTTTAAGCTGAGACTGGCCAGCATGGCAAAACCCCTTCTCTACTAAAAATACAAAAAAATTAGCCAGGCATGGTGGCGCGTGCCTGTAATCCCAGCTACTTGGGAGGCTGGGGCAGAACTGCTAGAACCCAGGAGGCAGAAGCTGCAGTGAGCCGAGATCGCACCACTGCACTCCAGCCTGGGCAACAAGAGCAAAACTCCATCTCAAAAAACTAAAAGAAAAGAAAAGAGTTTCTCCATGTTCATAGGCATACATGTGATATAATCCTATAGTAGCTTTGAACTGTGAATGGGTACTGCATGCCCATTCACATGCCCAATCAAATGCAAAAAATGCATTTTTACAAAAGTTGCTTAACTACATTCTAGACAAAGAAATTCTGGCCAGGCGCAGTAGCTCGTGCCTGTAATCCCAGCACTTTCAGAGGCGGAGGCGGGCGGATCACCTGAGGTCAGGAGTTCGAGACCAGCCTGACCAACATGGAGAAACCCCGTCTCTACTAAAAATACAAAAAATTAGCCAGGCGTCCTGGCACATGCCTGTAATCTCAGCTACTCAGAAGGCTGAGGCCGGAGAATCACTTGAACAGGAAGGCCAGTGAGCTGAGATCGCACCACTGCACTCCAGCCTGGGTGACAGGGAGACTCCGTCTCAAAAAACAAACAAACAAACAGAGAAATTCTGACCTGGTTTAGTAAGTAAAAAGTGCTTTAAGCTATTGATATGAGATGCTAATCTGAGGATAAGAAAATAAATGCTTTTCAACCTTCAATGCCCTAAGGTAGAACCCCATAGCATACTTGTGATGTTTCTTTTTGTATTTTTTCCATTAATTTAATGACTGAAACTAATATGCAGGTATTTTAAGAATTTTCTGCTCAATACTATCTCTACAGTCAATTCTAGATGACCCCTTTTGACCATTAATAAGGCAGCTTCTACACAGCAATAAACAGCTGGCCTACTCAAAATTATACTATAGATATTGACACTGCCTTTAATAAAAGGAAACTATGATTCATAGGACAGAAAATTCCCGGCCAGGCATGGTGGCTCAAGTCTGTAATCCCAGCACTTTGGGAGGCCGAGGCGGGAGGATCACGAGGTCAGGAGTCTGGCCAACATAGTGAAATCCCATCTCCACTAAAAATACAAAAAAAATTAGCTGGCCTGGTGGCAAACGCCTGTAATCCCAGCTACTTGGGAGGCTGAGGCAGGAGAATCGCTTGAACCCAGGAGGCAGAGGTTTCAGTGAGCCAAGATAGAGCCAAAACAAAAAACAAAAAACAAAAATTCCTAACTCTCCATAGAAAGCAGTTTTGTCACTTCCAGAGAACCTCACAACCAAATGTTAAATGTACTCTTGTCCCTTTAAGACTACAACAACTGATAGGCCAGGCATGGTGGCTCACGCCTGTAATGCCAGCACTTTGGGAGGCCAAGGCAGGCGGATCACAAGGTCAGGAGTTGGAGACCAGCCTGGCCAACAGAGTGAAACCCTGTCTCTATTAAAAACACAAAAAATTAGCTGGGCATGGTGGCAGGTGCCTGCAATCCCAGTTACTTGGGAAGCTGAGGCAGGAGAATTGCTTGAACTCAGGAGGCGGAGGTTGCAGTGAGCCGAGATCATGCCATTACACTCCAGCCTGGGCAACAGTGCGAGACTCTGTCTCGGAAAAAAAAAAAAAAAAAAGACTACATCAACCGAATCTATTTTCAGATTTGACTTCTTATTTAGCCATCAAAAACTCAAGGGCCTTACCTTATATATTTATCAGGCACCCCTCCACAATCTACCTCTTTTTTTTTTTTTTTTGAAATGGAGTCTTGCCCTGTCGCCCAGGCTGGAGTACGGTGGCGCGATCTCAGCTCACTGCAACCTCTGCCTCCTGGGTTCAAGCGATTCTCCTGCCTCAGCCTCCTGAGTGGCTGGGATTATAGGCACGCGCCACCATGCCCGGCTAATTCTTGTATTTTAGAGACAGGGTTTCACCATATTGGCCAGAATGATTTTGGTCTCTTGACCTTGTGATATGCCCCCCTAAACCTCCCAAAGTGCTGGGATTACAGGTATGAGCCACTGTGCCCAGTCCCTACCTCTTAATCCCAAAGTACATACCTCAGCCACTTTTTTCATGGAGAAAGGAGGAGGGAGGGGAACATCATCTGTGGTTTGTTTTTTTTTGTTGTTGTTGTTTTTTTTTTTTTTTTTGAGACGGAGTCTCGCTCTGTCGCCCAGGCTGGAGTGCAGTGGCCGGATCTCAGCTCACTGCAAGCTCCGCCTCCCGGGTTCACGCCATTCTCCTGCCTCAGCCTCCTAAGTAGCTGGGACTACAGGCGCCCGCCACCTCGCCCGGCTAGTTTTTTGTATTTTTTTAGTAGAGACGGGGTTTCACTGGGTTAGCCAGGATGGTCTCGATCTCCTGACCTCGTGATCCGCCCGTCTCGGCCTCCCAAAGTGCTGGGATTACAGGCTTGAGCCACCGCGCCCGGCTGTTTGTTTTTTTTTTGAGACAGAGTCTGTCATCCTGGCTGGAGTGCAGCGGTGCAATCTCAGCTCACTGGCCTTCCTGTTCAAGCGATTCTCTGGCCTCTGGCTAATTTTTGTATTTTTAGTAGAGATGGGGTTTCACCACGTTGGCTAGGCTGGTCCCGAACTGACCTCGGGTGATCTGCCCCCCTTGGCCTCCCAAAGTGCTGGGATTACAGGCGTGAGCCGCTTCGCCTGGCCTGTGGTATTTTGATTACCTCTTCTCAAAACACCCTGGCTGCTGGGCGTGGTGCCTCACACCTGTAATCCCAGCGCTTTGGGAGGTAGAGGCGGGTGGATCACCTGAGGTCAGAAGTTCGAGACCAGCCTGACCAATGTGGAGAAACCCCTTCTCCACTAAAAATACAAAATTAGCCAGGCATGGTGGCACATGCCTGTAATCCCAGCTACTCAGGAGGCTGAGGCAGGAGAATCGCTTGAACCTGGGAGGCGGAGGTTGCAGTGAGCCAAGATCACACCATTGTACTCCAGCCTGGACAACAAGATAGAAACTCCATCTCAAAACACCACCACCACCACCCTGGTCACACAGGAAGAGAAGTTGGAAAGAGGCAGAAAGTAAAAATGCCAGCTATTGATGGTTGCCATTTTTGTCTCAAGAGTCCTCCCTATGGCTGAATCTACCCATCAGTCAGGATTTCAACGACCTTTAGTGGTATGATAACCTCACCTCAAATGAAGCATTAGGACCAAGCAAATAGGGTACATAAACTTTATTAATTACTGGATTAAGCCCTAAAGCTTCAGAGGAATGGGAGTACTTTACATTTTCTGGAAAGATAAGGTTCAGGGAAGAGGCTAGAACTCAGTTATTTTCTTGCAATAGCAAAGAAACTATGCTATACTTTGAGGAGAACAAAAGCCAGAAGGAAAAGTATCAATGAAGCAGAATAGCATCCCAAACAATACTCTTCAAGAGGATTTGATTAGGCATATTTAATTATTGGTTAGGCATATTTATTCAAACAAGGGCAACTTCAGAAACAGCACATTAGCAAGATTTTAATACCCTAAGCAGTTATCTCTCAGGAGGAAGATTAGGATGTAAGGAATAG
The DNA here is from genome assembly GCF_047675955.1 of Chlorocebus sabaeus. NCBI lineage: Eukaryota > Metazoa > Chordata > Mammalia > Primates > Cercopithecidae > Chlorocebus > Chlorocebus sabaeus. The sequence goes on from NC_132917.1 coordinate 27,104,933, forward strand.
TCTAGTAAGAGATCTCTATACACTAAAATGTCCCTGACAAAAAAATCATTTTCTAATTGAGGAGAAACCAAAAATAAAGGGAAATGCCCTACAGAGAAGCAGCAAATAGTATGAAATCACTGGGCAAACCAACATGAAACACTGAGTAGTCAAGCAACTCAATCCATAAAGAAAACTAGAAAGAAAGGCACCAAATAAATGGAAAAACAGCAGAGAAGTGAAAAATATTAAATGAGAAACCTGGAAGAAACATTTTACTGCGAGATGGAATATTCACCTCAAATCTCACAACATTAACAGAATGCCACGGAAATGGAACCTCTCAACTACCTACTTTCCTTCTGAAACTATATCCAGATTTATTTACTCATTCTTTTTCTTTTTTCTTTTTTTTTTTTTGAGACAGAGTCTCACTCTGTCGCCCAGGCTGGAGTACAGTGCCACGATCTTGGCTCACTGCAACCTCTGCCTCCAGGGTTCCAGCGATTCTCCTGCCTCAGCCTTCCAAGTAGCTAGGATTATAGGCACGCACCACCACATTTGGCTAATTTTTTGTATTTTTAGTAAAGACGGGGTTTCGTCATGTTGTCCAGGCTGGTCTCGAACTCCTGAGCTCAGGCAATCCGCCCATCTCAGCCTCCCAAAGTGCTAGGATTACAGGCATAAGCCACTGCGCCTGGCCTATTCATTTATATTTTGAGACAGCATCTCGCTCTGTCGCCCAGATTGGAGTGCAGCAGGGCGATCTCGGCTCAATGAAGCCTCTGCCTCTTGGGCTCAAGGTGATTTTCTATCTCAGCCTCCCAAGTAACTGGGACTACAGGTGGGCGCCACCACACCCAGCTAATTTTTTTGTATTTTTTGTAGACACAGGGTTTCGCCATGTTGCCCAGGCTGGTCTTTAACTCCTGAGCTCAGGTGATCTGCCTGCCTCAGCCTCCCAAAATGCTGAGATTACAGATGTGAGCCACTGTGCCCGGCCTAGATATTTCTAATAGACAATTACATCTACCAAATAGTTATACTGTGTATGGTTGTGAAATATGAATGCTATGCTTCAGTTTGACATAGATGCTTAACAATGTCTAGTGTCTTCAACAATCTGATCCTACAGATTCTTTCCACCAAAGCAGTGACTTAACCTTTCTGCACCTCAATTTCTTAGCTATAAAATGTGGGAGGCACCGGGTGTGGTGGCTCACGCCTGTAATCCCAGTACTTTGGGAGGCCAAGGCGGGCGGATCACCTGAGTCAGCCCAAGTCAGTTCGAGACCAGCCACATGAAGAAATCCTGTCTCTACTAAAAATACAAAATAAGCCGGGCGTGGTGGCACAGGCCTGTAATCCCAACTACTGGGGAGGCTGAGGCAGGAGAATCGCTTGAACCTGGGAGGCGGAGGTTGTGGTGAGCCGAGATCGCGCCGTTGCATTCCAGCCTGGGCAACAAGAGCGAAACTCCGTCTCAAAAGAAAAAAAAAAGTGGGAGCCAAAGCAGATAAGATGAACTATAGGATCCACTCCAATCTTGAAATTTTATACCTAATTATAAAATTGTTATTAAGGTCAGTTACGAGTATCAAATTTGAATTGGAAAACAAAACATTTAAGTTCATACTGTCATTCCAGAGCTAACCACAGGGAGGAGCGAGGGATTTGAAACGATTCCCAAGGGAGACAGTATTTCGCTGTTACCTGAAGCCCACCCGGTAGGTGGATAAACCCTCAATCCCAGACAGAATATTTCCCTCGCCCTTTTACCTAAACTTCAGAATGCTCTTCACAAAGACACAGTTAACCTGTCTTCCTCCCTTTCCTCCCTACCACAGTTTTCCCTCTTCTCTTTGTAGTTTAACATCAAGTTTTACCTAATACTACTCTTCCCCCCCGAGTTTTCTTTTCCCCTTTTGTTCAGAGTAAAATTTTCTAGAAAAGCTCTTTGTAGGTAGGTTGTGAAGAAAAAAATTGATGAAATGACTTAAAATCAAAGAAACTATACAACAATTATAGGCAAACGACAATTACTGATTAAGTTTTAGAGAAATCCTAAGAGAGAAAGAAAACCAAGCATAAGAAGAAGGAAAATCTAGGGACCGACATAATTCAAGTTTTCCAAAGTTAGTAAAAGCCCCTGAAAAGAGTGTAAATGAGTGACAACCCCTGGAGGTCGGGTCCAGCCTCTGAAATTAACATACAAGAGCCCAAGGCCAGGCAACCAGAATGTGAAACAGACTCTGTCTGGGTTTCCTTTCACTGTCAAACCCCTAGCCAAAAGAAGCTTCCCACATCACATATTTTAAATATTAAAATTTAAAAAGTTATTCACATCTATTCACCTCTCCCTCGAAAAACAAATGAACAAATAGTCCCTCTTTCCGTATTTACTCCCACACTAAACCTCACACCGTTGATGAGCCTGGAGGGCTAGGTTGGCACGAGAGGATGGCGCCAAAGCTCGGGGAGAGGGCGGTCAGTGGGCGGAAGGTGCCTCTTCCCACATGGCCGAGCCCTCGCCGCCACTGGCCACCGGCATACGGTCCCCAAGCATCGGGAGCTCCCTCTCGGCCCCGACCCCGCGGTCTCTGTCGCCTCGCAGACGGGCGCTGCGGCCGTAGGCTCCCGATTGGGACCCTTCCCAGGGGAGGACCCCATCCCCCGCTCCCTTTCTCCGTCAGATTCCCGCCCCGCAGCGGCCAGCCTATGGCCCCTGCCTCACCTCCATGGAGACGCGCCAGCCTTGCATGGCGGAGAAGCCGTAGGGCAGCGGCAGGCGCGGGGCGCCGACCCCGTCCCCGGAGCACTTCACCGTGTTGGGCTGGGAGAGATAGGCACCCATGGCGACGGCTGGCCGGCGGCCTCAGGGGCAGGAAAGCTGGGCGCGACCCGTGCCGGAGCCGAAGCCCCGGGGGTGCGCGCGGCAGAAGCAGGCCCCGCGGCGCGACCGACGCAAGGTGCCGGTGAAAGGCGCGAGGCCGGCCAGGAGGCGGTAACGGGACGGGCGCTGAGAGGGAGCGGAAGCGGAAACGGCGCCGCTCCAGACCCCGCCCGGCGGCTCGGCGGGGCCAGGCGCTGCGGGCAGTCATTTCCTTAGCAACTCGCCCCGCCCGCAGGGACAACGGCCCGCCCAACGGCCGCTCCCGCGAGACTGGCGCGACCACGCCCACCAACGGCCGCGATACTCCTCCGCTTCCTCGAGCAGGTGGCGGTTGGCCTTTCTGTGTACCCCTTGTTCGTTCCCAGTCCCCAGCCTCTTGGCGTTTTGTCTGACGCCTCTTTTGTGTCGGACTCGACGCTTCCGGCCCGTCCTCCAGTGTTTTCATCCCCCTCTCCCCAACGTCGCACCCTCAGACTCCGCAAACCCCGCCCGATTTGGTTCAATTAAAGTTGACTAGTATTTGTTCTGAGCTTAGGAAGCACTTGGCCAGGCCCTGCGAGGCCTATATGAGAAGAATGTGAGTCTTTTCTGACAAAGGAAAGCGAAGACCTCGATCTGTGACATAATTCGAGTTAATACAATGTAGAAATGTTTGGTACAGCCTATTCTGGGTGAGAAAAGCTCAAAGGATGGGAGGAGAAGCTGTGTCTTGGAGGATTGAAAGGATGTGGACTCTCAGGATGCTTCTGGATTGCATTATGCCACGGGAAAGGGGAATAATGTTATAAGGTTTGGAGGAGTGAGGGAAGAATGTGAACTGCATTTAGGGAGATTTTTGAGGAAGCTGGCTGGCCTCGGAGAATGATTCTAAGTTGTAATATTAGCTAGCTAGCTTGATAAAAAGAAGCGCCAAGATGAATGACTTGGACTTCATTGTCATCCTGGTGTAACCTTTGGCATCGTTGGTCTAGTCTTTGTACGCAGTGTACATTGGAGAGAGAGAGAGTCTGGGGCACTGTTGGCTTTTTTTAAGATGGAATTTCGCTGTTGTTGCCCAGGCTGCAGTGCAATGGCGCTATCTCCGCTCACTCCAACCTCTGCCTCCCGGGTTCAAGCGATTCTCCTGCCTCAGCCTCCCAACTAGCTAGGATTCCACGCCTAGCTAATTTTTGTATTTTTAGTAGAGACGGGGTTTCACCATCTTGGCCAGGCTGGTCTCGAACTCCTGACCTCGTGATCCACCCGCCTCAGCCTTCCAAAGTGCAGGGATTACAGGCGTGAGCCGCTGCACCCGGCCTGGGGCACTGCTACTGGTTGAAGCGCTCTAAGCAGGAGATGAGAAGAGCTGGGCGTAAGGTGGTACCAGGCAGGGTGGCAATGGGAATCCAGATGAAAGGACAAATTAGACAATAATGAGACAGATTTGGTAATAAATTGGATTCAAGGGATGGAGAGAAAAGGAGAAATTCTCCAAACTATGGCAATATTGATTCTTTTCGCCCGGGCACGGCGGCTCACACCTGTAATTGCAGCACTTTGGGAGACCAAGCAGGGGTGAATCACTTGAGACCAAAAGTTCAAGACCAGCCTGGCCAACATGTGAAACCCGTCTCTACTAAAAACACAAAAGTTAGCCAGGCGTAGTGGCGCGCTCCTGTAATCCCAGCTACTTAGGAGGCTAAGGCAGGAGAATCGCTTGAACCCCGGAGGCAGAGGTTGCAGTGAGGAGAGATCGTGCCACTGCACTCCAGCGTGGGTGACAGAGCAACTCCGACTCAAAAAAAAAAAAGATTCTTTAAAAACATAAAACTAATCATGACTTTCTCATATTCTTCAGATAGTCCAAATTCCTTATAACTTACAAGACGCTTCATGCGAATCATCCAGATTCACATATGCCTCTCTCACTCTCCATTTCTCCTACAACTCTGCTTCGGCGATGTCTTTGGGTGCGTCTAAAGCCATGCTTTATCTTACACTTTTACCCATGGAGCGCACCTCTCCACACCCCTCTTGACCATCACTTTCTCCAGGAAGTCTTCTCTACTGTCACTATACTAGTTTGGGTGCACACTTATTTGTCTTTCCTGATAGCATATAAGCCTTTATGATGGCAGAGTTTCCATTAAACTTACCATTGTGTTCTCTGGCATCCCTTGCACAGTTGTATGTGCTGAATAATATTTAAATATTTGTTGAATTAATGAATAACACCAAGATTTTGACTCTGCATAACAAAATGTGGTGGAGCCATTAAGAGAAAAAGGTGAAGTTTGAGGGGATGCTAGTTTTGGGGGGAAAACAGTGGTTCAGTTTAGGGTGACAACTAAATATAAAAACATTGAAAATATTAGAGTTGAGCCATGAGAGTGGAAAAGATGTTAATTAGGCTTGCAGGTTGCCAGGAACCTAGATGAGATCTCTGACCAAAGCAGGGTAGAGGGAGCATATAAAATCACTCAGTCATGGTTACAGTGAGCTGAGACAGTGTCACTGCACCCCAGCCTGGGCGACAGAGTGAGACCCTGTCTCAAAAAACAAACAAATGAACAAAACAACAACAACAAAAATTACTCAGCCTCTTCTTTCTTCTCCTTTTGCTCCTCCTCCTTCTTCTAAGAAATGAAGTCTTGCTATGTTGGGAGGCCAAGGCGGGTGGATCACGAGGTCAGGAGTTCGAGATCAGCCTGACCAACATGGTGAAACCCTGTCTCTACTAAAAATAGAAAAATTAGCCGGGCATGGTGGTGCGCACCTGTAATCCCAGCTACTTGGGAGGCTGGGGCAGGAGTATCGCTTGAATCCAAGAGGCAGAGGTTGCAGTGAGCCAAGATTGTGCCATTGCACTCCAGTCTGGGTGTAAGTACGAAACTCTGCCTCAAAAAAAAAAAAAAAAAAAGAAATTATGAACCCTGAGGCATGTAATTATAGATCTCTGGAAATGTTGCCAGCCTCAGCAACATTGCCTTAAAGGTTAAATGTGGATGGGCGTGGTGACTCACACCTGTAATCCCAGCACTTTGGAAGGCCGAGGCAGCTGGATCACCTGAGGAGTTCGACACCAGCCTGGCCAATATGGTGAAACCCTGTCTCTACTAAAAATACAAAAATTAGCCAGGTGTGGAGGCAGGCACCTGTAATCCCAGCTGCTCGGGAGGCTGAGGCAGGAGAATCGCTTAAACCTGGGAGGCAGAGGTTGCAGTGAGCTGAGATCATGCCATTGCACTCCAGCCTGGGTGACAGAGCAAGACTCCATCTCAAAAAAAAAAAAAAAGGTTAAATGCTCTAACTTTAGAGTATAATGTGACACCAGTTCAATTGTAAATTTGCATGTGAACTGAAGATCACTCAAAAAAGTGTTAATCCAAATCATCCAAAATATGCCAATATGCTCATATTTATATTGCATATTATAAATTTATATTGTCTTCCTATGTTACCCAGGCTGGCCTCAAACTCCTGGGCTCAAGCAATCCTCCCGCCTCAGCCTCCTGAGTAGGCGCACACTGCTGTGCCTAGATCTAATTGTTTTTGACCCTTTCTTCATATACATGTGATGCATATACATCTTTATATTATACTATTCATAAAATGATACCTTTAAAAGCTCAGCAGTTTTGATATTGTATTCCTTCCTGGTTGTGATTAAAGGTGAAAGATTGATCCAGAGAGAGAAAAAAAATCTCAGGGACAAGATTTAGGGCTAAGAAAAAAGGAATTTAAATATTTTGAAGTTACTAAAAAAGAAGAGGGAGAGTCTATTTCTGGGATTCTGGGCTAGCTCTTATTTCCCTTTATACTCATTAATTTATATATATATATTCTGTACTCAAATATATATTTGACTTTTTTTTTTTGAGACAAAGTCTCACTCTGTCATCCAGGCTGGAGTGCAGTGGCATGATCTCGGCTCACTGCAACCTCCGCCTCCCAGGTTCAAGTGATTCTCCTGCCTCAGCCTCCCAAGTAGCTGTGACTACAAGCGTGTGCCACCACGCCCATCTTTTGTGTGTGTGTGTGTGTGTGTGTGCATTTTTAGTAGAGACAGGGTTTCATCATGTTAGCCAGGATAGTCTGGTTCTTCTGACCTCGTGATCTGCCCTCCTTGGCCTCCCGAAGTGCTGGGATTACAGGCGTGAGCCACCGTGCCCGGCCATATTTTGATATCTTTTTTTGTTTTTTTTTTTTTGAGATGGAGTCTCGCTCTGTCACTGAGGCTGGAGTGCAATGGCACGATCTTGGCTCACTGCAACCTCCTCCTCTGGGTTCAAGCAATTTTCCCTGCCTCAGCCTCCTGAGAAGCTGGAATTATAGGCGCCCACTAACACGCCTGGCTAATTTTTGTATTTTTTAGTACAGACATGGTTTCACCATGTTGGCCAGGCTGGTCTTGAACTCCTGACCTCAGGTGATCTGCCTGCCTCGGCCTCCCAAAGAGCTGGGATTACAGGCGTGAGCCACTGCACTCGGGCCATATTTTGACATCTTATAAAACCGTTTCTGGCTGGGAGAGACTGCCCTTCCTAGGGCTAACCAATTAGAAATAGGAAAGGACTTTTTTTTTTTTTTTTTTTTTTTTTGACTTGGAGTCTTGCTCTGTCACCCAGGCTGGAGTGCAGTGCTGCCATCTTGGCTCGCTGCAACCTCTGCCTCCTGGGTTCAAGCAATTCTCATGCCTCAGCCTCCTGAGTAGCTGAGACTACAGGCACGGGCCACAACACCCAGCTAATTTTTATAATTTTAGTAGAGACTGGAGTTTCACTATGTTGGCCAGGCTGGTCTCAAACTCCTGACCTCAAGTGATCCGCCTGCCTAGGCCTCCCAAAATGCTGGGATTACAGGTGTGAGCCACCACGCCCAGCCAAAACATTCCTTTGATACATAAACTGACCAGTCCAGAGCTATACCTTCCCTATCTGGCCCATACATCCCAAGAAGCAACATTCTTTTGCCTTAATCATCGCAGGCAATTAGGGACCATCCCCAAAGTTTACAGCCTGCAGGAGTTATTCAAACTAGCCAACCCTAAACTCTTTGCCCTGCCTTGCCTTACCTTTAGAAACCCTAATAAAAGTTCTGACCTAGGCCCAGAGCAGTGGCTCACACCTGTAATCCCAGCACTTTGGGAGGCCTAGGCGGGCGGATCACAAGGTCAAGAGTTCGAGACCAGCCTGGCCAACATGGCAAAACCCTGTCTCTACTAAAAATACAAAAAATTAGCCAGTCATGGTGGCGCGTACCTGTAATCCCAGCTCTTTAGGAGGCTGAGGCAGGAGAATTGCTTGAACCTGGGAGGCTGAGGTTGTAGTGAGCCAAGATCGTGCCACTGCACTCCAGCCTGGGCAGCACTCTGCCTCAAAAAAAAAAAAAAAAGTTCTGGCCTAGGTTGGGCGCAGTGGCTCATCTTTGTAATCCCAACACCACTGTGGGAGGCTGAAGCAAGTGGATCACTTGAGATCAGGAGTTTGAGACCAGCCTGACAAACATGGTGAAACCCTGTCTCTACTAAATACAGAAAAATAAGACAGGTATGGTAGCACATGCCTGTAATCCCAATTACTTAGGGGTCTGAGGCAGGAGAATCACTTGAACCTGGGAGGCGGAGGTTGCAGTGAGCCAAGATCGTGCCATTGCACTCCAACTTGGGCTACAAAAGTGAAACTCTGTCTCAAAAAAAAAAGAAAAAAATAAATAAAAAGTTCTGGTCTATACTTTCTTCCTGTTACTGTCTTCTGCCACCTGACCAAAACTTGGCATTTCCCCTGTGACCTTGTGTGACATATAATGACCCTCTTTCTAAAACCTGTAAGTGTAATAAACTGTTTTATTGTGCCTCTCCCGTGTCTCCTCTTGTGGCCACACCTGACTGACTGTCACCTAAAGGAACACAGAACAAGTGCCCAATAAATGAAACTATTTTTTTAAGTCAGAAAAGTGTTATGTTTTACAGTTGTACTTTTCTATTTCTAGAAGGCAAGACATGAATTAATCTTGAAGCAATCTGCCCATACTCATGGAAATCACTAGAATGGGCCCTCTAGACACATACAAAAGAAATACCTATCTTTATCCTAAAAAAAATCACAAAAGGGGCCGGGCGCGGTGGCTCAAGCCTGTAATCCCAGCACTTAGGGAGGCCGAGACGGGTGGATCACGAGGTCAGGAGATCGAGACCATCCTGGCTAACACGGTGAAACCCCGTCTCTACTAAAAATACAAAAAACTAGCCGGGCGAGGTGGCGGGCGCCTGTAGTCCCAGCTACTGCGGAGGCTGAGGCAGGAGAATGTCTTAAACCCGGGAGGCGGAGTTTGCAGTGAGCTGAGATCCGGCCACTGCACTCCAGTCCGGGCTACAGAGCAAGACTCCGTCTCAAAAAAAAAAAAAAAAAAAAAAAAAAAAAATCACAAAAGGACCATCAACCAAAATTCAGATCTTTCAGACTGATATGCTGGGGTTTATCTTTTTATTAATAATATAAATTGTGGGTTGGGTATGGTGGCTCACTCCTATAATCTTAACACTTTGGGAGGCTGAGACAGGCTGATTGCCTGAGCTTAGGAGCTTGAGACCAGCCTGGGCAACGTGGCGAAAACCATCTCTACTAAAAATACAAAAAAACTAGCTGGGCATGATGATGAGCACCTATAATCCCAGCTACTTCGGAGGCCGAGTCAGGAGAATCTCTTGAACCCGGAAGGCAGAGGTTGCAGTGAGCCAAGATCGTGCCACTACACTCCAGCCTGTGTGACAGAGTGAGACTATGTCTCAAAAAATAAAATAAAATACATTGTGACTGGGTTTGGTGGCTCATGCCTGTAATCCCAGCACTGTGGGAGGCTGAGGTAGGAGGATTACTTGAGCCTGGGAGGTTGAGGCTGCAGTGAGGTGTGGTTGCACCAGTGCACTTCAACCTGGGTGACAGAGCAAGACCCTGTCTCAAAATAATAATAATAATAATAATAGTAATAATAATAATAATTGTGTCTTTAGCAGGATGGTGTCCCTCTAGTGGGGGGTAGGGGGGCAGGGAGAGATCATTTTTTTCTTTTAAATAAGGATATAGAGTGAACTGTCTCTTAAAATCCTTATTTGTTCTGCCAGGTGCGGTGGCTCACGCCTGTAATCCCAGCACTTTGGGAGGCCGAGGTGGGCGGATCACAGGGTCAGGAGATCGAGACCATCCTGGCTAATACGGTGAAACCCCATCTCTACTAAAAACACAAAAATTAGCCAGCGTAGTGGCAGGCGCCTGTAGTCCCAGCTGCTGGGGAGGCTGAGGCAGGATAATGGTGTGAACCTGGGAGGTGGAGCTTGCAGTGAGCCGAGATTGCACCACTGCACTCCAGCCTGGGCGACAGAACAAGACTCCCTTCTCAAAAAAAAAAAAAAAAAAAAATCTTTATTTGTTTTTAGGAGATCCATGTATGCTTTTATTTTTTTTTTTATTTTATTTATTTTTTTTTTGAGATGGAGTCTCACTCTGTCACCCAGGCTGAAGTGCAATGGTGCAATCTTGGCTCACTGCAACCGCCGCCTCCCAGATTCAAGTGATTCTTCTGTCTCAGCCTCCCAAGCAGCTGGGACTACAGGTGCGTGCCACCATGCCCAGCTAATTTTTGTATTTTTAGTAGAGATGAGGTTTTTACCGTGTTGCCCAGGCTGGTCTCGAACCCCTGAGCTCAGGCAGTTGCCTGCCTGAGCCTCCCAAAGTGTTAGGTTTACAGGAGTCAGCCATCGTGCCTGGCCTCCCTGTCTTTTAACTGTATATATCCCGAGTTTTTGTGCTGCATTCTGTGTGAATTAACTTATTCTCTTGTTAAGTTATACCAAACTTAGAGCTCTTTTTATTATTTTGTTTCTCTTAATCCCAAACAAATCAGGCAAGGAATTTCTTTACTTGTTTTAAGCGAGGACTTTGTCACTCTCTCTCCAAACCTGCTCCAACAATAAACAAGTGTCGGAGATCTGATTATCTCTCTAGTTTTCTCATTTATTTTCTGAAGAATGTTCTCCTTTTCATCCCTGAGAGGTCTGAGAAAAAAAAAGAAAAAAAGAAGAATGTTCTCTCTAGAAAGTCTCCTCTCTTCCCTCCAAGACATAATGAATTTTATTTATTTGTTTATTTGTTTGTTTGAGACAGAGTCTCACTCTGTTGCCCAGGCTGGAGGGCAGTGGCACGATCTCAGCTCACTACAATCTCCACCTCCTGGGTTCAAGTGATTCTACTACTTCAGCCTCCCAAGCAGCTGGGAGTATAGACGCGTGCCATCACACCTGGCTAATTTTTGTATGTTTAGTAGAGATGGAGTTTTACCATGTTGGCCAGGCTGGTCTCAAATTTCTGACCTCAGGTGATTCACCTGCCTTGGCCTCCCAAAGTGCTGGGATTACAGGCATGAGCCACCGTGCCTAGACAATAAATTTTATTTTTTAAAAAAGATTAAATTTCAGACTGCAAAACCGGAGGTAAGGCAAAAGAAAGGAAACCCACACCCACGTTGGAAATTTTCAACTATTACTGCTAAAAGGTGAGACATCTTCACAAAACTTTTAGTGGAAAACCATAGGTTTTATGGTCCAAGTTCCTGACTTCCAATACTGGAGAGTCTTCCCTGGACTTTTCTTCACTTCCTTAACTGCTTGTTGAATTCCTATTTATCCTTTAAAACGCAGGTCAGACAGATCAACTTTGTTCTTTGGGAAACCATGTGTATTAGTTTCCTATGACTGTTGTAATGCATTACCATAAACTTGGTGACATAAAGCACCACACGTTTATTATTTTACAATTTCAGAGGACAGGTATCTGAAATTAGTTTCACTGGTGTAAAGTTAAGGTGTTGGCAGCACTAGTGCCTTCTGGGGGATCTAGGGGAGAATCTGTTCCTTGCCTTTTCTTTTTTTGAGACAGAGTCTTACTTTGTCGCCCAGGCTGAGTACAGTGGCGTGTGATCTCAGCTCACTGCAACCTCTGCCTCCCGGGTTCAAGCGATTCTCCTGCCTCAGCTATCCAAGTAGCTGGGATTACAGGTGCCTGCCACCATACCCAGCTAAGTTTCGTATTTTTAGTAGAGACGGGGTTTCACCATATTGGTCAGACTGGTCTCGAACTCCCGACTTCATGTGATCCACCCGCCTCAGCCTCCCAAAGTGCTGGGATTGCAGGCATGAGCCACCGTGTCTGGCTCCTTGCCTTTTCTAGCTTCTAGAGGCTGCCTGCATTTGTTGCCATCACTCCACCCTGCTTCTGTGGTCATATTTCCTTTTCTGTATTCATACCCTCCCTCTGCCTTCCTCTTACATGGATACTTGTGATTACATTTAGAGTCAACCCTGATAATCCAGGATAATCTTTTAAAATTTATCCAGGAAAATCCAGAATAAATTTTAATTTAAGTCCTGGTGCAGTAGCTCATGCCTGTAATTTTGTAAAAATACAAAAATTAGCCGGGCATGCTGGTGGGTGCCTGTAATCCCAGCTACTCGGGAGGCTGAGGCAGAATTGCTTGAACCTGGGAGGCGGAGGTTGCAGTGAGCCAAGATCACGTCACTGCACTCCAACCTGGGCGACAGAACAAGACTGCATCTCAACAACAACAGCAACAACAACAACAACAACAACAAACGGCCAGGGGAGGTGGCTAACACCTCTAATCCCAGCACTTTGGGAAGCCGACAGGGGTGGATTCCTTAAGGCCAGAAGTTCGAGGCCAGCCTGGCCGACATGGTGAAACCCAGTCTCCACTGAAAATACAAAAATTAGCCAGGCATTATGGCACGCACCTGTAGTTGAAGCTACTCAGGAGGCTGAGGCACAAGAATAGCTTGAACTAGGAGGCAGAGGTTGCAGTGAACCAAGATTGGGCCACTGCTCTTCAGCCTGGGCAACAGGGTGAGAATATCTCAAAAACAAACAAACAAAAAAAGTGCAAAATAAATAATACATGAATTTGATTTGAACATAATTGAACACAATTGTGGAAATCAAATAATCTCAGGTGAATTAAGATTTAAATGGACTATGTTTGTCTTTTTATTTCTTAGTGGCCCTATTTATTTATCTTAGAAGTTGACTCAGTTCCTTATGATATGACTTACAGGTATACAGCCAAATAATGTTCCCATTTAATAACTTTTAAAATGAAGCTTAGAGGCCTAAGGTATGAGGCAATGCCCCAAGGCATCATTCTAAGACAAGGATAAGGTGTGAGCTAGGGTGATGGTTACTACCCTTCAGCCTAATGACAGGCTAGCTTTATCAGAATCACCTGGAAAAATTCTTAGACACGTAGAAACTCAAGTCTCCCTGACCCCAAGATTCATATTCAGCTGATCCAGGGAGGGTCCTGGGAATGTGTGTTTTAAAACACCTCAGATAATTCACAATTATCAAGAAATGTAGGCTTCTCTTATTTAGTTTGAAGTCATACAGAAATGTAAATGCTATTTTTATTTGGCCTTCAGTTTGAAAAGAGGCTCTTTTGGAAGAAAGGATCCACACCACATCCCTAGAGAAATGATTAGATTGAAGGCATGGCTTGCAAGTCTCACACTGAGAAACAAACAAACAAACAAGCATAGAGCAGAAACCCAGTAGGTTAGGTTTGTTGCCCTGATTGTGGGAACTAAGACCTTGAAAGATTCTAGACAGTTTTATTGCGGTATGGGTGCGGCAACTCAAACCTGTAATCCTAGCACTTTTGGGAGGCTGAGGTGGAAGGATTGCCTGAGCCCAGGAGTTTGAGGCTGGAATGAGCTATGATCACACCACTGCACTTCAGCCTGGGCAACAGAGCAAGACCCTGTCTCTAAAGAAAAAAAAAAAAAGAACTTACTTATTGTGAATTTAATGACTTTCAGTAAATTAACAGAGGTCTGCAACTGGTATGTCACAATGCAAGTTATAGTCTACATGGGAAATTAGGTTAGCAGGTCACCAGGGAAGCTTAGAATCAGAACAAATAGAAATGAGTAGTCTCAAAAATAGACAAGTGAGATTGCATCAAACAACAACAACAATGGAAACTATCGACAGAGTGAAGAGACAGACTATGGAATGGGAGAATATATTTGCAAACTATGTATCTGATAAAAGGCTAATGTTAATATCCAAAATATATAAGAAACTCAAACAACTCAATAGCAAGAAAAACAGGCTGGGCACGGTGGCTCACACCTGTAATCCCAGCACTTTGAGAGGCCAAGGCGGGTGCATCACCTGAGGTCAAGAGTTTGAGACCAGCCTAGCCAACATGGTGAAACTCTGCTTCTACTAAAAATACAAAAAATATGGCTGGGCACAGTGGCTCAGGCCTGTAGTCACAGCACTTTGGGAGGCTTAGGCGGGAGGATCACCTGAGGTGGGGAGTTTGAGACCAGCCTGACCAACATGGAGAAACCCCGTCTCTACTACAAATACAAAAATTAGCCTGGTGTGACTGGGCGCAGTGGCTCATGCCTGTAATCCCAGCACTTTGGGAGGCCGAGGAGGACAGATCACGAAGTCAGTAGATTGAGACCATTCTGGCTAATACAGTGAAACCCTGTCTCTACTAAAAACACAAAAAAATTAGCTGGGCATCGCGGCAGGTGCCTGTAGTCCCAGCTACTTGGGAGGCTGAGGCAGGAGAATGGTGTGAACCTGGGAGTGGAGCTTGCAGTGAGCTGAGATCACACCACTGCACTCCAGCCAGGGTGACAGAGTGAGACTGTCTTAAAAAAAAAAAAAAAAAAATTAGCCTAATGTGGCAGTGCATGCCTGTAATCCCAGCTACTTAGCAGGCTGAGGCAGGAGAATCGCTTGAACCCGGGAGGCAGAGGTTGTAGTGAGCCGAGATCATTACATTGCACTCCAGCCTTGGCGACAGAGCGAGACTCCGTCTCAAAAAAAAAAAAAGAAAAAAAAGGAAAGGAAAGAAAACAATCCAAGAAAACAATCCAATTTTAAAAATGGGCAAAGGGCTGGGCACGGTGGCTCATGCCTGTAATCCCAGCACTTTGGGAGGCCAAGGCGGGCAGGTCACCTGAGGTCAGGAGTTTGAGAGCAGCCTGACCAACAAGGTGAAAAACCATCTCTACTAAAAATACAAAATTAGCCAGGTATGGTGGCAGGTGCCTGTAATCCGCTACTTGGGAGGCTGAGGCAAGAGAACTGCTTGAACCCGGTAGGCGGAGGTTGCAGTGAGCCAAGACTGCACCATTGCACTCTGGCCTGGGCAACAAGGGTGAAACTCCGTCTCAAAAAAAAAGGAGGACAAAGTACCTGAATAGACATTTCTCAAAAGAAGATATATAAATGGCTAACAGATATATGAAAAAAGTGCTCTAATAATCAGGGAAATGCAAATCAAAATCACAGTACGATATCACCTCACACCTGTTATAATGGCTGTTATAAGAAAAGACAAAAGATAACAAGTATTGGTGAGGATGTGGGGAAAAGAGAAAAGAGAACTCTTCTCATACACTATTGGTGGGAATATAAATTGGTACTACCATTATGGACAACAGTATGGAGAATTCTCAAAAATAAATTAAAAAAAAAACTTAAAAGGCTAAGAACATCTTAAATTTGAATAGAAATTGCCAAGTTGCTTTTCAAAAATATACCATCCAGATAATGTTAGAGTTCCTATTCCCCTGCATCCTTACCAACACTGAGTGATACCAATCTTTTTTTTTTTTTTTTTTTTTTTTTTTGAGACGGAGTCTTTGCTCTGTCGCCCAGGCTGGAGTGCAGTGGCAGGAACTCGGCTCACTGCAAGCTCCGCCTCCCGGGTTTACGCCATTCTCCTGCCTCAGCCTCCCAAGTAGCTGGGACTACAGGCGCCCGCCACCTCGCCCGGCTAGTTTTTTGTATTTTTTAGTAGAGACGGGGTTTCACCAGGTTATCCAGGATGGTCTCGATCTCCTGACCTCGTGATCCGCCCGTCTCGGCCTCCCAAAGTGCTGGGATTACAGGCTTGAGCCACCGCGCCCGGCCCTTTTTTTGTTTTTTTTTTTTTGAGACAGACTCGCACTCTGTTGCCCAGGCTGAATGGCAATGGCATGATCTTGGCTCGCTGCAACCTCCGCCTCCCAGGTTTGCCAGGTTTAAGTGATTCTCCTGCCTCAGCCTCCCGAGAGTAGCTGGGACTACAGGCATGTTTCACCACGCTCAGCTAATTTTTGTATTTTTAGTAGAGACGGGGTTTCACTGTGTTAGCCAGGATGGTCTCAATCTCCTGACCTCGTGATCTGCCTGTCTCGGCCTCCCAAAGTGTTGGGATTACAGGCGTGAGCCACTGTGCCCACCCGAGTAACATCAATCTTTTTAACTTTGATGATACATTAATTAAAAAAAGATATGCTGTTTTAATTTGCATTTATTTAATTATAAGTGAAGCTAAACATCTTTTCATATGTTTATTGCCCAGTTGTATTTCCTCTTCAATTTCTTGCCTATTCAAGTTTTTTTGTTTATATCTTTACTGCGTTGATCATTTTTTTTCTTTCTGGCTCGTAAGGGCTCTTTGTACATCGGAAAAATTCTATTGTCTTCCCAATCTCCTACAATGTTAATTTCATCCTCTGGCTACTGGAATTTTACTCTCAATTTATTACAAGTTTCTACTGCAAAGCTCTTTTTCATTCATTCATTCATTCATTCATTCATTCATTATTTCTTTATTTATTTGGGACGGAGTCTCGCTCTGTTGTCCAGGCTAGAGTGCAGTGGCACAATCTCGACTCACTGCAAGCTCCGCCTCCCGGGTTCACACCATTCTCCTGCCTCAGCCTCCTGAGTAGCTGGGATTACAGGCGCCCGCCACCACACCTAGCTAATTTTTTGTATTTGTTTAGTAGAGACAGGGTTTCACCGTGTTAGCCAGGCTGGTCTCAATCTCCTGACCTCATGATCCGCCTGCCTCGGCCTCCCAAAGTGCTGGGATTACAGGCGTGAACCACCACGCCAGGCCTAGCTCTTTTTCATTCTGAATTCTCCATGATCACTTCAGCATTCGGGATTACTGAACAGCGCTTTCTTAAAACTTTTTACTCACTTCCTTTTCATAATATTGATTTATTTCATTTCTCTCTGTTTCTTATCTTAATTTTTCTCCTCTATCTTTACTTTCTATTCCTCTTCCTATTAATGTACCCAAAGTTATATTCATTGTTCTCTCTATACCAGAGTTTCTTGCTCTGTTATTGAGGCTGGAGTGTAGTGGTACGATCACGGCTCACCACAACCTTGACCTCCTAGGCTAAAGCGATCCTCCTGCCTCAACCTACTAAGTAGCTGGAACTGTAGGAGCATGTCACCATGCCTGGCTAATTATGAAAAAAAAAATTTTTTTTTTTTTTTTTTGAGACAGAGTCTTGCTCTGTCACCCAGGCTGGAGTGCAGTGGTGCGATCTCGGCTCACTGCAAGCTCCGCCTCCCTGGCTTACGCCATTCTCCTGCCTCAGCCTCCCAAGTAGCTGGGACTACAGGCGCCTGCCACCACGCCCGGCTAATTTTTTTGTAATTTTAGTAGAGACGGGGTTTCACCATATTAGCCAGGATGGTCTCGATCTCCTGACCTCGTGGTCTGCCCCCTCGGCCTCCCAAAGTGCTGGGATTACAGGCGTGAGCCACCGCGCCCGGCCAAAAACATTCTTTTATAGAGACAGGGTCTCACTATGTTGCCCAGGCTGATCTCAAACTCCTGGGTTCAAGTGATCATCCCACCTTGGCCTTCCAAAATGCTGGGATTACAGGCATGAACCGCCATAGCCAGATGCCTTTTTTTTTTTTTTCACTACTTATTTTATTTATTTATTTATTTTTTGAGACGGAGTCTTGCTCTGTCGCCCAGACTGTAGTGCAGTGGTGCAATCTCAGCTCACTGCAAGCTCCGCATCCCGGGTTCATGCCATTCTCCTGCCTCAGCCTCCTGAGTTGCTGGGACTACAGGTGCCCGCCACAACGCCTGGCTAATTTTTTGTATTTTTAGTAGAGATGGGGTTTCACTGTGTTAGCCAGGATGGCCTGGATCTCCTGACCTCGTGATCCACCCGCCTCGGCCTCCCAAAGTGCTGGGATTACAGGCGTGAGCCACTGCTCCCAGCCATTTCTTTTTAGCATTGAATAATATTCCATTGTCTGGATGTACCGCAATTTATCCATTCATCTACTGAAGGACATCTTGGTTGCATCTAACTTTTGGCAATTATGAATAAAGCTGCCATAAACATTCATGTGCACATTTTCGTGTGGACATAAGTTTTCAGCTCCTCTGGGTAAATAAAATACCAAGGAGTGCAATTGCTGGATCATATGGTAAGATTATGTTTAGTTTTGTAAGAAACCGTCAAACTGTCTTCCAAAGTGGCTGTTCTATTTGCATTCCTATCAGCAATTAATGAGAGTTCCTGTTGCTCCACATCCTCACCAGCATATGGTGTGGCCAGTGTTCTGGAATTTGTCCATTCTAATATGCATGTTCTTAGCTTTTGACTCAGCAATTCCAGTTTTAAGAATGTATAAAAATCGGCTGGGTGCGGTGGCTCACGCCTGTAATCCCAGCACTTTGGGAGGCCTGGGATTTGGGCGGATCATCTGAGGTCAGGAGTTTGAAACCAGCCTGACCAACATGGAGAAACCCCATCTCTACTAAAAATACAAAAAATTAGCTGGGGATGGTGGCACATGCCTGTAATCCCAGCTACTCAGAAGGCTGAGGTAGGAGAGTCGCCTGAACCTGGGAGGCAGAGGTTGCAGTGAACCAAGATCATGCCACTGAACTGTAGCCCGGGTGACAGAGCGAGACTCCATCTCAAAAAAAAAAAAAAAAAGAAAAAAAAGATATATGTAGTTAAATGTTCACTGCTGCTTTATTTATGATAATAAATAATGAATGTTATCCCAATGTCCACAGGTAGTTACTAAGTAAATGCTGGCACATTTGGACAGTGGAATATTCTGCTGGTTAAAAATTAACCAGTAAAGGGTCGGGCACGGTGGTTCACGCCTGTAATCCTAGCACTTTGGGAGGCCGAGGCGGGTGGATTGCCTGAGTTCAGAAGTTCAAGACGAGCCCGGGCAACACGGTAAAACTCTTTCTCTACTAAAAATATAAAAATTAGTTGGGCATGGTGGCACACACCTATAGTCCCACCTACTTGGGAGGCTGAGGCATGAGAATCGCTTGAACCTGGGAGGTGGAGGTGGCAGTTAGCTGAGACTGAGTCACTGCACTCCAGCCTGGGTGACGGAGTGAGACTCCTGTCTTCAAAAAATAAAAAAGGCCGGGTGTGGTGGCTCAGGCTCACACCTGTAATCCCAGCACTTTGGGAGGGCGAGGCGGGCGGATCACGAGGTCAGGAGTTCAAGACCAGCCTGGTCAACATGGTGAAAACCCATCTCTACTAAAAATACAAAAATTAGCTGGGCATGGTGGTGCTTGCCTGTAATCCCAGCTACTTGGGAGGCTGAGGCAGGAGAATCTCTTGAACCCAGGAGGCAGAGGTTGCAGTGAGCCAAGACCACGCCACTGCACTCCAGCCTGGTGACAAAGCGAGACTCCGTCTCAAAAAAACAAAACAAAAACAAACAAACAAAGAAAAAACCTAGTAAAGTAAAAAAGTAGTGGTTAAAAAATTAAAATAGTGCCATGTGCACCCCATAGAAAAAAGTGAAAAAGGTTATGTAGTATAAACTTGTTTTCATTTAAAATTATATACACATATGTGAATATATACTTAGAAAAATAAAAATAAAAGGCCGGGCACAGTGGCTCATGCCTGTAATCCCAGCACTTTGGGAGGCCAAGGTGGGTGGATCACGAGGTCAGAAGATCGAGACCATCCTGGCTAACACGGTGAAACTTCGTCTCTACTAAATATACAAAAAATTAGCCAGGCATGGTGGCACGCGCCTGTAGTCCCAGCTACTTGGGAGGCTGAGGCTAGGAGAATATCTGGAACTTGGGAGGTGGAGGTTGCAGTGAGCCAATATCGCAACACTGAATTCTAGCCTGGGCAACAGAGCGAGACTCAGTCTCAAAAATAAATAAATAAATAAAAATAAAAATAAAATACACCAAAGTCTTAATTATTGGGGGAAGTAGGATTATAAGAGATTTCACTTTCTATAGAAATTGTTAATATTCATATTACTGTTGTCATAAAGCAATTAAAAGTGCCTAATACATAGAAACTACTATACAAATATTACATTATACTAAAATAGTTTTGGGAATATTTTCAGGTTGTTTTTTGGCAATGAGCATGTATTATTTTTATAAGTAGGAAAAAATAAATACATGAGGTGGTGAAAATGCAGGCAGTATTTGATCATTTTAAATGTAATGAAGGGTTAAAAATGAGAGCTAGAGGATGCCAAAGGGTCCTCTATGCATACTTGAAAGGACCTAGTTGAAAAGGGAAGGTTGATAATGATAAGGCCCTAGGCAGAAGAGAATGGGAAACTCTAATGATAACATGAACTGATATTTAATGAATGTTTACCCTGGACTAGGTGTTCCAATTGCTTTTGAGCCCACAGGGAGGAAAGGTTAATCTTTTCCTTTGAGATTAGAACCAAGATTTTTTTTTTTTAGATGGAGTGTTGCTCTTGTCACCCAGGCTGGAATGCAGTGGCCTGATCTCAGCTCACGGCAACCTCTGCCTCCTGGGTTCAAGTGATTCTCCTGCCTCAGCCTACTGAGCAGCTGGGATTACAGGAGCCCAGCAGCACGCCTGGCTAATTTTTGTATTTTTAGTAGAGACGAGGTTTCACCATGCTGGCCAGGCTGGTTTTGAACTCCTGACCTCAAATGATCGGCCCGCCTCAGTCTCCTAAAGTACTGGGATTACAGCTGTGAGCCATCGCGCCCAGCCCAAAGCAAAGATTCTTAACCTCAATTTCCTGAAATTGTATCCTAAATTTGTTGGGTGAATGCATTTTTTAAAATACAAGAGAAGGCCCATAAGTTACATCAGATTTTAGAAAGGGTGTTTGAGTCCCCCTCTTCCAAAGATAAAAGAATCAAGGAAAGAAGGGCAATATATATATACACACACACATATATATACACACACACACATACACATATATACATATATACATACATATATATATATATATATTTTTTTTTTGAGACGGATTCTCACACTCTGTTGCCCAGGCTGGAGCGTAGTGGTGCAATCTTGGCTTACCGCAACCTCTTGCCTCCTGGACTCAAGTGATCTTCCCACTTCAGCCTCCCAAGTAGCTTGAGAGAATAGACATGTGCTACCTCGCCCGGCTAATTTTTGTATTTTTAGTAGAGATGGAGTTTCACTACGTTGACCAAGCTAGTCTCGAACTCCTGACCTCAAGTGATCTGCCCACCTAGGCCTCCCAAAGTGCTGGGCGTGAGCCACCGCGCCCGACCGAAAGATTGGTTTTAAAAATGAATATTTTGAGGTGATGAGAAAACGAGAGGGTTTCTGCTAGATGTCCTTTCTCCCAGTGAAACAGGATTAGAGATTCCCTTTAAGGACAGTAAAATTTGGTGATTGTGACATTCCCAAGTTCTGTTGATTGATTCATCGTCTTCCCTCCATCATACACGTCGAAGGGCAGAGTGAACTTCCATCCTGAAGGCTCCGCGCTTAGTTTTCACAGATCAATAGCTCGTCCAGAATTTATCATCTTTTCTTTCCACTAACTCGAAACCAATCTAAATTCTTTCCAAACATCTTCTCAACGTAGTCTCCTTTGAGGAAGTTTACTGTTTCGGCTTCTAGACTTGGCTCTTACCAACTTAACTTTCGGTCAATAGCTTAATAACTCTGATTCAGGTTTTTGCATTTGTCAACTACCATTGAATGACAATTTTAATGAGTTCGTTCTTATGAGGATCAAATGAAATAACATCTGTGAAAACCTCTCACAAAGTTTAAGCAAATAGTGCTATGCAATCACAAAGAGTTAACTACTAATTTCAGTATTAGGTAATTTTTAAAAGCTTTCCAGAGAACTGGCGTCCTGCACAACAGTCTCGTTCCAAAATAATGCAGGCGGGGACTGGGGTGGGAGAGCTCCTCTCGGACCGAGGCTACGTCTTTCGCTCCTTTTGTCTTTTCGGGGCATTAGAACTGTCATGGCGCCTTCAAGAAGAGGGAGGAGGCCTTCCCTGCGTCCAGCGGAACCATCTGGGGCACCTGGACCGGGCGGTGGGGTGGACAGAGAGACAAGCCCCAGCTGGGACCGAAAACACCAACCCCTCTGAGAGGTCTCGGCCGGACCGGCGCAAGGGGAGGAGAGCGAGTGGAAGCCTACCCCAGCGAGCTCCCGGCGGCCGGGCCCCGCCCATCGAGAACGTCGCCCAATGGAAACCTGCCGGCGGTGCGGCACCGCCCATCTGTTGGTCGGGACGCCGCGAGGGCGGGGCCCGCAGTTCGGTTGCGCTGCGGAGCGCAGCTGTGAGGGAGTCGCTGTGATCCGGGGCCCCGGAACCCGAGCTGGAGCTGAAGCGCAGGCTGCGGGGCGCGGAGTCGGGAGGTGAGCGCCCAGGGAAAAGAGGGCCCCGGGAGGAGGCGGTTCGCGAGAGGACGGAAGGATCGGCCTCCGAGGCCCGGGACGGTGGGACCCGCCAGGCGGGTGCTGAAGGCGGCCCTGCTCCCTCAGTAGCCCAGGCCCGATCGGGCCCTGCCTGCTGGAGCCGAGGGGCCGCTTCGGCCCCGCAGTCCGTGCCTGTGCCTCCCCGGCCTCTCTGGCTTGGCGGCGGCGCCCCGGAATTCTGCGGGCGCGGGTCGGGAGGCCCTGGCGTTCGCTTGGAACTCCGGCTGCGAGAGGCGGGGCCCGGCGGGCGGGGGCGGGGGCGGGGGCGGCGGTCGCGGCCCGGCGGCCTGCGGAAGCGCGGCGGCCTGGCCAGGCCTGCTCGCGGGGCGGTGCGCCGACTGCGCGGGGGCGTGGCCTGCGCCCCTGACTGCGCTGCCGGGCCGGCCTTTGATGAGGTGGCCGCCGCTGGCTCCCTGGGCCCCAGCCTGGTGCCTGCGCGGGCCGTCGCTGCCTTCCAGGCGCAGGGCATGCGACCTGTTGGAGTGTGAAATTCTAGGGGCCAGGTTCCTCTCCTGAGCGGTTTTATTTCCCACTGGACAGTGCTGCGGGTCTCAGAGGCCCTCTTGTCCGCTCAGGGTGAGGACAGCTGAGAGGCCCGGGCCCGCGAGCTCTTGGAGAGGAGCTGACACGCAGAGGGGCTGCTGTCCAATAAACGAAAGTCTCGGGGAAAAACTTTGCAAGGCGATCTGCATTACTCCAAAGTGAACACTGCATGTCTCAGGGTGGCTGGAGGCGGCAAGGAGAATCCCCTTATGGGCGCATATGAGCTTTTCCGTGTGTGATCTCTTTTAAACCTCTCAGCGGCTCCGAGGCAAAACTCCCAGTGTCGCAGAGGTTTCTTCATCAATAAGAGGAGTGCTGGAGGATCTCGGGCACTGCCCTCATTTTGCCTGCGAAGGAAAAATTAGGAAGGGACAAAAAGTCACAAAAATTAGGAAGGTGGTGGGGTGGGCGGTAAGCAAATTCCAAGGGCATATCTCTGATGAAGTTTTGGTGTCTCCTGTGGTGCCCTACTGTGGATTAGTTGTTTGTGGCCTGGGTCCAGAAGTTTCTTTGGAGTCCATTGGCTACAACTTTCCTGTATTAGAATTCTACTGTTATTTCCTATTGTAATCTGGCTGAGTATTTTACTTAGTTCAGATTCTAGATGCATTCAGTGAATGTAGCTGCTCAAGGAAGTAACTGATAGTGTCTTACCATTTTCTTAGCTACTTTTCGGATGAAGGAACATGATCTCTAACAGAAGTTTTCTGGTAGATTACTAAAACAGGCAGATAGTAGCTTTCCTGGCTGGCTGAGTTAAATCCCTCTCCAGCGATCCTCCCACTTCAGCCTCCTAAGTAGCTGGGATTACAGGCATGAGCCAGCGCGCCTGGCAAATCTCTCTAGAATAAGTCAGGATCTAGAAAATAACATACGGAAAGAATATCTTGCCAGATTTCCTCTGTACTGCCTATTGCTCTTTGGTATTCACTAGACTGTCTTCTAATAAAAATCTCCTGAGTTGAGTTAAACGTAGTGTAGATTGGGGGCAGAGATGGGCACAAATGGGCATCAGAGAGTTCTAAAAATACATGTGGACTTTTTAAAAGATTGGTGTGTTGACTGGAGACTTCTGAACTTAGAGGAGCACATTTACTTTCCAGGGTATCACTTTCTTTGTCTTGTCTTTTCTTTCTTTTTTTTTTTTTTTGAGTCATATTCTCACTCTCTCACCCAGGCTGTGGTGCAGTGGCACCATTTAGGCTCGGTGCAACCTCCGCCTCCTGAGTTCAAGTGATTCTCGTGTTCAGCCTCTTGAATAAGCTGGGATTACAGACATGTGCCAACACACTCTGCTAATTTTTGTATATTTTTGTTGCCCAGGCTGGTCTTGATCTCTTGAGCTCAAGCAGTCCGCCTCCACCATCTCCCAAAGTGCTGGGATTACAGGCATGGGCCAGCTTGCCCGGCCCAGGGTATCTCTTTCATACTGTAGAACACTCTCTTGAGCCAAGCACACACAGGTTCCAAGTCCTTCACAGTCTTTGTTCTTAGAGATACAGAATAACATTAAGTGGTTGTCTTGCGACTTTTTGTACAAGTTAATGGCATTTAGCTCTTGAGAATTCTTTTTCTTCAAGTACCCATGACCCTGAAAAAAAGTTATGCTGTATAATACTTTTTTCTATAAAAGTTGTACATTGAGTTATTTGTATTTGTATTTGTGTGTTTTTTTTTTTTTTTTTTTTTTGAGATGGAGTCTTGCTCTGTCGCCCAGGCTGGAATGCAATCGCCAGATCTCAGCTTACTGCAACCTCTGCCTCCCGGGTTTACGCCATTCTCCTGCCTCAGCCTCCTAAGTGACTGGGACTACAGGCGCCCGCCACCACGCCCGACTAATTTTTTGTATTTTTTAGTAGAGACAGGGTTTCACCGTGTTAGCTAGGATGGTCTCGATCTCCTGACCTCGTGATCCGCCCGTCTCGGCCTCCCAAAGTGCTGGGATTACAGGCTTGAGCCACCGCGCCTGGCCGAGTTATTTGTATTTGTAAGAAATAACCTAGGCCAGTGCGGTGGCTCATGCCTGTAATCCCAGCACTTCGGGAGGCTGAGGCAGATGGATCATGAGGTCAGGAGATCGAGACCATCCTGGCTAACACGGTGAAACACCATCTCTACTAAAAATACAAAAAATTAGCCCGATGTGGTGGCACATGCCTGTAGTCCCAGCTACTCGGGAGGCTGAGGCAGGAGAATCGCTTGAACCTGGGAGGCGGAGGTTGCAGTGAGCCAAGATCACACCACTGCACTCCAGCCTGGGCAACAGAGTGAGATTCCATCCCCTCCGCCAAAAAAGAAATAACCTATATCAGATCTAGTGCCCCAGAGAATGGAAACTTCAGAGCCTTTGAACAATGTGAATGAAATGAAAGCTGGAAGCTTAAAAGTCTTAGCTCTGACTTGAATTTGTGGCTGCTTGAATGTGGGTATTTATTTTGTTTGTTATTGTATCTCAAGGACTTAGCTCAATGGTTGGCCCACAATAAGTGCTTAAAAAAAATCTGTCAAATGAGTGAAAAAAAATGTTGTTAACCAATACTCATTTGTCACAGTGACATCACAGGAAAGGTGAGGTCATCAGGGATGAAGTCACTAACAACTGCCAGTCACCTGCCCCAAGGGTAGCCTCACCATGGACTGGCGGGCTTGTTCTGTGTAGAGAAGGGATGGATAGTGAATGCCAAAGTTAGTTCTACCTGGATAAATTAGCCAAGGGTTTCAGCTGGGTAAGTTGGCTGAGGGTGCTACAGGTCCAGCCTTCAGGCTGTCTCAGTGCAACATTTTGGAGTCTGGAGTCATCTGTTCTGAATAGCACCCATACAGCTTTTTTGTTTTTAATTTTTGAGATGGAGTCTCACTCTGTTGCCCAAGCTGGAGTGCAGTGGCACAATCTCAGCTCACTGAAACTTCTGCCTCCCGGGTTTAAGTGATTCTACTGCTTCAGCCTCCTGAGTAGCTGGGACTATAGGTGCGTGCCACCACACCCGGCTAATTTTTTTATTTTTAGTAGACAGGGTTTTGCCATGTTGGTTAGGCTGGTCCTGAACTCTTGACCTCAGGTAATCCACCTACCTCAGTCTCCCAAAGTGTTGGGATTACAGGTGTGAGCCACCGTGCCTGGCCACACATAGCTTAATTCTTGAGCACAGTACAAATAGGGTGTACTTGTGGATTCAAAGGGAAGCATGTTGGATGAATATTTGCCGAGAAGGAATGGAGCACCTGATTTTGCTGTTGATTTGAACCTGACTCTAAGTGAGGTTGGACTGCCGTAAATCTTGTATTTGTCGTTCCTAGGTGGGTCATCTTCAACTATGATAGCTCACCTTCTCTAGACTTGAGTTAGGAGAATAGTTAATGTTGCAGTATTTAGGACTGATTCTGATTTTGGATTTAAAGGAAACAAAGGTGGTGTGTGTTTCCTATTTTTAATTTTTAAAAATTTTGTGTAGAGACTGGGGTCTTGTTATGTTGTCCAGGCTGGTCTCAAGTGCCTGGCCTGTTTTCTTTTGAATTTGCAGATGAAGTTATTAGGATTATTAAATCTTTTTATTTATTTATTTTTTTGAGACAGGGTCTCCCTCTGTTGCCCAGCCAATGGCATGATCATAGCTCACTGCAGCCTCAAACTCCTGGGCAATCAAGTGATTCTCCCTTCAGCCTCCCAGGTAGCTGGGACTATAGCTGTGTACCGCCTCACTCTGCTAATTTTTAAATTTTTTTTGTAAAGATGGGCTCTCACTTTGTTGCCCAGGCTGGGTCTCAAACTCCTGGCCTCAAGTGAACCTCTTGCCTCGGCTTCTCAAATTGCTAGGATTATAGGGGTGAGCCACTGTGCTCAACTGGATTACTAAATTTTTCTTTTTTTTTTTTTTTTGAGATGGGGTCTTGCTCTGTCACCCAGGCTGGAGTGCAGTGGCACGATCTCGGCTCACTGCAACCTCCACCTCCCTGGTTCAAAAAATTCTCGGCCGGGTGCGGTGGCTCACGCCTGTAATCCCAGCACTTTGGGAGGCCATGGCGGGCGGATCACGAGGTCAGGAGATCGAGACCATCCTGGCTAACACGGTGAAACCCCGTCTCTACTAAAAATACAAAAAATTATCCGGGCGTGTGGTGGGCGCCTGTAGTCCCAGCTGCTTGGAAGGCTGAGGTGGGAGAATGGTGTGAACCCAGGAGGCGGAGCTTGCAGTAAGCAGAGATTGCGCCACTGCACTCCAGCCTGGGCAACAGAGTGAGACTCCGTCTCAAAAAAAAAAAAAAGAAAAAATTCTCCTGCCTCAGTCTCCTGAGTAGCTGGGACTACAGGCACATGCCACCACACCCAGCTAATTTTGTATTTTTAGTAGAGATGGGGTTTCACCATGTTGAACTCCTGACCTCAGGTGATCTGCCCACCTCGGCCTCCCAAAGGGATTACAGGCGTGAGCCACCGCGTCCAGCCTGGATTACTAAATCTTTACAGATGTATCCTGACTCTCTCTGCCTTCTCCCTCTGTACTTGCCCCAACCAATGCAGGCCTGAGTGTTCCTTCCAGCATGTCGGAGGGGGAGTCCCAGACAGTACTCAGCAGTGGCTCAGACCCAAAGGTAGAATCCTCATCTTCAGCTCCTGGCCTGACATCAGTGTCACCTCCTGTGACCTCCACAACCTCAGCTGCTTCCCCAGAGGAAGAAGAAGAAAGTGAAGATGAGTCTGAGATTTTGGAAGAGTCGCCCTGTGGGCGCTGGCAGAAGAGGCGAGAAGAGGTAAGGTGATGGTACAGTCACTCTTGGGGGAGTGAATTCTGGAAAGGTGAGAACTGGAAGAGCGAAGTCTTAAAAGAGGCTGACCAAACTTCAATAGGTTGGGGGCTAGGAGGAGATGATCATATGGAGTGTTAAGATGGAGGATTTGCGAGATAACTTTAATTGTCTTTCATATGAATTTCTTCTCAGGTGAATCAACGGAATGTACCAGGTATTGACAGTGCATACCTGGCCATGGATACAGAGGAAGGTGTAGAGGTTGTGTGGAATGAGGTACAGTTCTCTGAGCGCAAGAACTACAAGCTGCAGGAGGTAGGTAATGCTGAAAAGGTGAAGCCTGGGGAATGTTGGAACACTGATGTTAGAGAGGAATTGGTATTGGGAAGCTGCCCATGAGGAGAGTATGTTGGGGTCAGTTCATTTCTGGGGAGGGACAGGGAATGGCTTCTCAGGATTATTACAGTGATTTATGAACTCTGTTATTCCACTGTCTCCCTTGCTCTCAGGAAAAGGTTCGTGCTGTGTTTGATAATCTGATTCAATTGGAGCATCTTAACATTGTTAAGTTTCACAAATATTGGGCTGACATTAAAGAGAACAAGGCCAGGGTAAGAATTTTTTCCCCATATTTCCTGAACTTACTGCAAAGAGACTAGCTACATTTATTATTGTTCGTTTTACACTCAGAGATTAAAACAAGGTAGTTTTGAAACAGAACTGGAATCAGCTGCAATGGCGATAAGAGTAGGGCTTTAGTTGTCACCTATGCCTTTTATATGGCTATAGATTGGGCAGAAAATGAGTGAACTTTTGCTTCCTTCTTCCCATAACTTTTATTGCTTAGTAGTTTTTATTGCCCTATTTAGTCTAAGTAAGTAAAGCTAAGAGCAAAAGGAGAGAAATTTTAACAAACTTTCAAATTTAAAATCTGTTACAAGGGAAGGGATCATTTCTACTATAAGACCTTTTAGTAAATGCTTTGCCTCCCCAGGTCATTTTTATCACAGAATACATGTCATCTGGCAGTCTGAAGCAATTTCTGAAGAAGACCAAAAAGAACCACAAGACCATGAATGAAAAGGTATAGAAGGAGAACAGACAAAGTTTTAGGCTCGGGGTGGGGCAGGGTGTGGTCCTTAAAAATTACTGTGTTAATAATGAAGCTGATCAGGAAGGGATGGAAGGAGCTAGTGGGAGACAGTTAAGAGAGGGAATTACTGCTGACCCTTGGATCAAACTTTGTTCCAGGCATGGAAGCGCTGGTGCACACAAATCCTCTCTGCCCTAAGGTAAGTAGTACCTGGTTAGTTTCTTACCCATATTTCCTGATTTAGTTCCTCCAAACAGATTTCAGGGCACTACTCTTCTGTTCTATTCTGCCTCTCCCCACTTTCTTTGAATCATATACTGTCAAGATTAGGCCCCCTACGGGTCTTTTAAAGGGTGCATCCTAATGCCCTAACCACAACACTTACCTCCTACCTCTTTCTCCTAGTGCTTATCCAGCTATTTAAAT
This sequence comes from Chlorocebus sabaeus, assembly GCF_047675955.1. Taxonomy (NCBI): domain Eukaryota; kingdom Metazoa; phylum Chordata; class Mammalia; order Primates; family Cercopithecidae; genus Chlorocebus; species Chlorocebus sabaeus. Next base: position 27,134,187 of record NC_132917.1, read on the forward strand.
CATCAGGCATAATGGAGATTCAGAGTGTGGGGATTATCTTTATGGTGACCAGCAGGAGACCTGGCCCTTGCTCCTCTTAACCCTTGGGTTCCCCTTGCCCTTAATTTCCCAGTGGCCCCTCTAACAGCCCAGTGCCCCCACAGCTACCTGCACTCCTGTGACCCCCCCATCATCCATGGGAACCTGACCTGTGACACCATCTTCATCCAGCACAACGGACTCATCAAGATTGGCTCTGGTGAGGGGAGGGAGAGGTTCTGGGCAGGGGAGCCTCGGGAATTTGGGAACCATGGGGGTAAGATGAATGGGGGATAACAGAGCAAAATTCTGAGGTGTGGGCCGGTGAGAAGAGAAAGGACCTTGCTAGGAGTAATTCATAGGAGAGGCCAGTTAATTAGTGGAGAGGGGATAGGATATATAATCTTACACCTTTTTGAAAGGAAATTAGGGTCAATACAGAGATACTGATAGGAGGTTGGGAAAGGGCAAGAGATATGGGTTTGAGGTTTGATTTGAGCCCTGGGGCCAGACCCTGCCAGAGGAGGTTCCAGGCTGTGCCTGCTGTGAGTGCTTTCATTTGCTGTGTATTTGTGTGCAGTGTACAACATTTCTGTGTGCTGTGTCTGTGTGGTATTTGTGTGTCCATTTGTCTGGGGCTTGGCTGCTCCATGGCTCACAACTTTTCTCTGTTTTCCTCCCTCCCGCTTACGGGCTGCTCTGTTCCCAACAGTCTTTCATAGGATTTTTGCTAATGGTGAGAGCTCCCTCTGCCCCACTTGGGGCTCTGTTTGTGCTCCCTCTGCTCCCTTGGCGGCTGCCCAGTGCATGCAGTCGTGGGAGCAAACCCTCTTCCCCTATCTTCCCTGCCTAATTATGCCTGCTTAGCTTCTGCCCTGCCAGCCCTCCGCCTGCTTGCCCCTCCATAACCTGCTTGTTTCCTGTGGATTCTGCCTGGCTGGCCACTTACCTCCTGGATTCATGTTCCCCCTCATCATCAGGCTAGTTTCCCAGATCATACTGTGCTCCCAGATTCTCTGTGACTTGTAGTCATTGTTGATGATCTGAGTGAGTCCAAATTGGGCCTGGTCCTGGTTCCTCATTCAGCCCTGTGGCAGGCAGTGTTGAGGAATAAGGGGGTAGAATAGGAGTCTAAAAAGTTTTGGTGGATTGAAAGTGGAACTGATTCAAGGGTATTAGCTCAATTCTGAGCTCTTTTTGAGTTTCACTCAGCAAAGGTGGGTAAGAAGGAGGCTACCTCCTGAGTTGTATGTTAATACTTCTTATCCTTATTTATCCAAGTTCCTGAGGTCTCCAATTGTCCCAGATTAGGAAGGGCTGCCTGTGTTTTTATGTTATTTGCAGGGTGGATGAAAAAACTAAAACCAAATATTTTCATGTGAGTAGGGATTAGATGTACCTGGGATTTAGGGAAGGTGAACGGGGCACAAGTGAAAGTTTTTCCTTAAACTGCATTGCTTCTAGACCAGCCAGAAGTCCCTGTGTATCTGTTAATTTAGTCTGGTGCTTTTGTTGCTCCTGATTTAGGGACATTAGATAAGAAGCAGCAGGCCTAAGAAAGGGGAGGTAGGTGGCGTCCATGTGTGGTCTATAGTTCAGGATGGGAAAGGGGATATGTTTGTGCCTGTTGAGGGTCACCAGAAAGGAGACTTCAGGAGAGAATTTGGCTTTTGGGGCCTCTCTCTAGAGTGAGACTATTCCTCGTTGATGGTGGTCAGATTGTGTGTGTCTCCCCTACTCCCAGTGGCTCCTGACACTATCAACAATCATGTGAAGACTTGTCGAGAAGAGCAGAAGAATCTACACTTCTTTGCACCAGAGTATGGAGGTGAGCCTTCCTACTTTCTCTGCCCTGTTCTCATCCCCCTGCTTTTGCACCTTATAACTTGAGGTACAGAGGCAATATAACTGAAACTTCTAGGCCTTCTCTACCAGCATACAAAATATTTTTTTCTTTTTTTTTCCTAAGGCATTCCTGCCAACCCTAGCCCCCAATCCTCTGATTAACCAAAGCCTTCTCGGTTTTTCCTAGAAGTCACTAATGTGACAACAGCAGTGGACATCTACTCCTTCGGCATGTGTGCACTGGAGGTGAGGAGACTGGAGAGGAGGGGGGCAAGGGGTCAAATGAGAAGATGGAAGGGGGAATGGAGGGAGGACAAGTAAGGCGCTGGCTTGGAAGGAGTGATTGTGTGAGCACTGACATTCTTAGGTGTCTCCTTTTTTTTTATTCCTCCTCACTGAAGATGGCAGTGCTGGAGATTCAGGGCAATGGAGAGTCCTCATATGTGCCACAGGAAGCCATCAGCAGTGCCATCCAGCTTCTAGAAGACCCATTACAGAGGGTAAGGATCTTCAGGATCACTCCCTCCTCAACTGACCTTCAAATGTCTTCTGGTTTTTCTTCCTTTGTACCCACTGGGCATATGCTCCTAAGATCTAGGGAACATAAAACAGAAAGGACACGCAAAATCTGTAAACATTTTCTTAGGAGGTGCCTACCATGTTTTTGCATACATACACATAGGTTAAGGGGTTAAGATGGATGATACTGGGGTTCAAAGTTGTGTGTTGGCTGGGCACAGTGGCTCACACCTGTAATCCCAGGACTTTGAGAGGCGGAGGCGGGCGGATCACTTGAGGTCAGGAGTTTGAGACCAGCTTGGCCAACGTGGTGAAACCCTGTCTCTACTAAAAATACAAAAACTAGCTGGGTGTGGTGGTGTGTGCCTATAGTCCCACCTACTTGGGAGGCTGAGGCAAGAGAAACGCTTGAACCTGGGAGGCGGAGGTTGCAGTAAGCCGATATTGGGCTACTGCACTCCAGTCTGGGCAACAGAACGAGACTGTCTCAAAAAAAAAAAAGAAAGAAAAAAAATGTGTGTGAATTTAAATGTGCCTACATGGAGGTAAATTAATTTGATGGTTACTTCAGGCAATTGCTGTATATTCTCAGACAGCCATTTTTATGTTTTTAAGCACATCAGTCAATTTAAATTAAACCAGTTGTTTGGGATTTTATATTTATACAGTTTTAGTTAGGGATGGTGACCTGAAATAATGAGCCAAGATTTAAAAGACATAAGGTTATGAATCAGTTGATAAGACTATAGTAAGTAGAGCTTGGACAGGAAAGTCCAAACAAGAACAGTTTGTAACTCGTTAAATAAGTATAATAGGGAACAGGAGAGAAAAGAAGACTAGTGGGAAGTCAGGAGGATAGTGTGGAGTAAGTTTCTACTTCAACACTGAGGTGGAGTATTCAAGTGAAAGATTAGGTATGTGACCTTGTTAGCCTTCAAGGTTAAAAGCAGGAAAGCAAGTTAATTGTCATGGGACGTGCAGGAGGTAGAAAAGGAGGCGGTGGAGCACGGTGGCTCATACTTTTAATCCCAGCATATTTGGAGGCTGAGGTGGGAGGATCACTCGAGCTCAGGAGTTCGAGACTAGCCTGGGCAACATAGCAAAAACCTATCTCTGTGAAAAAAATATAAAAATTAGCTGGGTGTGGTGGCACATGCCTGTGGTCCCAGCTACTCTGGAAGCTGAAGTGGGAGGATTGCTTGAGCCCAGGAGGTTGAAGCAGCAGTGAGCTGTGATTGTGCCACTATACTCCACCTGGGTGACACAGCAAGACCCTGTCTCAGGAAAAAGAGAGAGAGAGAGAAAAAAAAAAATAAGGCAGAATGGGTAGAGGAATCCTGGGAAATTGAGTGAATTCAATGATTGTGGGCAAAGGAAATTGTGATACTAGGCTTGTGAAATAAAAAAGATGGTGAATATTGATCACATTGGGTAAGTTTGGGAAGAGAGAAGCTAAATTTGGCAAGATTTAGAATAGAAGATAGGCAGTGAGTTGGCTAATAAAGCAGAGGTAGAAACTAAGGAAAAAGAAAGTGTGAACATTAAAGAAAAAAGAAAGCTTGTGGTTGGAGAGCAGAAAAATAATTAAACCCAGAAACCCAGAAAGGCAGTGGATGGTGTCTTTCATATAATATCTTATAGTTTTTGAAGCCCTTTCAGGTGCATTTGTCAATATATTGTTTTCTCAGCAAGTGCTGAGCCTCTACTATGTACAAAGCCTTGTGCTAAGTAGAATGAGAGTTATAAAGATGAACACATTGAGGGGCTTGCCAGATGCCTGCTCCAGTTCCTTGTTTTCTTTTCTAGGAATTCATTCAAAAGTGCCTGCAGTCTGAACCTGCTCGCAGACCAACAGCCAGAGAACTTCTGTTCCATCCAGCATTGTTTGAAGTGCCCTCGCTCAAACTCCTTGCTGCCCACTGCATTGTGGGACACCAACGTGAGTCCTCTTGGCCCTATGGGGAATAGTCTTCCAATCTGGAACCCTGTAACTATCACTGGCATGCTTGCTTTCCTCTTCTATTTCCAAGGGGATTCTTTTTTTTTTCTTTTTTTTTTTTGAGACAGAGTCTCACTCTGTCTCCCAGGCTGGAGTGCAATGGCTTGATCTTAGCTCATTGCAACTTCCAGCTCCCGGGGTCAAGCGGTTCTTGTGCCTCAGCCTCCCGAATAGCTGGGATTACAGGCATGTGCCACCATGCCTGCCTAATTTCTGTACTTTTAGTAGAGATGGAGTTTCGCCATGTTGGCCAGGCTGGTCTTGAACTCCTGGTGTCAAGTGATCTGTCCACCTCGGCTTCCCAAAGTGCTGGGATTACAGGCATGAGCCACTGCGCCAGGCCTCCAAAGGGATTCTTTACCCCTTTGCCTGCATACCTTCTATGACATTTAATCTGACTGTCCCTTCATAACATCCCACTCCATCCAGACATGATCCCAGAGAACGCTCTGGAGGAGATCACCAAAAACATGGATACCAGTGCTGTACTGGCTGAAATCCCTGCAGGACCAGGAAGAGAACCAGTTCAGACTTTGTGAGTAACTGAGAGGGTCTAAAAGGGGCAAATTGGTCACTACCACTCTTGAGGCTCTGTAAACTGCCCATTCTCTGGGAATGGTTGAATTTGCTATTTTGTTTGTTTCCTTCCTTCCATCTCCTTTCTCTTTTCTCCTCCAGGTACTCTCAGTCACCAGCTCTGGAATTAGATAAATTCCTTGAAGATGTCAGGTGAGAGCAGAGTGAGAAGGCAGGCTTTCTTGAGGAAGCAAGCAGGGTTGGGTATCCTAAGGCATTCACAGAGCCCATGTGACCTGTCTTCATCTTCCTCCAGGAATGGGATCTATCCTCTGACAGCCTTTGGGCTGCCTCGGCCCCAGCAGCCACAGCAGGAGGAGGTGACATCACCTGTTGTGCCTCCCTCTGTCAAGACTCCGACACCTGAACCAGCTGAGGTGGAGACTCGCAAGGTGGGGGCTGTGTGGGTGTGGATTGTCTCCATGGCTGTGGTGGAAGGGAGAGAGAACATCTCAAATAAGGCTCTATTCTTTAGAGAAAATACTCCCTAGCAGCCATGCCCTATGGGCTGGAAAGACATCTAGGTATTGGGTTTTTTATGGACAGGTCTCTAGAGTGACCCTCTCTTCCTTCCCTAGGTGGTGCTGATGCAGTGCAACATTGAGTCGGTGGAGGAGGGAGTCAAACACCATGTAAGGCTCAGGGCTAGGGTTGTGCAGGGCTGGTGGCCAGAGGGTAGGGAAGAAGAGTCTCATTTTCTGACTGTCCTATTCTCCAGCTGACGCTTCTGCTGAAGCTGGAGGACAAACTGAACCGGCACCTGAGCTGTGACCTGATGCCAAGTGAGTCTCTCCTTTCCCTCAGAGGATGGAGAGTCTATGAGCCTTATCTTTTAGGGACATATTCAGGGGTGGGAAAGGTGACAAGGCAGTAACACATTGACTCACATAGAATGACTTATCTTAGCCCCTAAAGCAGTGGGTGGATCTGACAGTTTAGCCCCGGTGGGGCTGTCTGAAGGGCCCTAGGTCCCTCAGTCCCATACTGTACTCACCCCCTCCTGTTTCTCTGTCAGATGAGAACATCCCCGAGTTGGCAGCTGAGCTGGTGCAGCTGGGCTTCATTAGTGAGGTGAGGTTTCTGCCTTCATCTGCCCTGGCTGCCCCCATGCCTTCTCTTCTCTCAGCCCCCATGTCACTGAGCTCTTCTTCCCCAGGCTGACCAAAGCCGGCTGACTTCTCTGCTAGAAGAGACCTTGAACAAGTTCAATTTTGCCAGGAACAGTACCCTCAACTCAGCCGCTGTCACCGTCTCCTCTTAGAGCTCACTCGAGCCAGGCCCTGATCTGCGCTGTGGCTGTCCCTGGACGTGCTGCAGCCCTCCTATCCCTTCCCCCCAGTCAGTATTACCCTGTGAAGCCCCTTCCTTCCTTTATTATTCAGGAGGGCTGGGGGGGCTCCCTGGTTCTGAGCATCATCCTCCCCCTCCCCTTTCTTCCTCCCCTCTGCACTTTGTTTACTTGTTTTGCACAGACGTGGGCCTGGGCCTTCTCAGCAGCCGCCTTCTAGTTGGGGGCTAGTCGCTGATCTGCCGGCTCCCGCCCAGCCTGTGTGGAAAGGAGGCCCACGGGCACTAGGGGAGCCGAATTCTACAATCCCGCTGGGGCGGCCGGGGCGGGAGAGAAAGGTGGTGCTGCAGTGGTGGCCCTGGGGGGCCATTCGATTCGCCTCAGTTGCTGCTGTAATAAAAGTCTACTTTTTGCTAAAAGCGTCGTGTGTTCGCGCCTTTCCCGCCAGGGGGAGCGGGCCCGGGGCGGAGGCGGGGCCCAGGTGGGAGGGGAACCCGGGACGGAGGCGGGGCCCAGGTTGGGGCGGGGCTGGGCCCAGGTAGAGCGGCCCAGCGGCCGGCGCGGCGGACGGGATGAGGCGCTGCAGTCTCTGCGCTTTCGGTAACTTCCGGGACCTGGCGTCTCGTCTCCTAACCTTGGGGCCACCCTTGGCCCGTCCTACTGCCCGCGGTTAACCCGCCAGGAGCCATCTCTCCCCACCCCGCCCGACTCAACCCTGCCCTCACCCGTGCTTTGCAGACGCCGCCCGGGGGCCCCGGCGGCTGATGCGCGTGGGCCTCGCGCTGATCCTGGTGGGCCACGTGAACCTGCTGCTGGGGGCCGTGCTGCACGGCACTGTCCTGCGGCACGTGGCCAATCCCCGCGGCGCTGTCACGCCAGAGTACACCACGGCCAATGTCATCTCCGTCGGCTCGGGGCTGCTGGTGAGCGCGGCAGGCGGCCCGGGGTGGGGGCCGGGCGCCCGGAGAGCCCAGCAAGCCAAAGGCTTTGTGTCTTCCACAGAGCGTTTCCGTGGGACTTGTGGCTCTCCTGGCGTCCAGGAACCTTCTTCGCCCTCCACTGGTGAGAAGGGACTTCCTGGAGCTTTTAACGAGTAGGCTTGAGTCAGGGAAATGGGGGCTGAGATTGGTCTGTCAATAGATTGGAGGAGCCTCAAATAGAGAAACTGGGTGTCTAGTCACTGGGAGTTAGCCAGGCCCAGGCTGCTCACCCTGATCTGTCCCTGCCAGCACTGGGCCCTGCTGGTACTAGCTCTGGTGAACCTGCTCTTGTCCGCTGCCTGCTCTCTGGGCCTCCTCCTTGCTGTGTCACTCACTGTGGCCAACGGTGGCCGCCGCCTTATTGCTGACTGCCACCCAGGACTGCTGGATCCTCTGGTACCACTGGATGAGGGGCCGGGACATACCGACTGCCCCTTTGACCCCACAAGAATCTATGTGAGCACATTCTCTTCCTTCTTGTGGTCTACAAAGCCTTGGTCCTGCCCTTTTAATTTCCCTTCTTTGCTGCACTTGCCCTACTCCCTCCTCCCCATCCTTGCTTTTCAGGATACAGCCTTGGCTCTCTGGATCCCTTCTTTGCTCATGTCTGCAGGGGAGGCTGCTCTATCTGGTTACTGCTGTGTGGCTGCACTCACTCTACGTGGAGTTGGGCCCTGCAGGAAGGAGGGACTTCAGGGGCAGGTAAGGAAGGTGAACAGGAAGGGTTTATTCCACAGAGATTGGCTGTGTTGAAAAGATGCTGACTGGCCAGGTGCAGTGGCTCACACCTGTAATCCCAGCACTTTGGGAGCCTGAGGCAGGCAGATCACTTGAGGTCAGGAGTTTGAGACCAGCCTGGCCAACGTGGTGAAACCTCATCTCTACTAAAAATACAAAAAATTAGTCAGGTGGGGTGGCGGGCACCTGTAATCCCAGCTATTTGGAAGGCTGAGGCAGGAGAATCGCTTGAACCCGGGAGGTGGAGGTTGCAGTGAGCCAAGATCGTGCCACTGCACTCCAGCCTGGGCAACAGAGCCAGGCTCCATCTCAAAAAAAAAAAAAAATGATGCTGACCTATCATTCAGGGCAAGGGTGTCTAACTCCACCTTTTTCTGCAGCTAGAGGAAATGATAGAGCTTGAATCTCCTAAACATAAAAGGCAGGAAAATGAGCAGCTACTGGATCAAAGTCAGGAAATCCAGGCATCACAGAGAAGTTGGGTTTAGGACAGGTAATGGGCCTTGAAGGTGGTGGCCTGGGTAAGAGTGGGGGCAGGGAAGTGCTCTTAGAACTGGGTCTAGGTCTTGCCATGCTGCTTTCCCCCTCTGACCTGGGTTGGTTCTCCCCTCTGTCCAGCAGGTGCTGTTCCAAGACTCAGTCCTAAAGGGTGTTTTTTTCCCACTAAGCAAGGGGCCCTGGCCTCGGGATGAGATAATAAATTGTAATAAAGTAACTTCTCTTTTCTTCTACTTGATTATGATTCCTTTTGGGGAAAAGGCACTGTGTGATGTTGGGAGTGACTTTGATCAAAGAATACAGTGGTCTCAGTTATTTATAAAATTTTAATGAGGGAGAGGCCCTAACTCTTCCTCAGCTCTACCAACTACTGAAAGGAAAAGCTGGTGCTGGGGAGCCCTCCACACCACTGACTGATGAATTTCAGCACGTCCTGGCACACTGGGCTGTGGGAGGTCTGTAAGCAAATGGAAGAACATGAGAGGAACTTGTTAATGCTGGAAATAGAAAATCAGCTCCATCGCAGGCTTCAGGGTCTGCACCTGCCTTCCTGCAATCCCACCCACCTTTCTAGTGTGTATGTGGGTTGTTTGTTTTGAGATGGAGTCTTGCTTTGTCATCCAGGCTGGAGTGCAGTGGCACGATCTCAGCTCACTGCAACCTCCACCTCCTGGGTTTAAGTGATTCTCCTGCCTCAGCCTCCTGAGTAGCTGGGATTATAGGTGCATGCCACCACGCCCAGCTAATTTTTGTATTTTTAGTAGAGACGAGGTTTGTAACCATGTTGGCCAGGGTGCTCAAACTCCTGACCTCAGGTGATCTGCCTGCCTTGGCCTCCTAAAGTGCTGGGATTACAAGTGTGAGCCACCACGCCTGGACTTGTTTTTTTTTCTTTTTTAGTGCTGCCCTCTCTGCTTTCATTCTTCAAGTCCCCCTCTCTAACCTTGATGGCCATAAGGAATTTATTCCAGTTGTCCTTGTTAGCAGCCTTCCCTGGCCGCTTAAATTCAATTTTGTTCCTCAGAATGGGGTATCCTGTGGAGGAAGAAAAAAATGGTGAACTGGGGTTTGAGAGAGATTGAGGACTGAAAAATGAGGAGCAGCCTGGGGGTAGAAAGCATGGTCCTGTCTTTTGTACCCTTTACTGAATCCTAGTAAAATTAAGTTTATTGATCCTGCTGCTTTCCACCCACCACAGGATCTGGGGTGCTGTAGGCTTCTATACCTGTAATAAGGCAGGGCAGGGCTTGAACCCCAGTGCTTGCTGCCACTAGAGAGGCCTCGTAGGCACCACGCTCATCCAGAGGCAGAACCTGCTCCAGCCGCTGGTCCATGGAGACTGTAAGCACCCAGTCTCGAACCTCTTCTCTCTCAGCCTCCTGGAAAGGACAAGAGGGAGTGGTAGCTTCACACAGGGCAGGGCAAGTTGGGGTAGATGGGTGAAGAGGGGGTTTGCTAAGCCCTCATCCTGTATACCAGCTTTCAGCCACAAATCCTCCTTGGATTGGGGGATATAGTCACAGCTTTTTCTTTCTACTTTGCTTCTACTTTCAGTGAAAGAGTAGTGAGGGCTGAGGTCCTTCCAAAGATGGCAGCACAAAGATGTTCTCCCTCCTCAAGGCACTTACACTGGTGAGGCCTTCCCATTTTCCAACCCTGTGCCCTTACCGGTACATGCTGCTTGGCTGGGAGTGGCACCTCAAAGGGAATGTCTGTATCCTGAAAATCAGAGTGGTCAAGGCCATCCAGAGTCCCCTCCTCGATTGCCTGCAGTAGAGTGGGCAACCATGAGCTAGGCACAGCTTGCGACCAGCAAAAACCCCCACCCTCGGGGCACAGCTTCCCTACGCACGTCGGTCAGGTCCAAAAAGCGATTGAGGAAGATGAATGCCATGTTCTCCCAGCCAACTGCCTGCAGCAGAGAAGAGTTGCAAATGGGAGTGAACAAGCTGGGCTTGAATGCTACTTCTCTGGGATCCAGATGCAAATGGGAGTGAACAAGCTGGGCTTGAATGCTACTTCTCTGGGATCCAGGGAGAAAAATCCAGGAAGACATAGGAGGACCACATCCTCCATAACATCAGCCCTACACTCAGCTTTCCTCTACCAGAGCAGAAAGGATATTCTATTTTCCAACTTTTGACTTCCTCCCATCTGCCCCACCCTTCCTTGTCCCAGCTCACCTTGGCAGCAATGCCTGCTTCATAGAAGGCTTTGTCTACAGGTAGTAGCTGGGTGTGACGCAAGAGTGAAACAGAAAGTCTGGCAGCCACAGTTTCCTGGGATTAAAGTCAAAGCATTATGAATATGGCACTAAAGTGACTGAGCTACCAGACCAATGATCCTGTAAGGCAGCCACAGAACTGAAAAACAACAATTATTATTAAGCTGCTCTGGATCTCAAGCTGTTCTGGTCTTAGGTTTGTTTTTTTTTTTTTCCTTTTCTTTTTTATTTTCTCTGAACAACAGACCTGGGCCTAAGTTCCATTCTTTTTTTTTTTTTTTTTTTTTTTAGGACAGTGTCTCACTCTGTCACCCAGGCTGGAGTGCAGTGGTGCCATCTCAGCTCATTGCAACCTCTGCCTCCCGGATTCAAGCAATTCTCGTGCCTCAGCCTCCTGAGTAGCTAGGACTACAAGCGCACACTAGCACACCTGGCTAATTTTTATATTTTTAGTAGAGATGGGGTTTCACCACGTTGGCCAGGCTGGTCTCGAACTCCTGGCCACAAGTGATCCACCCGCCTCGGCCTCCCAAAGTGCTGGGATTACAGGGGTGAGCCACCGTGCCCAGCCACCTAGATTATTTCTAAGGTTCTTTCCACTTGTAGAATTCTATTGTCCAAATACATTAAATAAATATACAGTGAACAATCACAAATAAGCCCAAAATATGTGTACATTATAAGAGGTGAATAAATAAATCATGGGGATTTGGATGTTTAAACATAATGAGGCTGAGGCTGTGTGGGCACAGAGCCCTAAGAAGGTCAGAAGAAGAAAACCTCAGCAAGGGCTAAAGATTTGTTTAGACAGAAGAGAAGCTGAAAGAGAGGTGGGGAGATTCAAGAGCCCAAGCTGAAGAATCCAGAATGTGAATCAATTCAGTTTTATACATTTGCAGATGAGCCCTTCTGACTGAGTGCTCCTCTGCCCTCCTACATCTCACCAGCTGTTTGACACTCTGGGCCGCAGAGCGCGTGGCATAGTAATGAGCAATCAGCAGCATCGTCTTGAACTCCTCGTGGGCTGGAGAGTTTGCCTCACTGGACTTCACCAGGTTTTCACACTAGAGGAGGGAGACAGCACAGCCTGGCTCAGGGATCAGAGGAGTGCCAGGGCCATAGAGTGGTCTCTGATGGCCACCTGGCAGAGGAAGGTAAAATACATCTGAGAATAAAGGTTTATGTGCATGAAAGAAGAGATGAGGACAAGGACAGACAGAGCAGCCCCTTCACTCCTGTCAACCCAACTTCCTCACCAGGTTGAAGAGGACATCTCGAAGATCAGCCCAGCTATGATAGGCCTCGGCACAGTTGGTTCCAGGAGAGCTCACCATGTCAGTGAAGATCCTTTTGTAGATATTGAAGTTCTAGAGGTAGAGGGGAGAAGGGCATCTGAGAAGGGCACAGCTAGAAGAGAAAGTCAGTGGGAGTGGGGCCAAAGGGAGGAGAAACAGGCTCTGTGTGTAGAAATGGGTATGTGTGTGTGTGCAAGAGCTGGGAGACAGTGGCAGATTATTAAGTGCTGATTATTTTTAATGAAATGAATTATTTTTAAGTGCTGATTATTTTTGATGAAAAGAGGAAGAAACTTTCTTAGCTGGTGCTGTGTGAGTGTGGGCAACTGTACAAATGTAAATGCAGAGTCACAACATTAATGGGCTGTGACTCTCAATCAGGCAGCAGTGTTCATTCTCTGGAGGAAGTCAGTAAAGGCCCTAGAGGTATGTGCAGGATTCAGCTCTGAAAAACAGGTGCCTGTGTATTTGCTAACAGCATGGGGAGCTCCATGGGTGTTTCTTCAAACAGAAGTTGAAAGTTTCTGCAAACTTCTCCCCTTGCTCTTAGCAAATACACAGCCTCCAGAGAGGCTGTACCTTTCTGGAGATGCATTGGGGGCTCTGGGCATGATGTTCTCTAAGGATAGAACCCTCTGAGAAGATAGTTCCTGAGAAAATAGGTGGTTCTAGAAGCAAAAAGAGTTTCCTTGTGGAAACATTCAATCCAAGGAGAAGGCTGGTACCTGTGGGTTAGCAGGGGCTCCGTGCTGTACATATAGGGCCAATGACTGGGCAGAGTTACCCTCCCGGATCAAGTGAGTTGCATACAAAGCCACGTACTTGTGCAGAATCTTGTAGTTCTGTACAGGGGTGGAGGAAAAGCATGCGTGAAGTTGGGATCAGCAAGACCAAGCAGTGAGGTGACTTGAGGCCATGTATTTGTTGAGGAGACAAAGGGCGTATGCAAACCTCTGACCCCAGTTTCAGATTGAGCTTATCTGATGCCCATTAGAAATCTTTGGGCTTTGGGTTCTTGTGGAGGTAGGAGAGATGCAGCTTTGAAGCAGGTGGGGAATCAAGGGAAAATGTAAAGGAAAACTGGGAATGGGAAGACAGCAGTACCTGCTTGGTAGCTGTTTCAATGCACTTGTCCCACTGGCCCTGCTCCACATACAGGTCCAAAGCAGCTATCACATCCACACCCACCAGCTGGGTCAATGGAAGACAGAGTTACAAGAGAAAAAAGATGACATGAGGGAAAGAAGAGGGAGAGAATTTTGTGAGTCTCTCCCTGCATTCTGCCTCCTGCTAATTCTGCAAGTCTCACCGAGTCCACTTTGCCCTGGTTCTTGAGGAACTCTTTATAATGCTGGTCCACATAGTCTTCGTACCTGTGAAGATGTTCAGAGAGCTTCATCTTCATATTCCAGAATACCAACCCTCCCCATAAGACTTTCTCCCAGTCTTTACAAAAGGAAGTAAAAGAGAATTTCCCGGTAAGAAGGGGTTACAAGCTTACCTGGGATCTAACTCCTTAGCTACACGCTTAGCCTTGTTCCACTCCTCACCCTCGATGAAAGCATCAATTGCTTCCTTGACAAGGTCCAGATTCAGATACAGCTCTGCAGCCTGCACAACGGGAAATCAGCATGGAGACTTTCTCCTCGCTCCCAGTCTTCCTGCTGTGAGCTCTCCCATCTGTTTCCCCAGGACTGCAAGCCTTGCCCACCAGGAGGCCCACTTCATACACCTTCCTGGGTGCAGATGTCACCCTTGCACCCATCTCTGTGAAATCTATTTCTGTTCCATCCCATCACCCTGCTTACTGCACTGTGCTTTCCAATTCCAATCAGCTGGGGTCCTACAGCCAGAACGACCTCCATATTACGTTGAGGAGGCAGAAACTTGATGGAGAGTTCGGCTGCCTGAGTGGTTGAAGAGAAGATGGAAATGGGTAGGAGAGACAAATACCGCTGAGTCCTCAGCCTGATCCATTTCATACATTTTTCTCCTCCAGATGCCAACTTTTTCTCTTACTCTCTCCTTCAACCTTGTACTCTCCTGGGCAGAGCCTGACCCACGGTCCATTAAATCCTTTAATTAGCCATCAGTGGACCTATCTTTCCTCTCAGTTCATTAACTCTTTCAGACACTTCCTGTGCTGCCTGAGGTCACTGCGTTTGAACCTTCCACCTTTGACAAAATCATTTTCAAGGTCTTTGTCATAAGTAAAATCTTTGTAGCAGAGTACAGAGAAAGGACTCCTAAAATGAGGAGTCCAGGGCATTCTGTAACTATTTGTGTTGGGCTTTTATGAGCTTTGGTTTCTTCATTCATACACACTGGATTTTGAAGACTTAGTATAAAAAAAGAATGGAAAACATCTAAATAATGTGTGTGAGTACATGTTGAAATGGTAGTATTTATTTAATTTTTTTGAGACAGAGTCTTGCTATGTCACCCAGGCTGGAGTGAAGTGGCATAATCTCAGCTCACTGCAACCTCTGCCTCCCAGGTTCAAGCAATTCTCTTGCCTCAGCCTCCTGAGTAGCTCGGATTACAGGCCCCGCCCCCTGCCACCATGCCCAGGTAAGTTTTGTATTTTTGGTAGAGACGGGGTTTCACCATGTTGGCCAGGCTGGTCTCAAACTCCTGACCTCAAGTGATCTGCCCGCCTTGGCCTCCCAAAGTTCTGGGATTACAGGCATGAACCACTGTGCCCAGACGAAATGGTGGTATTTTAGATATACTGTGTTAAACAAAATATATTACAATTATTTTCACGTTTCTTTTTACTCTTTTTAAACGTGGCTACTAGAAAATTTAAATGACATGTATGGCTTACATTTGTGGCCTGCATTATATTTCTAGTGCCAGTGCTGGAATAGATGATCTTGATGATACCTTTCAACACTTAAAACTCAGAAATTCTACAAAACCAAGTGTTCTATGAGATCATACTGTTTCCATTATGACGCTGACATCTTCACCAGATTTCAATTTCCACACAATCCAATTTAGCTGTAGTTTATGCTAATCCCCTCTGGTCTTTCCCTCACCTGTTCTTGCCTCCCTTTCTTACTGCTAAGCCCTTCAAAGCTTAATCTGCCCTGTCCGCATCAGGAAGCCATCTTCTGACTAATATGAAGAAGGTACAGTCATGCCGTGCTCCCAAGTTACACATATCAGATACTCAATACTGCCAATTAAAATCTGCTAGAACCTCAAAACCAATCATCAGCCCCTCTTTCTACTTCTCTCCCTCTAACTTCTAGGGGTTATTCAATTAAAGACCTCAAAAGGCCGGGCGCGGTGGCTCACGCCTGTAATTCCAGCACTTTGGGAGGCCGAGAAGGGTGGATCACGAGGTCAGGAGATTGAGACCATCCTGGCTAACACAGTGAAACCCCGTCTCTACTAAAAAAAATACAACAAAATCAGCTGGGTGTGGTGGCGGGTGCCTGTAGTCCCAGCTACTCAGGAGGCTGTGGCAGGAGTATGGCGTGAACCCGGGAGGCGGAGCTTGCAGTAAGCTGAGATCACACCATTGCACTACAGCCTGGGCGACAGAGCAAGACTCCGTCTCAACAAACAAACAAACAAACAAACAAAAACTCAAAAACCTAAGGGAAATTTTGCAGGGCCATCACCATACGAACATGTCATTTAGACGGCCAGTCAATTTCACCCTCTTCATGACCCCCACCCACCAGATTTCACTGTATCTAAGGTGCACTTAAACTATACGTGCATCCACCAACATGGCACATGTATACATATGTAACAAACCTGCATGTTGTGTACATGTACCCTAGAACTTAAAGTATAAAAAAAACTATATGTGCATCCCAATTTTAAAGATATTAAAATATAATTATATATATATGCCACTGTTAACTTTATGTATCAATTTTACTGGGCTACACGGTATCCAGGTATTTGGTGAGACATTATTCTGGGTGTTTCTGTAAGTGTTTTTGGATGAGGTTAACATTTAAATTGGTAGACTGAGTAAAGCAAATTGCCCTCTCTACTGTAGATAGACCTCATCTGATCATTTCAAGGCGTGAACAGAACATAAAGGCTGGCTCCTTCCCAAGTTAGAGAGAATTCTTCCTGTTTGACTGCCTTTAAACAGGGACACTGGCTTCTTCCTGCCTTCAGATTTGAACTGAAACATCAGCTCTTCCTGGGACTCAAGCTTGCTGGCCTTCAAACAGGAACTACACCATCAGTTCTCCTGGGTTTTCAGTTTGCCAGTTCACCTGCAGATCTTGGGCCTTGTCTATCTTCATAACTGCATGAGCCACTTCCTTTTAATAAATCTCTTTATGTACACGTACACACATATACCTATAGTCATGCATTGTCTAATGATGGGTATGTTCTGAGAAATATGTCCTTAGGGGATTTCATCATTATGTAAACATCACAGCACAAACCTAGATGGTATAGTCTACTATACATCAAGGTAGAGGTTGCGTAGAACTTATTGCTCCTAGGCTACAAACCTGTACAGCACACTTCTGTACTGACTACTGTAGGCAACCATAACACAATGGTAAGTATTTGTATACTGAAACCTATCTAAGGCCAGGCGTGGGATCATCTCAAGTGATCCACCCACCTCGGCTTCCAAAGTGCTACAATTATAGGCGTGAGTCACCACACCCACCCATGTGGTCTACTGTTGACCAAAACGTTGTTATATAGCATATGACTGTATATATCCTGCTGGTTTCTCCAATACAGTATGTCTTATTATTTGTGACACATACTGGCCTGGCTTAATTTGCTGGAGGCTTCTTTTCAGGAAATGTTGGGTGGGGGAGATGGAGCCCATGCTTTTTTCATGTTCCCTGTCTGGCCAGTTCCTGTGCATGGAGTTGCCCTTCTAGCTCCTGTCTAAGTCCTCCCTCCTTCTTCACAGAGGCTTCCTGACCCCTCTAGCCCACAGAGATCTCACTGTTCTCTGAACTCTACTTTAAATCATGCACTTCAGTCTTTACTCAGATATGATATTAATTGAGCCATGTGTTGGTCTAACTCCCCTAACTTTTGGCTGTCAGGGTCTGTCTTATATCTGCTTTTACAGCCTTCAGAGGTTCTGGCTCTATCATCCAGCAGGCACTCCACAGATTCCTGCTACCTGACTGAAAAGAAAAAGACACAAGAGGAAAGAGCTGCAGATGTGAGAAGTGGAGCTGAGTGTGAATAGAGGCCTAGGGAGAAGGAACACCAGAAAGGGCCTGCTGCCCTCACCTTCATCCAGCACTTCTCCGCCAGTCCGCTGTTCCCAGAGTCTCGCACTTTGAGGTAGCAGTCCACAGCACGGCTGTACTCTCCAGCCTGCTCCCAGTGTCGAGCTTGTTCCACGAGTCCCTCCACACCCCTGTGGAGATGAGAACGCTGCAACTTGGCATGGGGGTGGGGAGCAGCGTGCTCTATCCTGTGCATGCCTCATGACCCTCCCAGCCCTGCCAATGCTGCCTGGACCTCTAGCCTCATACCTGGCCCCCTTCTTAGTAGCTTCCCGCTCATACTCTTCCTGCAGAGCCTCCAGCTGGCTGGGCACATAGTCCTTGCAGATCCGCAGAGCGTCACTCCATAATCCAGCCTCCTGCTCAGATTTCCAGGTATCAAGAGGGCAGAGGCAGGCATGACAGCTTCCCACTGCCACACAGGTGCTCTGGCCCACAGACTCCTGGGTCCTTGGACCTCTCTTCTCCTTCCTCTTTCCTGTCTTTCCCACTCCCCAATACTAACCTCCCTGATCTTTCTTCATACCAGGGGTCAGTGTGGCTCTCTGTGGGCTCTCAGAACCTCTTCCCCTCCCCTCATGGCCCTGCATCCAGTGCCCCACCTTATAATAATTGAGGGCCAGGCCTGGTCTCTGGGCCCGGAGCAGCAGCCCTTCTGCTTTCTGAAAGTCCTTCTCCTCCAAGGCCCCCCGGGCCTGTCCCACAAGCACCTCGGCGACACTGTCAGGGTCGTGGGCCTCAGCCACACGCTGAGCTGCCTCCCAATCCTGGTTATGGACAAACCTGCCTCCGGATGGGGACAGAGGAGAGACTGAGTATAGGACTGAGGCCCCAGTAGTGGGAGACAAACAGCCATGTCACTGAGGGGTGTAACACTGATTTGTTCTAGGTTTGAGTGAAGGTCAAGATAATCATGAAAGATCCTGGGACTGTGACTGGGGAAACAGGATTAAGGAATGTATGGGGTAACTCACATGAGGACTGCTTCCTTGGGTTTACCAGCTCTGATGAATTCAGCTTCAGCCTCTTCGAATTTCCCCTACAGGGAGAGCAAGGCAGCCGTGCATGGTGAGAAGGAGACTGGCATCACAGGCAGGCATGAGCCTGGGGGTATGCACACCCAGGAGCAGTGCACTAGGGGATGGAGTAAGAGGGCTCTGCGGTCAGGGTCCAAGTCACACCCATACCTCATCCTCTAGGAACATAGCATATTTGAGATGAACCTCGGGGGTTTTGTGCTTGAGGGCCAGCCGAGAGAGTTCAAACGCAAATTCAAAGGAGCTGAAACAAAGTGCAGATAAGGTTTTCTTACTTCATGCTTCCATTCAAAAAAGGAACAAGACAAGACAAACCAGAAAGGACAGAGTTGAGGGGAGAAAAAGTGACAGATTTAAGGATAACGGATATGAAGTGACAGAAGAGCATAGAGAGATAAAAAGGAAGACAGGCAGGCAGCCCTGTGAAGACCACGTCACTGTCAGTGTGGATCAAGAGATGTCTGGAAAAGCCTATGCCTTCCCTGAGGCCAGCTGCTCCTGAGGAAGGAGTTTGGGCCTGCAAAGGGTAAGGAAGGAGTGAGCCTCGCAGCCCTACGCTGACAGGGCTAGGAGGACTCCTGGTGCTCACCACCTCCTCCTGAGCTCCAGCTACATTAGCAGAAATATAGTCTCTCCAAAATATGAGCAAGACCACCCTCAGCATCAGACTCCATGATTGGCATTGATACCAGTAGCTTAAGAAAAGTTCACTTTGCTCTTTTGGCTATCTTTCTGTGCCGCCACAATGGTGTGCATGAATGTCCTGGCTGATGCGCTCAAGAGCATCAACAATGCCGGAAAGAGAGGTAAATGCCAGGTCCTTATTAGGCTGTGCTCCAAAGTCATCGTCTGGTTTCTAATTGTGATGCTGAAGTATCGTAAATTGGTGATTTTGAAATCATTAATGATCACAGCTAGGAAAACTGCTGTGAACCTCACAGGCAGGCTAAACAAGTGTACAGTGATCAGCCCCAGATTTGACGTGCAACTCAGAGATCTACAAAAATGGCAGAATAATCTGCTCCCATCCTGCCAGTTTGGTTTTATTGTACTGACAACCTCAGCTGGCATCATGGACCATGAAGAAGCAAGACAACACATACGAGGGAAAATCCTGTGATTCTTTTTCTAGAGATGTAATACATATTTACAAATAAAATGCCTCATGGACTCTGGTGCTTCCAAAAAAAAGAAAAGTTCAGCTGGGTGCAGTGGCTCACGCCTGTAATCCCAGCAATTTGGGAGGCCAAGGTGGGCGGACCACTAGGTCAAGAGATCAAGACCATCCTGGCAAACATGGTGAAACCCCATCCCTACTAAAAATACAAAAATTAGCTGAGCGTGGTGGCACGTGCCTGTAGTCCCAGCTACTTGGGAGGCTGAGGCAGGAGAATCATTTGAACCAGGAGGTGGAGGTTGCAGTGAGCCAATATCATGCCACTGCACTCCAGCCTGGCAACAGAGTGAGACTCTGTCTCCAAAAAAAAAAAAAAAAGTTCACTCTGCATTTGACAGAATCACACTTCCATCACCCAGGATTAAGTTATTGGTTTAGTGCAGTCTGCAGTCCTAGCTTTACAATCTGTTTCCTCTCCACCCTTCTTAGAACAGCCAAAGGTTAAACACTGTTCTGAGTCCCTAGGGAATAGGAGCAGTTAATTTATTCATGCCACTCTATCATGTCCTTCCAAGGATCTTTCAGTTATACATCAATTTTCTTTCTCTAGATAGTGGCTCTGCCTGCGATGGGGCCCATGGAGAGAAAGCCTGGGGCCTCACCAATTGTCCGCAGCGTGGTCAACAGCAGCTTCCAGGAGTCCCAGCTTGTTAAGCAGTCTAACTGCAGCCTCTCCTCCCAGGCTCTTTGCCCACAGATAGGCCACGTGTTTGTGGGCATTAGCCCCTCCTTGAGTCCTGGCCACCTATAAAGCAAAGTCACTCAATAATCCTTCAATTCAGAGCTACTCCCTTCTTATCTCTGACCTCGGCTTTGACAAGGATCCAATAACTGTTCTAAATTGAAGAGGAAGAGGCTGGGCGTGATGGCTCATACCTATAATCCCAGCATTTTTGGAGGCCGAGGCAGGAGGATCACTTGAGGTCAGGAGTTCGAGACCAGCCTGGCCAACATAGTGAAACCCCATCTCTACTAAAAATACAAAAATTAGCTGGGCACGGTGGTGACTGCCTGTAATCCCAGCTACTCGGGAGGCTGAGGCAGAAAAATTGCTTGAACCCAAGAGGTGGAGGTTGCAGTAAGCCAAGACTGTGCCACCACACTTCAGCCTGGGTGACACAGCAAGACTCTGTCTCAAAAAATGAAATAAAATAAAAAGTTAACAGGAAAAGGGCTAAATTTCAGGGTTTCTTAACTTAGGTTGAAGTACTTAGGGTCCAAGGATAGGCTTCACCTGGTCCACAGACCCTTAAAATTGTAAGTGAAATTTTCTGTATACAGATGTGGACATGGTTCTGGCAAGAGAGACTCTGATCTTCACTACATTTTCAAAGATGCGCTGACCAATTGTGAATTAGTCACTTAAAGTGGAAAAGAAGGGCTGGGCATGGTAGCTCATAGCTGTAATCCCAACACTTTGGGAGGCCAAGGCAGGTGGATCACTTGAGCCCAGGAGTTCAAGACCAGCTTGGGCAACATGGTGAAAACCTGTCTCTACAAAAAAATTAAAAAATTAGCCAGCTGTGGTGGTGCACACCTGTAGTCCCAGCTACTCAGGATGTTGAGGTGGGAGGATCGATTGCTTAAGCCCAGGAGGTCAAGGCTGCAGTGAGCCATAATTGCACCACTGCACTCCAGCCTGGGTGACAGAGTGAGACCCTTTCTGAAAAAAAAGGGAAAAAATGTGGGAAAGAAGGATGGATGTATCTCTCAGCATGGCCTGAACTCCTTACCCGGTAGGCCTCTTCCCAAAGCCCATTGGCCCGGTACATGTTCACTGTTGCCTTCCATTCCTGGGCCTCGAGGTAGTGGTACTCGGCCTCCTGTAGTCGGCCTTCAGCCTCCAGCTCCTGCAGGAATGTGAGTCAGGATGGAGAGATGGGGAGATGGAGCCTGGTTGGGGAAGAGATAGGTAGAGCCAGGAGAAGGGCTCACCTTGCCCAGATGTAGGTGTGTGTCACTGAGGAGATCTGGATGGTGCTTCCCTACCAGGCGGATCATGTCATCATACAACTTGTGCTTTTTGTACATGGTGATGGCGAGATCAGGCTCTTCTACTGTCACATATAGCCTGGGGAAGGGAGATACATCTGGGGCCTCCTAGACCCGATCCCTGCTGTCACTGCCTTCTGGGCAGAAGGTACACATCCTCAGGCCCCATCCCTCCTCCCAGCCTTGAAATCTCATCTCCCACTACACCTCCTCTGAGGCCACGGCTCACCTTTCAGCCTCACGGTACTTGCCCTGCTTCTCCATTTCCTGGGCCTGAGTGATGTATAACACTGATACATCTTCTGGTCTCATGCATTTCATCGCCAGCTGTGGAGGCACAGAGGCAGGGCAGCCTCAGGTCCAATTCCCCAGGGAAGCAGGGCTTCAAGGAAACCTGCTTGTTCAGAAGCTCTGAACTCTCCCAGCAATCACAGGAGTTTGGTTATTGCCACTCCTGAGGTCACTAGTGAGGTCGGGGAATTCCAAGTCCATAAGAAGCAGAGGAAGAACTGTATTCCGCTAAGGTGGGAGGGTCTGTGATGCCTTGTGCTGGGGCATACACTCCCATTACCACTGTAACCACTGGGCTCTGAAGTGTAGGGGTGAGAACAAAGACATCAATGTGACCAGAGGCGTCAGGAGTGGTAGTTCAGATTCCCCAGCTCCCAAGCCCATCTGCTCCTTCAGAATGATTGATAGGTCTGGAAACAAGGGCCTCTCTTCATCCCTTCCTTTCCCTATGGCTAGGGATCAAAGGGGCTCAGACTTTTTTTTGGTACTCTTTGTCAGCTTTCAGGGAGTCAAGCGAAGAGGAGAAACAGAGACCGAGGAATGAGGCCACACTTCCACTAAGGCAGAGTTCTCTTACCATGAACTCCACTCATCCCTACCTTGTGGGCTTGTTCCCAACGGCCAGCCTGGGTGTACATGTCTATAGCATCTTTTGTCCGGTCTCCCTTAGTATAGAGCTCCTCAGCAATCTGTAGTTGATGGGAGGTAGATACAAAAGGTCAGAGCAACAGACTTAAAGCAGCTTGAACGAGGAAAGAACAAACCTCGGCTGAGATGGTGGAGAGCCTGCAATACGACCTTGTAATGATAGAGAAGAAACGATGAGTATGGGTGTCTCGTATATTCTACCATTTAAAAAGAAAGACCAGCCCCAAGCAGTATGAGGACAATACAGTGGAATTCAAAAGGGCCTCACATTTCTGCAATGTAAAGCAATTTTATATTGTAACTATGTTAGCGTTATTCATGAAGAATCACTCATGCTGGCTGGGACAGAGCTAGAGACTCACTTTATGTATCTGGGGTGAAGGGAGGTATCCGTGTCACACTGGAATGAAATTGGGAAAGTAAACTGTTCTCTTCCCATTCAAGGTTGTGATGCTGTTTGGGGCCCAGAAAGAAGGATCTGGTGAGCTTGCCTCCACTTCCTGTTTTGGGTTCTCTCATTGTTATCCTCTACTGCATCGCCTCATGCTGCGAAAAGGGACTCTTCCTCACCTCATACTCCTGCAGGGATGCATAGTGTTGGGCCACGAGAGGATAGTATTTGGACGCAGTGTTCCGGTCCTGTAGATCTAATATATAAATTGCCTTCTTCCACTGGCGGGCACCCAGGGCGGCCTCAATTGCCTTAATGGAGCACCTGGCAAAGTTGAGAAAGATATAAATATGTAGGATGAAAGATGAAGATGAATGGAGGTAAAAGGACCCCTTAAGCACACATCAACCTACATTTTGAGATATCTTCTTTTAAGCCTTGGTGTCCTTACTTGCTCCACTGCCCCTCACTTCACACCTAAATCTCCTTTACATCCCCATACTCCCATACCTGGCTTCGATGTAGTGATTAATGGCTGCATCAAGCTGCTTCTGCTGCACCAGGTGGTCCCCCCATGCCTCCTCTAGTTTCACCACCTCCACTGGGAAGGCCAATCGAGCCAGCTCTACCGCTGCCAGGGAGAGAAAAGGTGCTCAGCCCAGATTTCCAGGGACGGGCCTCAGGAAAAAGGTAAGACAGGGAGATGAAGCATGGAGAATGGGTAAGAAGGGGAGGAATGGAGAACTGGAGCCAGGCAACCTGAACACACACACCAAGGGGTGCCGGGGAATCAGAGGGGCAAGAGTCCACAACAGTAAAGGATGGCTCATAGGTGGCTAGTACCTTTCATGAATGCGTTGCCTTTACGGTAGCACTCCAGGGCCTTCTGTGGATTGTGAATCTTCTCAAAGAGATCACCTGCCTGTTAACACATAGCACATTACTATGATACCCCTACAACACAAAGAACTAAGTATTAGCTCCAAAAACAAGGGAACACCAGCAGTCAGGCAGTACTCTGCACCCCAAGACTCCTCTGGGTGAGGGAAGGGTCCTGAGCTCCTGGACATAAGGGCTAGGAAAAGGAAGCCAGCATACCCTTTCGTAGAGTTCCCCCTGGATAAGGGCTGCAGTGATGTGTTCTACCAGCTCTGTGTTGGCTAGCAGTTCCTCTCGGGTCAGCACCAGCCGAGCAGCTTTGGCAGGGAGCCCAGCTTTGAGGTAGAGGCTGATGGCTGCTAGCCCATCCCCTTGGCTCTCCTGTAGTTCACCTGCTCGCTCCTCCTGCTGTGTGTCCATAAGCCACTGGTAGTAACTACGGCGTAGCTTCTCTAGGGCTGGGTGCCCCTGGACACACACAGAGGAGAACTAGAAGTCACATCCCCCTTCTTACTCTTCTGCCTCCCATGCTTCTCCAATCCCTCTATAACAAGGGGAATGCTCCTGGGTCAGTAGTATCCTAACTCCTCACCATGTCAAGTCCAAGCCCCAACCCTGTTCTGGTTTCTATGGCCTCCTTGACAAAAGAAGGTTTTTGAAATTGGCAGAACCAAATTCTCAACAACTGTGGAGAAGACAAAACAGGTACCTTGGCTTCAGCCACAGCGATACACTCATCCCAACGGTGTAGCTCCTGGTACATGCCCATGGCCTCCTCCACAGCGTTCTAGGGGAAACAGGCAGAGCGGAGAGGGATGCCAGAAAGATATGAGGATCAGAAAGCAGCAAGCTCTCCTCAGCCTGGCTATGATGCCAGCACATGAGGACCAAAAGCCTTACCTTTTAACTACTATACCAGCAGAAATATTGGGAAACTAAAAGAAGCTTAAGCTTCAGGCCTCCTTATTTGCATAGGCCCTTTCCAAGGCAACTGTTCTTTTTTTTGAGATGGAGTCTCACTCTGTTGCTGAGGCTGAAGTGCAGTGGTGCGATCTTGGCTCACTGCAACCTCCGCTTCCTTGGCTCAAGCGATTCTTCCGCCTCAGCCTCCCAAGTAGCTGGGATTATACGCATGCACCACCATGCCTGGCTAATTTTTTGTATTTTTAGTAGAGATGGGGTTTCGCTATGTTGGCCAGGCTGGTCTTGAACTCATGACCTCATGTGATCCACCTGCCTCAGCCTCCCAAAGCGCTGGGATTACTGGCGTGAGCCATCACACCCGGCCTAAGGCAACTGTTCTTAAAGAGAGCTCCTCAAATTGTATAAGCTTCCGGCCCACAAAACCTGGATCTACCCCTATGCACAAGAACTGCAAAGACAGGCTCTGGACTAGAGGGGAGGTAGTAGACTGCATATGAAAGAAAGTAGTAATCAAAAGGCCAAAGAAGGAAGTTTGTCTAGAAAAGTAAGGACTAACACAAGAGGAGGAAGTTAAGGAAGGGGTGAAATTAACTATATAAACCTCTTCGAAAGTTTTCACCAAACCTTTGGAAGCCTAGCTTACCAGCATGCTTTCCTCCCTTGAGTTTGCATCCCCTTTTCCTTCTTTTTCCCTCGTATCCCCTCTTCCAACCTGTCTATCTTTACCTATTACCTGTTCCAAAAAGATCATTTCGGCCAGTTTGTAGTTCTTTTCCAGCATGGCTAGACGTGCTCGGACCTGATAAAAGTCTGTTCCTTCTCCGCCCTGTGGGGGAAAAAGGAGGTTCTGGTTTTTCTGTAGGTGCTGCTGTTCTGTCTGTGAGGGCTGAATTTGGAAGGCCAGAAGGATGGAGAAAACAAAAGACTTGGGAAGGTAAAACACTTCATGGAGCTTAAAGGTTTGAGGTTTAGCAAAAGCAATTCTGAAATGGTCTGACTTGAGGGTAGAGGTAGGGTGGGCAGGGTAAAGGAAACTAGGGATGGCTGGAAAGCTAGAAATCATGGGGCTGAATACTAAGAGAAATCAGCTTGGGAGACAGACAGAATGAATCAGGAGCATAATACTTGCATATTCCCGGGACACTTGATCTGCAATCTCATTGGTCTCATGCAGGAATCGAGCTTTTGCTACTTGGCCCAAAGCAGAAAAGCACCTATGGCATGGAAGCAATGACATTGATAGTAATATTATTATAGAATCATCATTAATTCATTGGTTCAGCAAATACAAATTGATGTGCATCTATGATGTGCCAGGCAATGTGCTTGTCACTGGAGACATACAGAGACTAAGGAAGATGAGGGCTTTGCTCTCTGAGAACTTCCATTCTGGTGGAGACAAATAATTAGTAAAATTGGAGATAATAAAAAATAAAATAATGTAATATTATAGATCAAACTTGTTCAACCCATGGCCCAAGATGGCTTTGAATGTGGCCCAACACAAATTCATAAACTTTCTTAAAATATTATGAGATTTTTTTGTGATTTTTTTTTTTTAAGCCCATCAGCTATCATTAGTGTTAGTATATTTTATGTGTGGCCCCAAGATAATAATTCTTCCGATGTGGCTCAGGGAAGTCAAAAGATTGGACACCCCTGTGATAGTGACTGAAGGGGCCACTTAACTTGGTAGTTGGAGAAGGTCTCTCTGATGAATTGACATTTGAGCTGAGACCTGAATACAAGAAAAAGCCAGTCATGGCAGGATGGGGAAAAGTCATTCCTGGAGAGGGAACAGCTAGTGTAAAGGCCTATAGCAGGTGTGAGCTTGGCACGCTCACAGAGCCAGAAGGATGCCAGTGTGGCTGGAGACTAATGGCCAAGTAGGAGACTGGCATGAGAAAGAAGCAGAGGTCAAAAAACTTCAGGGGTAAGGCCATACAAGGAGTTTGGGTTTTATAGTAAGTAAAACAGTAAGCTAACGGAAGGTTCCAGTCGTGAAGATGACACAATCTATGTTTAAAAAATGACCTCAGCTGCTCTGGGATGAATAGATGGTAGGGGTACAAGAAATAGTATCAGTGAGACTAAGAGGCTGTGCAATACTGCAGGTGGGAGATGGCAGTGGTCTGCACGAGGATGGAGACATCAGGATGTGTTCTGAAAACAGAATCGTTAGGACTTGCTGATAATCTACACGTGGGAAGTGTGGACAAAATGGGATCAAGGATGATTCCTAGCCAAAATAGCAGCAGATGACATTTATTGAGCACTTTGCACAGATTCTCTCATCACTCTTTCACTACCAATATCCTTACCATCTTCTTTATCATCATATGAGGCAAATACTATTATTATCCTAGTCTACATGGAGAAAATCAAGAAGCCAAGGTTTGGGAAGGTCAAATAACCTCTCTATGGTTATACAAGTTGGTAATTAGAACCAAGATTTGAACTAAAGGAGTCTGGAGTCCCAAGTTTGTCCTGTGAACTACACTCCTATACCAAACCTCGATTATACATATATGCATGGATTGAAGGGTAAGAATAGTAAAAAAATGTTAAGGGGAACCTAGTTACAAGAAGGGGCAGTAAAAATAATAAAAGACATACTCTTGTTTTTTCACTTTTTCTTTTTTCGAGATACGGTCTCGCTTGTCAGCCAGGCTGGAGTGCAGCTGCATGATCTCAGCTCACTGCAACCTTTGCCTCCCGGGTTCAAGTGATTCCTGTGCCTCAGCCTCCTGAATAGCTGGGACCACAGGTGTGCACCACCATGCCCGGCTAATTTTTGTATTTTTAGTAGAGCTGGGGTTTCGCCATGTTGGCCAGGCTGCTCTCAAACTCCTGGCTTTAAGTGATCTGCCTGCCTCACCCTCCCAAAGTGCTAGGATTATAGGCATGAGCCACTGTGCCCAGCCAAGACATACTCTTTTTTTGAGACGGAGTCTTGCTCTGTCACCCAGGCTGGAGTGCAGTGGCGCCATCTCAGCAAACTGCAACCTCTGCCTCCTGGGTTCAAGCAATTCTCCTGCCTCAGCTTCCTCAGTAGCTTGGATTACAGGCGCCCGCCAATACGCCTGGCTAATTTTTGTATTTTTAGTAGAGATGGGGTTTCACCATGTTGCCAGGCTGGTCTCAAACTCCTGACCTTGTGATCTGCCCGCCTTGGCCTCCCAAAGTGCTGGGATTACAGGCGTGAGCCACCACACCCAGTCAAGGCATACTCTTATAATCTAGGATGGGAGAGTGTTCGGAATATTGTACTGCAGAAGGGCTCTATGTTATTTGCTGGCAGTGGGAAGGCAGGGAGTACCTTAACACTGGATTGGAGCAGCCCACAGGGAAAATACTCATGTGGTCATCCCTCCTAGCTACCTGGCACCTCTGTTCTACACGTCTAGCTCACCTCTCCGCAATGTGTAGTTGCCTTGCCTCTAGTGCCAGTTTACTCAAGGTTTTCCACATTGCCTCTGTTTCTGGGGTCATTTCCAGAGTCTCTAAGAAGGCTGTTGCCCTGGAAAGGGAAGGAAGCAAAGCATAATGAATAAGGAATGGGCTAGGAAGATACAGCAGAATACTGGTGATGGGGCAAGGGGAGGGAGAAGAGCCATCTTTGTCTCATCGCCTCCCAGGATCACTGGATCCTTATC
The DNA here is from genome assembly GCF_047675955.1 of Chlorocebus sabaeus. Classification (NCBI taxonomy): domain Eukaryota; kingdom Metazoa; phylum Chordata; class Mammalia; order Primates; family Cercopithecidae; genus Chlorocebus; species Chlorocebus sabaeus. The sequence goes on from NC_132917.1 coordinate 27,162,405, forward strand.
AGTGCTGGCCAGTTTTACACCCCACCCCAGGTCCTCCCCTCTCAGAACCAGACTCTCCCACCACCTCCCAGGTTATTGGCCAGCCTCTCACCGGATGTAGTTGCCATCATCAATGGCTGTTCCAAACTCGATGAGGCCCTCATCCAGTGTGTAGGCAACAGTAGTCACACCTTCCATCACCATCACCTCGGTCTTTCCCCCGCCCCGCTCCAGACCTATAACATCACCCTGTAAAAGTTCACCCCACCCCAATTTCAGATTAGTTTCCACTGAATCAATTGTAGAAAAGACCCACCCTCATCCAACCCAATCAGTGGTCAAGAGAGTCACAGCGGCCCTGATTTTCCTAACATTTTAGTTTCTCTCAAGCATAAAAAAATACTTCATTTATAGCAATATCCTTGGGTTAAAGTATACTCCTAACTATGACAGCGCCAACTCCTGGAGGTACAAAGTGTGGCATTCACTTCTGCTTCCAGCAGTACCATGAGAGTAGATATTCTTAAGGATTCACTCGTTAAAATATGACTTGAACCTGGAACATACTTTTTAATGCATTGCTTGGGCTTACTTGAAGAAATCACTTTTAATGCATTGCTTCACTTACTTGAAGAATTCCCTATCCATATCCTACCCTTCTCTCTCAAAAAAAGACAGACAGAAAGAAAAAGGTCAATAAGCTAAAATCCTGAGCAAGAAAAAAAGGGAAGTGAGCAAACGGAGAAGGTACAGTTGTCTTGAAAGCAAATGCAGTGTCAGGAGAATAAACCTCAGGCCCCCCAACAGGATGGGGAGGCTGAATTTGAAAATCCTTAATTAAACCTGGGATCCACTCTTTAGTAAAGGGAACAAAATAAATGGTTACAGATCATTAATATGCCTGATTCCTGCAGAAACATGACCAAATCATCACTGGAGGAAAACGTATCCATTTTAGGCCCTCAGGATTCCAAAAGAATACATTCAAAGCAACATGAGCTCACAATAAAAAAAAAAAAAAAAAAAACCCCAGGAAACCAACCACTATGAAACAGTAAATAATAACTACAAACAACAGTTTTAGACCTTCAAGAATTTCAGACATTAAAATATCTGGGTGTGGTTGCATGTGCCCGTAGTCCCAGCTATTCAGGAGGCTAAGGTGAGAGGATCACTTGAGCCTGGGAGTTTGCGCACGCAGCGAGCCATGATCATGCCGCCGCACAGCCTGGGTGACAAAGTGAGACCCTGTTTTTTGTTTTGCTTTGTTTTGTTTTTGTTTTTAAGCCCAGTTATGGAATATAAAATGATTATTTATGAAGCACCTAAATACCTTAAAAGATGAAATGAAAAATTAAACAAGGAACAAGAAATTATCAATATGACCAGGCAGACTGGAGAAATAATCAAATAAAACTTAAAGAAATATTTAATGTTTGAAGTAAAAACCTCAATGTACAGTTTATTTATTTATTTATTTTTAATTTATTTATTATTATTATACTTTAAGTTGTAGGGTACATGTGCATAACGTGCAGGTTTGTTACATATGTATACTTGTGCCATGTTGGTGTGCTGCACATCAATGTACAGTTTAAATAGCAGATTAGACAATGATTAGTAGCAGATTAGCAAACTAATGAATCGAAACAGATCTAAAGAAATTATCCAGAGGCCAGATGCAGTGGCTCATGCCTGTAATCCCAGCACTTTTGGAGGCTGAGGCGGGAGGATTGCTTGAGACCAGGAGTTTGAGACCAGCCTGGGAAACACAATGAGAACTTGTCTTTACAGAAAATTAAAACAAAACAAAACAAAACAAAACAAAAAACCTGGGCATGGAGCATGGAGCAGGAAGAAAGAAACTATGAAAGATAAATTAAAAATGCAAAACAAGAAATCTAACATTTGCCTAACTAGAGTTCTGATGAAGAGACTAGAGAATAGCTGAGGAGAAGCAATGTTCGAAGAGATAATAACTAAGAAACTTCCAAGAGTGATGAAAATACGTGTATTCATAAATATAAGAAACACGATCTATACTAAGCAGGATAAATTTTAAAAATTTATGGCTGGGTGCAGTGGCTCATGCTTATAATCCCAGCACTTTGGGAGGCTAAGGCAGGCGGATCACAAGGTCAGGAGACTGAGACCACCCTGGCCAACACGGTGAAACTCCATCTCTACTAAAAATACAAAAAATTAGCCAGGTGTGGTGGCACGCGCCTATAGTCCCAGCTACTTAGGAGGTTGAGGCAGGAGAATCGCTTGAATCCGGGAGGTAGAGGTTGCATTAAACCAAGATCGTGCCACTGCACTCCAGCCTGGGTGACAGAGAAAGACTCCGTCTCAAAAAAAAAAAAAAAAAAAAAAAAAAAAAATCTAGACACATTGTAGTGAAACTTCAAAACACCTAAGAAAAAGAGAAGATTTTTTTTTTTTTCTGAGACAGAGTCTCACTCTGTCGTTCAGGCTAGAGAGCAGTGGTACAACCTCGGTTCACTGCAACCTTTGCCTCCCAGGTTCAAGCGATTCTCATGCCTCGCCTCTCAAGTAGGCAGGATTACAGGAAAGCGCCACCATGACCGGCTAATTTTTACTCTTTTTAGTAGAGATGGGGTTTTGTCACATTGGCCAGGCTGGCCTTGAACTCCTGGCCTCAAGTGATCTGCCTATCTCAGCCTCCCAAAGTGCTAGGATTACAGGCGTGAGCCACTGTACCCAGCCCTAAAAAAGAAGACTTTAAAAGAAACCAAAGAGAGGCCAGGCACAGTGGATCATGCCTGTAATCCCAGCACTTTATGAGGCCGAGGCAGGCAGATCACGAGGTCAGGAGATCGAGACCATCCTGGCTAACACGGTGAAACCCCATCTCTATTAAAAATACAAAAAATTAGCCAGGCATGGTGGCAGGCACCTGTAGTCCCAGCTACTCGGGAGGCTGAGGCAGGAGAATGGCATGAACGTGGGAGGCGGACCTTGCAGTGAGCCAAGATCACACCACTGCATACCAGCGTGGGCGACAGATTGCACCACTGCACTCTAGCCTGGGCAACACAGCAAGACTCCGTCTCAAAAAAAAAAAGGAAAAAAAAAAAAAAGAAACCAAAGAGAAAAGACAGATCACCTGTACAGAAATGGCTGCTGATAAATTTTTCAGAACAGCAATAGAAGTCAATCAATGAGACAACATTTATAAATTAAGAAAAATTAACTGTCAATCTGGAACTGGGTTCTGAGTCCAAGCATCTTTTCAGAACAAAGGCTAAACAGAAACATGTTCAGATAATGAAAAATTGAAAATTTATCATTTTTCACTAAAGAAATTTCTAAATAAGGCTGGGCACAGTGGCTCATGTCTGTAAACCCAGCACTTTGGGAGCCTGACGGAGGCAGATCACTTGAGGTCAGGAGTTTGAGACCAGCCTGGCCAACATGGTGAAACCCATCTCTACTAAAAGTATAAAAATTAGCTGGGCGAGGTGGCACATGCCTGTAATCCCAGCTACTCGGGAGGCTGAGGTGGGAGAATCACTTGAACTTGGGAGGTGGAGGTTGCAATGAGCCAAGATCATGCCACTGCACTCTAGCCTGGGCAACAGAGTGAGACCCTGTCTCAAAAAACAAAGAAACAGAAACAAAAAAACTTCTAAATAATATTCTTCAGGAAGAAGAAAAGTCATTCCAGAGAGAAGACTGGCATTGCAAGAAAAGGTAAACAAAGGAACTGGTACTTTGATGGTAAATCTAAATGAATCCTGTCTGATAAAATAATCAGGCAGGGCGTGGTGGCTCATGCCTGTAATCCCAGCACTTTGGGAGGCCAAGGTGGGTGGATCACCTAAGGTCAGGAGTTCGAGACCAGCCTGGCCAACATGGCAAAACCTCATCTCTACTAAAAGTACAAAAATTAGCTGGGCGTGATGATGGGTTCCTGTAATCCCAGCTACCTGGGAGGCTGACGCAGAGGACTCTCTTGAACCCAGGAGACGGAGGTTGCAGTGAGCCAAGATCGCGCCACTGCACCCCAGCCTGGGTGACAGAGAGACTCTGTCTCAAATAAAATAAAATAATCATGCCTATCTTTGGGGGACAAAATAAGATTAGAACTAAAATACTGGACAAAAATGACAAAGGGGAGGAGATGAAAGTTAAAGTCTTTTAAAGTCCTTGTATTGTTTGCAGGGGAGGGGGTGGTTAGATGCTGATTAACTTTAGACTTTGTTCATTTAAGTACACGTTAAAACTTTCAAGATAGCCTCTACAGAAATAGGATATATAACTTTCAAACCCAAAATGTAAAAAAAAAAAAAAAAAAAAAAGTGTTTAAAGAAAGGACAGAATTAGCCAGACATGGTGGCATGCACCTGTAGTCCTAGCTATACAGAAGGCTGAGGCAGGAGGATTGGTTGAGCCCAGGAGGTTGAGGTTGCAATGAGCTATGACTGTATCACTGCACTCCAGCCTGGGAGATAGTGTGAAACCCTGTCTCAGAAAGAAAGAATAGAGAGAGAGAGAGAGAGAAAAAGAAAACAGAGAAGAGAGAGTAAAAGAGAGAAAGACAGAAAGAGAGAGAGAGATAAAAAGAAAGAAAGAACTAAACAAATAAATTTTAGACCCTAATCAGTTTAAAATGAGGCAAAAAGGAGATAAAAAAAGGTATGGAAAAGGACAAAAAAGAAAGCATCAAGCGCTCTACCCATACACACACCAGTCATCCTAGCCTAGCATAGGAGCCTGCCTCTCTTGTTTTCTCTGGCTCCCCCGAGATTTTGGAAGACTACCGGCTATGTGTGATGTTGTGGTAGGATAGGAGAGAAGATCTGATCTGTAATTTAAGAAAAAAAGGCACTTTGCATGGCTTATAACGGAGAATCAGCACAGAAGGAGATGACATTAGAACTGCCTCTCCTATCAGGGATTTCCAGCCTAGAGGGATCTCCATATTATGACCTGGTGACTTCCCAGGGCCACTGTAATGAACCCATACTCCAAGGGTCTAATATAATGTCAGGAATCTGAAAAAGGATGGTTCTGGGTGTTAGTTCATAAGTCTAAGCTTCATTTGCCAATTCCATCACAGAGATTAAGGGTGGTGGACACAGAAAACCAAGTAGCCTTCAGAGTCTCCTCATGGCTCTAATTAATCAGCTCAATATCACATCTGAGGGCCCCTAGTGTCCAACATACCCTAATAGTGAACATGGTGACTCTCTCAGGTGCCTCAATGTTGTACCACACACACAGGCTGTTTCGGTTCTGAGCTACCAGCACATCACTTCCTGGGACCCACTGCACGTAGGAGCAGAAGTTGAGGATCATTGTCTTAGAGCAGCTTTCAATATCATATAGATGCAACTGAAGAAAGAAGAGGCAGATAACACAATTAGAAGGGGATGTGGGGTTGTCTCCTGCTTTTGACTATTTCCTTAATGGTGAGATGTGGTGAGCTAACCCACCACTCAGGTTCATGCTGCATTTCAAAGCTTACTGATCTGCTTTCTGCTGAGCTGGTATATCCTAACTCTGGTCAAGTAAGAGATGGCCCACAGAACAAAGATCTACATCCCAGGAATTTTAAGGTAGGTGAAGGTCAGACTTTCCTTCTTGAAATAACTCTGGGCCAGAGTTATCAGCTTGGATTACAAATGGCAGGCCACTAGAAAAATTAAATTATCTGGAAAGTTGTGATGTGGCTTTCACTGAAATTAAAATCATCAGGTTGTCTCTTTGATCTGAGGTTGAACACTCTGGTGCTACCATATTGGGATGAGAATCAATGAGGGATGAAGAGGCTGTCCTCCAGCCAGTTCGTGCCATCAGATAAGTGTGGCTGAAAAGCACTGGACAGCAGGTCTCGGTGAAGGTCAGCTAGGCATGAGCAGGAGGAATGCAGGGTTAAGGAAGTTTCCTGAGGGCACAGACTGTGAACAGTAAGAGACACCAACTTCCAAGCTCCCTTGACTTTGTTGCCATAATACAATCACCTCTGAGGTAATATAGGATTGCTGGGCGTGGTGGCTCACACCTGTAATCCCAGCACTTTGGGATGCTGAGGCGGGCAGATCACGTGAGGTCAGGAGTTTGAGACCAGCCTGACCAACATGGTGAAAACCCATCTCTACTAAAAATACAAAAATTAT